>NC_062561.1:162197625-162800125 GCF_022837055.1 Prionailurus viverrinus
CTGATTTCAGCTCAGGTCATGATCTCACGGATCATGGGATCAGGCCCCATGTTGGGTTCTGTACTGACAGGCAGAGCCTGCTTGGGATTTTCTCTCTCCCTCTCTCTCTGCCCCTCCCATGCTTGTGTGCTCTCTGTCTCTCAAAATAAATAAAAATAAACATTTAAAGAAGTAGTTGACCTTAAAAATAAAATAAAATAAAATAATAAAATTAGATAAAATAATAAAAATAGTTGACCTTATAAAATTAGTCAAACTTACTATGCAACTATGTGACATTACAATGATCATTCTCATATACTGAAATGATATTTTTAACTTTCTATGTATTAATCTTTATTATCATATTGCTTTATTATTACAAATATTAGGACAATTTTAGTTAAAATGAAAATAATAACAAAGATTATCAACATTACATGGCCTAAATAATTATGGTAAAAAATTATGGTTTCTATACACATCCCAGAAATTGTGTTCTAGCTATACATAGTAATGAATAATTCAAAACAACTCAGTTTTTATTCTAGCAATGTATTATTTTGGCACCTACTCAGAATCCAATACTAAGTAATTTCTAGTAGAATAATTAATACATGGTGAGTAGCAGCCCTTTCAACGTACCAGATTTAAAAAAATATATAAATATGAATAGAAATATTAACAAATATTTAAAACATATTCATAAAATGTGTACAATGCAAACAGATAGATTTATATGACTTACACATATATACTAGGCTGACAATTAATATATTAAAAACATAAATGAGCATTATCAGACTACATATTTAATATAATTTGTTAATGTCTTTAGAAAACCCATTTTGAATTTAAAAAAATACTGGTTAGAACTTCTTTAAAAGAAGATTCTAGTTTAAAAGTTCTTTCCTATTTTCAAATATCTTAAAATATCCTTACAATCCACTTGAGCTTCTTTAAGAAGACAGTTCTACATTTTAGATGTCACTGGAAGAAGCTGATGAAATAATATTTTGCTCAACCTGACATGTGCAATTTGAATTAATCGATGGCTACACCTTATAAATTACTGTTGGTGAAGCACAGTGAAAAGAAAATTGGTCTACAAATACCTATTTAACTGTTCAGGTGGTAAATACCTGCTGTCATCTATCTATTTCTCAAGTGTACTGGCTTCATGTATCTTGCCTGAGATTCAAGACAGCTCTGTAGTTCATTTCAGAAAGCAGTGAACCCAAAAATCCACCTCAGAAAATTTTAAATATAACCCCATTTGGTAATATAATATCTGAGTCTGTAAAACTTCATTAACTCCCACATTTCATCTATGACACATTTTGATAGAAATAAGCCAAACTAAACAAAAATAACAAAAGCAAACAGTTATCATTTTCTCTTTGTGCCAATATGCCGTATAACTTAATTTGATCTCCAGTGAGTACGATAATATTCCTCTCTTAATCTTCCCTGAGCAATTACAATAACCGAGTTTGCCAATATCACCAAAAGAAGTGAAGCAATAAATTGAATTGCTTCCTCAATAGTTTACTCTTAAAGTAATATCTATTACATAACTATTTGGAGACTGTTATCATAACCAGTATAAGCTGCAAAAATTTAATATTTCGGATAAAGGACTGTACTTAAAAACAAGATTTCTTTAGCTTTTTGCACACGAATCCTTATTTCTGCTCATTCCCACTAGAACTTTTGCCATTCCTAATTTCCCTGCCTGTAGTGATATTCTCTTAATGGTTTCAGGGCTGGATTTTTCCTTGGTCTTGGTGTCTTAGCTCAGATGTTATCTCCTCACAGATGTTTCCCTTGGTTTAAACTAGTATAACCTTCATGATACTTCCCAGTGGCTATAATTACCTTCTTACTGTATTTATTCACCTTTTTTATTTTCACTGTATCATGTAAACTCTACAAAAACAGGAATTTCTTAATGAGAATTTTTTTTAGAGCCGTTTTAGTTTCCCGACAAAATTGAGAAGGAGGTAACAATATTTCCCATACATCTCCTGTTTCCACACATACACAGTCTACTCCATTATCAATATCTTCACCAGGGCAGTTAAAACTTATGAACTCTCATTGACAAAACAGAATTGCACAAAGCCCATAGTTTACATTACTGTTCGCTCTTGGTGTTTTACATTCATAGGTTTGGATGAATGCATAATGATAGGTAACCATCATTATGGAAACATTCAGAATATTTTAACTGCCCCCTAAAATTCTCTGTGCTCTAGCTATCCACTGCTTCCTTCCCACAATCTCTGGAAATCACTGATTGTTTAACTGACCCTTATAGTTTTACCTTTTCCAGAATGTCATATAGTTGGCATATTATAGTATGCAGCCTTCTCAGACTAGCTTAATTAACTTAGAAATATGCATTTAAGGTTCCTCCATGTCTTTTCTTGCCTACAAACTGATTTTTTTTCTGAGTAATAGTAATGTGTATTTAGGCTTCTTTCATGGTTTTTCATGGGTTGACAGCTCATTTCCTTCTAGTGCTAAATAATATTTCATAGTCTGGATGTGCCAGTTTATTTGCCCATTTACCTACCACAGGACATCTTGGTTGCCTCCAAGATTTGGCAGTTATGAATAAAGCTGAAATAAACATCCACATGCAGATTTTCTAAGGGATGGAAGTTTTCAAAAGGGTATCTTAAAAATTTAATTCAATTTCATTTCATTTCAATTCCAGTAAACTTAATATACAGTGTTATATTAGTTTCAAGTGTACAATACAGTGATTCAACTGGGTTTTGGAGAAATGCCCAGGAGCATGACTGTTGGATCTTTAGAGTATGTTTAGTTTTGATGAAATTGCCAAGCTGTGTTCCAAAGTGGCTGTGCCACTTTGCATTCCTAAACAACAATGAATGAGAGTTTCTGTTGCTTCACATCCTCACTAACATTTGGTGTAGTCAGTGCCTTGGAGTTTTGCCATTCTAATAGGTATGTAGTGGTACCTAATTGTTGCTTTAATTTACAATTGTTTAATGACATGTAGTACTGAACATCATTAACATACAGGGTAATATTACTTGCAGGTGTACAATATAGTGATTCAACACTTCAATATAACACCCAGTGCTTATCACAAATGCACTCCTTAATCTTCATCACCTATTTAACCCATCCCCCCACACACCTCCATTCTGGTACCCATCAGTTTGTTCTCAAGGACTGGATAAGGATAAGTCACTGAAAAATTTCAAAACAATTTTAGAGTTGTCCAATATACAAGCAATATCTAACATGTTGTATCAAATATATCTATTTTTATCAGCATTATTGAGGTATAAATTCATACAGAAATGCACATATCTAGTGTATACAATTCGGTAGGTTTGAACATATGCATGCACTTATAAAACCATCATCACAATCAAGGTAATAAACTTATCCATCACTTCCAAAAGTTTACTCCTGCCCCTTTGTGTTTGTTTGTTTGTTTGCTTGTTTGCTTTGTGGTGAGAACACTTGACTTGAGACCTACCCCTGAACGAAATTTTCAGTGTACAATACAGTATTATTAACCATAGATACTAAGAGGTATCCACACTCACATATGTACTGCAGCATTATTCACAATGGTCAAGATATGGAAATAACTTACGCATCCATCTTGGATGAGTGGATAAAGAGGTAGTACATACATACAATGGAGTATCATTCAGTCTTAAAAAAAGAAGAAGTCCTGCCTTATGTGACAACATGGATAAACCTGAAGGACATTATATTATATGAAATAAGCCAGTCATAGGACAAACATGGCACAAGCCCACTTGTATGAGGCCTCTAAGATATTCAAACTCATAGAAGCACAGAGTAGAATGATAGTTTCCAGACACTGAGGATAAGGAAAATGAGGAGTTTTTCAAAGGGTTTAATTTTTTAGTGATGTATGATATCTACATTCTAAATGTACATATTTGAAGCAGCCTTAGAAATTACAGTTTGTTAACAACTTATCCTTTCTCTAACAAGACAACTACATAACTTCTTTAATCGTAGGTTCACAAAAATCCAATTTAATCACAATTATTTCATGTTTGCAGATTATATAGAGCAGTGGAAATGGAGACATGCTGGTGGACAAACACAAAATGTACTAAAAGAACTTAATCACTTTATTTTATTTCTTTGTGAATTATATTCCTTAGTAATAGTAAAGGATAAATCTGCACAAACAAGTAGGAAAATTGCTTACAAAATTTTAAGGACTTTTCTTTCAGGAAAACATGTTTGTCTATAGTGTTCTACCCTTCCCCCAAGAGCACTTTAAAGTCTGGAGGCAGGAGAGATGCTCTAAATAAGATGGAGAGATTTGTAATAAGGGAACTAGAGGAGCCAACCCTAAAACCTGAGACGACTGTATATGGTGGTGCGCCATCATGGTGGGAGGTGTGGGAGAGTGAGTGTTTCTTCAGGGTGGAATTCTAGGCTGTTCATTAAACAATTTCTGCAGGATTTTTACTTTTTTATGGATGTGAGCCACAGTTCAATTTAATGGGAAGGTGTATCCTCTAACACCAAATTGATTAAATCCATACTAAACAGGGGCGCCTGGGTGGCGCAGTCGGTTGAGCGTCCGACTTCAGCCAGGTCACTATCTCGCGGTCCGGGAGTTCGAGCCCCGCGTCAGGCTCTGGGCTGATGGCTCGGAGCCTGGAGCCTGTTTCCGATTCTGTGTCTCCCTCTCTCTCTGCCCCTCCCCCATTCATGCTCTGTCTCTTTCTGTCCCAAAAATAAATAAAAAACGTTGAAAAAAAAATTTTAAAAAAAAGAAAAAAAAATCCATACTAAACAACCTTATACTAAAATTCTTCCAAATTTCTTGTACAGCCCTTGCAGCCCTCCACACTGCCTAACTATCCTCTTTATCTCTGGGGATAATATTTACTTCTAATAATTGCATTCCTTATCTTTGAAATGAGGCAACCGTGGGGGATAAGGTTATCATGTAAAACATTATTAATCACCCTCCTAGGGTTTAGAAGCATTTTAGTGCATATCAAGCCTTGAAAATATCCTGGGATGTAATTATGCCACTATGTTCACATTTTGAGTTATACCCCCTTGCTCAATTATTTGTTTGTTTGTTTGTTTGTTTTTCATGGTCTCATCCAATCATAGGTTGCTCACTTCGCATTGCAGTCCATACTCGTAAAACGCAATGGAAGCGGAACAGAGTTACTGATTAACTTATAGGAAGATGCTAATTGATCTGTTATTTAACCTGTAACCTCTACACATATTTGCCTTGTGAACCTACCCAATCAGATTTTTCTACAGTCCCTAGAGTAACTGACACTTGCAACAGATCAGTAATACCACATGATGAGGGTTATATCCATAGCATGGCTCCACTGTTTGTCCACATTTATATCTTAAACTCCTGAAGAATAAGCTTTAACTTGATGGAATGAAAGTTTCCTGTACTTTCACAGCATGAAGCACTTTTTTTAATGCTTATTTATTTTTGAGAGAGAAAAAGAGACAGAGTACAAGCAGGGCAGGGACAGAGAGAGAGGGAAACACAAATCCAAAGCAGGCTCCAAGCTCTGAGCTGTCAGCACAAAGCCTGATGTGGGGCTCAGACTCACAGACCACAAGATCAGGACATGAGCAGAAGTCTGATGCTCAACTGACTGAGTCACCCAGGCCTCCCAGCACGAAGCACTTTTAATTTTCTTCATAATTTAAGAATTGATGAAATTTTGATTATTTTTCTGCTTTATTTTTTCAGATAAAATGATAGTTGTTTAAACTGAAATTTTTTATTATTTTTAATTATTATTAGTTTTTACTAGGTAGGCTTCATGCCCAGCACAGAGCCTGATGTGGGCTTGAACTCACAACCCTGAGGTCAAGACCAGAGCCAAGATCAAGAGTTGGATGCTTTGGGGGCACTTGGGTGGCTCAGATGACTTGCATCAGACTCTTGGTTTTGGTTCATGTCATGATCTCATGGTTCCTCACAGTTTGTGAGCTCGAGCTCTGCAGAGGGCTCCGTGCTGCCAATGTGAAGCCTGCTTAGGATTCTCTCTTCCCCTCCTTCTGCTCACACTTGCTCTCAGGCTCTCTCTCCTTCTCTCTCTCTCTCTTTCTCAAAAATAACTAAACTTTAAAAACAAAAGATTTGGACATGTAGCCAACTGAGCTACCCAGATACCCCTAAACTGAAATTTGATTCATACTTTGATTTTTGTTATTTCTTAAGGAGTGTTAGCTCTCCATCCCTGTGTAAGAATGAAAATGCTCATGGACATGAGCAGTTTCTTGAAAGCCTATTTAGAATACAAGAGAAGTGCCTGACACATGCTCATGAGATGCTGCTTTGAGTAACCAAATGGATGGTATTTCTCAGAGGTAATACCTTGGGAAGGAATTCCTCCAAGAATTCAGACAGATCATCTAGACACATACATATCAATCCAAAGTGGTTGGGAAAGGAGGGGGTCTGTAAGGTATGTAACCAAAGCAATAAAAATCAAACATCGATTCCAAACAAAATAGCCAACAAAGGATTAATAAAGCAGGGAATATAGAGGACAAAATGGCCTGGGAAATCTTCCTTTCTTCCTTCCTTCCTCCCTTCATTCCTGTCTTTTTTTGAAGGCTATAAAATATTGTCATACATACACTGATATATTTGAATGTTTACATAATGACATGCAAACCTAAGCACACATGCAGAGTTGGGCCTCATTCTGAGGTACTGTCAAAAATCTGAAATGTAAGCTCGGTATGATTGAGAAGTTAGGCAGGGCAAAATGACCCCCTAGAATTCCCCCGAGATAAGCACTGCTGGATGCTAGTAGTCAGTCCCTGGAGACACTTTAGGTTTGCAGCTCTTCTTTAGAAATAGCTGTACGCTGAAGTGGGTTGGGAAGACTCAACCTGGAAAGTAAGTAGATGTAAAGAATTCTGAGAAAGATGCTTTCTATTGTGTTTGTACAGTAAATATATTCATGCTTTGTCATAAGCATGAACCCATAGTATACATAAGCCCTAATTTTTAGAAAAATACCATTTCCATGGATATTCTTTTGCATCAAAATCAAAGACTATTTGTAAATTGGGTTCCAAAAATAATTTTAGAAGTGCTGATAATCGGAGACCAGCATGTAGGCAGGTAAATCTGGCCTTTTTTACAGTGTGGATATAGGTCTTTGATATAGAGGGGTTATATTGGGTGGTACTCATGTGAACTAGGACCATGGAAGTTTTAGAGGTATTGTTGACAGCCTATTAATTATCAAAAGTTTATAGCAGGACAGACATAGAGGAGCTGGCACCTTCTGAGAAAAATCCATAAACCTTCCTCCCCCAGTAAGTATTAAGGCATGGCAAATGGTTTCTACAAATGTTCTTTTTTTACATGTGTTATAAATAGTATGTTTTCACTTACAAAGTATTTTTTAAGCATAGTATAAATGGCTTTTGCACTGGGACTTGGTTTTATATTCTGTTCATTTATTTTCTCTCCTTTTCTAGGGGTTGTAAATTCTCTGCTTTTTTCGATTAAGTGCATTTTCTCTTTTTAAAAAAAACAAATCCCAAATCAATATTCACATGAGTAAAAGCTGATTTATTAGAATAATGGATTTAAAACCAAAACAAATGAAATGCTGCTGCTGTAAAAGGGTTTTCCCTTAACAGTCAAAATAAGAAAATTGAATTAATATTTAAGCTTTCATTTCTACAGCTGGTTTGAATATTAATTGCTTGAGTAAATTACAAATTTACTCTTTACAAACCTAACCCCATTGCTGAAAATCACATTGCCAACCACTATGTACTTTATCTTGTTAGGGGGAAAAAAAGGAAAGACTTTCCATGTAGAGTCAAAGAAAATGCATCAAGTAATTTTTAATTGGAATTCACCAGCCATGATGACTGTAAATGAGGGTTAAATGGAGAACAGGTAGTGTTCAATAGGAAGCCATTATACAACCATACTGTTATGACCATCTTCTGTCTAAATGGGGCTTTCAATATTTATTTCTGGAGTTGTAGCACACAGTTCTGAAAATGAAAGGAACTATAAGAGTACAGTATAGACACCAAAGAGTACAGAAAAGACACCAAAATTACTGAAATCTAACCCATGTGTCTAATAGCATAATCCCTGACATAGGCATCATTGCTCAGAAAAAAAAAAATGTATATATATATATATATATATATATATATATAGTTGAGCCTTTCTTTATTTTTTTAAATTTTTTAAATTTATTTTTGAAGGAGAGAGAGAGACAGAGCATGAGCGGGGGAGGAGCAGAGAGAGAGGGAGACACAGAACTCAAACCAGGCTCCAGGCTCTATGCTGTCAGCACAGAGCCCGATGTGGGGCTCAAACTCACGAACCACGAGAACATGACCCGAGCCGAAGTCGGATGCTTAACCGACTGAGCCACCCAGGTGCCCCTGTTGAGCCTTTCTTTAAACAAGAACAATTAAATGCTGAATTTGTTATCCAGAGGACTCTGATAGTTAATAATGTTACTCTTTCATATATCTTGCTTCCATCAGCTGAGCAGGATTGTAAACTTATGATAAAAACATTTTAATAACCAAAGCACAAGAATTATATGAGTCTGGAATAATGAAGACAGGTAGCAGAACTTTAGGTAAGGTGAAGCAATGCTCTTCCTTTATGTTCCTTTGGGTTGCACTGATTGAAGATTAAAATGGTAGAAGTTTTTATTTGGCACACTTAAAAGATTGGCAAAAATTATCATAGCTGTATAACACAAGCAAATTGTAACAGCCACAGACACGCCCTAGAGCTACTTTACTCCTTAAACACCAGTCTTGTAGACTGCCAATCGATAACCTATGACCTAGATATTCACTGAGTGTTGTTTTGTTTAATCTGCTGAATATTTTTTTAACCTGATAATCTATAATTAATGAAACATCACTTAAAAATTCCAATTTTTAAAATTTTCTTGACAAACTGGAAAGTCTATACCCAAACCTCCATGTGTAATAAAATTAGGTTTTGTCTAACCAAAATAAAGGTTTTGTCTTTTAGACAGGGCACTTGGTCTTTTGGTTACCATACTCTACATCTGTTTCTATCAGTTCCCACCACTAAGGCCAGCTGTTGATAGGCATGAATCATCTTTCTTGTGCTAATACTTTTTTTAAAAAAATATATATAACAGAAGAATATAGATTTTATATGAGTTTTCAAGGGCTGCTGTAACAAAGTACAACAAGTTGGGTGGCTTAACAGAGAAATTCATTGCGTCACAATTCTGAAAGCTAGAAGTCCAAATCAAGGTATTGGAAGGGCCACGTTCCTTGAACAGCTATGGAGGAATCTTTCCTTGGCTCTTCTAGCTTCTGGTGGCAATTTTTGGCATTCCTCCATTTGCAGCTGCATTAGGCCAGCCTTTATTATTATATGATGTTCTCCCTATGTGACTCTATCCTTACATGGCCATTATCTTATAAGGACATTAGTCACATCCAATTAGCAGCTCATCCTACTCCATTATGATTCTATCTTAACTAAGTACATCTGCAATTAACTTACTACAAAATAAGGTCATATTCTAAGTCACTTCAGGTTAGGCCTTCAACATATCTTTTTTTTTTTTTTTTTTTTTGCGGTGGGGGGGGGAATCACACAATTCAAGAGAACACCTTCTCACCTCCCAAAATTCATGTCTTTTCCACATGCAAAATATATTCACCCAATCCCAACATCCCCCAAAGTCTTAGCCCAAACCAACACCAGCTCTAAAATTTTATCCAAATCTCATCTAAATCAGGTATGGATGAGATGCACTGCATGCTCCATCCTGGGACAAAATCCCATCCCATTCGTGGACATGTGAAACCAGGAAACAAATTATCTCCATACGGTAGACATTTCCTTTTCCAAAGGAGAAACTGGAAGGAAGAAAAAGAGATCACTGGTACAAAGCAAGTTGACAACAGAGCAGGGTAAATTCTATTATGTTTTAAGGCTGAAGAGTAATTATCTGGGACTGGATTCTCTCTTCTTTGAGGCTTCAGGGGTGGCCCTGCCCCTTGACCTGGGCAGCAGCTTATCTTCTGGAACCTAGCAGGACCTGTGAACCCAGATCTCTTCTGTCTTGGGTTTTATTCTTCCTGCATTTCATCCCATCTCTGTTTCTTGCAGTCCAGGCTGGCAATTCTCAAAATTTTGTCAGTCTTTTGTGCAATTTATGAGAACCTAAGCCATCTGACTAGAGGGACTTCCACAAGTCTCTCCTAGATAACCACATCTCTACTCCTGGCTTCTCCTGAGATGGTTGATTGGCTTCACAATCACATGTCTAATCTCTTTAGGACACTGCTGCCCAGCCAAACTCTGCACTGTTTCCAGAGCACACTATCTGGATAGGCTGAGAATTTCCCAAATTATCAGGGTCTGGTTTATTTTTGGTCAGCAGTTCCTTCAATTTCTCCTTTCCTTCTTGCATTTTACTATTTTGAGGCAAGAGCAATCCAGGCTGTGTCTTCAAGTTTTTCCTTGGGAATTCTCTCAGCTAAATATCCAAGTTTACTGCTTACAGGTTTTCTGTCACTTTATAAAACAAGAATCACTTTTCCTCCAGTTTCCAAGAATACCTTCTTCATTTCTATCTGATCCTTCAGCAGAATCACTTTTAACATCTATATTTCTACCAACAGTCTCTTCAAGGCAATCTAGTTTTTTTTTCTATCATGTACCTAAAAATTATTCTTGCTTCTACTTATGGCCTATTTCCAACCCATTTCTACATTTTTATGTATTTCTTAGAACAGCAATCCACTTGTTGTTACCAAAATCTCTATTAGTTTGCTGTTTTTTTTTTTTTGATTATTTGTTTGTTTTTAGGTATGCTGTAATAAAGTACCACAAACTGGATGGCTTAAACAATAGAAACTTATTGTCACGCAGTCTGGAGCCCCGAAGTCCAAAATCAAGATATTTGATTAGGGATTCACTCTACTCTACTCCAAGATGACCTGTACCTTAACTAATTATATCTTCCATGAACCTATTTCCAAATAGAGGTATTCTAAGGTATGACGTACTGCTAGGACATTCTTTTGGGTGGGGGGAACAATTCAACTGGTAACCGTTTTTATATCCATACCTTTAACAAAGGTGAAAAATTTTAAAAAGAATAGACTGAGAGGGCTGTTCAATTTTTCTAGAACCCTAACCACTTCTCACATACACATTTCTTGCTGGTACCCTTCAGAATTTGGTACAGTGGCTTATAATTACTATATGACAGAATATAGATTGAGATGGATATAATTCTCTAGGCTTATATATAAACATATTCATTTATATTCCAATGGTAATTTATACAACTAAATAATAAGGCAAATGTTATATTCAATATGCAATACAAGTTTGCAAAGATGCTCCAAAGAATGTAATCCTTAGCTCAAAATCAGTTATGAGTTTGGGAACAATTTATGATCTTCAGATAGAACAAGACTTTCCTCAACTAATAAAAACTGAGTGTAAGAATATGTGCTAATAAAGAAAATAAATCAATATACACCCATACATTAAAATGCCTTTTAAGATTCTGAGTGCTATTTATTAAAAACTAAAGTTTCTTTTCACAATTAATATAAAATGTCTAAATTACCAAAGCACAAATATGCAGATGACTATTTAAGAGACATGGAGATATTTTGTACATGAAACAAAGCATGATATGAATGGTACTTGCCTTTAAATTTAATATATATTAAAATTTGAGGATAATTATTTGCCACCATGGTATCAGGGACAGTGAAAACAATAAATTCTGTTCTATCAACACTTTAACGTGTGGAAATGTAATCTTCTTTAAATATAATGAGTTTTCTAAGAATCATTTAATTTTCTCCCCAGTCTTCTTTCTCTAGCTGTGATTATTATTACTATATTATAAACGTTGAGTTAGTTTTCCTCCTGATCAAACCGTAAGATGGTCAATAAATGTCCAGAATGATGTTACCTTTGGTACCCTTGTTTTTATACCTAGAACTGTCCCAGAATGTAAATAAAATGGGCTATAGGGAAATATTTAAGTTGGGAGATGACTGAAATTTAAAGACGGATATTGTTTCTGAATATGATGCCTTTCTTTCCAAGTTTTTCCTAAATAGCACACTGCTTTCACTGCTTTGACCACCACAAACTGCTTTTTTTTTTTTTTTTTTATTTACCAGAATGAACTTCTAGAAAGTCCTCATTTATTTGTACTGGAATAGGGTTCAGTTTTTCACAAGTCACAAAGGGATCAATATATGCAATATTATAGGATTCAATGTCAGCATTAAACCACCATATAGACCCAAGTAATAAATAATTTCACATACCTTGTGGGTTTTTTTTTTTCACCATATTCCCAGGCAGTCCCTATTACAGACTCTTTCTTTAAAATGTTTATTTATTTAGGGGCGCCTGGGTGGCGCAGTTGGTTAAGCGTCCGACTTCAGCCAGGTCACGATCTCGCGGTCCGTGAGTTCGAGCCCTGCGTCGGGCTCTGGGCTGATGGCTCAGAGCCTGGAGCCTGTTTCGGATTCTGTGTCTCCCTCTCTCTCTGCCCCTCCCCTGTTCATGCTCTGTCTCTCTCTGTCCCAAAAATAAATAAACGTTGAAAAAAAAATTAAAAAAAAAAAGTTTTATTTATTTAATTTGAAAGAGAGGAAGGGAGAGCACACATGTGTGCACATGTGGGGGAAGTGGCAGAGAGAGGGTGGGAGAGAAAGAATCCCAATCAGGCTCAGTGCTGTCAGTACAGAGCCCAATGTGGCTGGATCCCGCCAACCATTGAGATCATGACCTGACTTGGAATCAAGTCCAACACTTAACCAACTGAGCCACGCAACTGCCCCTACAGACCCTTACTCTTTCATCCTAGATTTGGAGTCCAGCCTTCACAGCTTCATCTTACACACTAGCCTCAGGTTGCACTGCACTACATGGCTCTCAAGTACTTAACAGGCTCCTGCAATCCTGCCACGATCCACTTATTCCTTAAGATCCTGAGGATCTTATATCTCAGACCCACTTTCATTGATCCTAAAACCATGTCTGCTCTCTGAACAACTTCATCAGATTAAAGCTAACATCATGTCTTACTGAAATGTCAGAAGCCTTCCTCATTTCTTTTTGTATAAACTGCCTGTTTTTTAACAAAACATATTTATGAAGTGTTACCTGACATCCTAAGACAGACTGCTTTAGAGGAAAAATTGAAGGCATAACCAGGTTTTGAAGCAGAATATTTGATGTGTCCTCTATAAGAAAAATAATACATAATTACAGCTGTTAAATTAAATCTAAAACTGGCTATATAAGTCACAACAAATAGCAAACTGTAAAAAATCACAAATACAGCTACATCTCAAAATCCAGAAAAATATATTTTTACCCAATAGCTGTCTTGCCATCTTTATAATACTTCTTTCTTACATATTATTATTTCTGATTGTTTTCTCAAATGAAAATAATCTTGTAAGATCATTGTCAACACAGGAATAAAAATATAATCCAGTCTTTCTTCTAGCATGGTTGATGAAAATTTTTATTAATTATTTAGAAAAGTTTATTTTGGCTTCAAACCTGCTATTGGAAATGTTATATAAATTCTAGGATTGTTTCCAAATATGCCTAATGCTCTCTTTTTTTCTTTAGGTTTACTTATTTATTTTGAGAGAGAGAGAGAGCAAGTCGGGGAGGGGCAAAGAGAAGGAAAGACAGAATCCCAGGCAGGCTCCACACCATCAGCACAGAGTCCATTCCAGGGCTTGAACTCATGAATTCTGAGATCATGACCTGAACCGAGGTCAAGAGTTGGGCGCTTATCTGACTATGCCATTTGGGCACCCCAATTGCTTAAATCTCTTTTGAGCTTCTTTCATGTATAAACGTTAAAAGTTCAGAATTTTTTTTGTACATTTTTATACAATGCCTAGGGTTAGAATCAGTTTGTTGATTAAAGCCTTGTTTTAATTTTTTGAGGTTTGTTTTACCATTATAATTTTTAACATTTTGTGTTATTAAATAGAAATTAATAAGAATCTGTAAAGATGTAACTGGGCAAGTCATTTTAGGCTGAAGCAAGAACATGAGTAAAGGCACAGTCAAGCAGAGACAAAGAGTGAGGTAGACTACAGTGTATGGGTGGGACATTAAGTGAGCAAAAGGAGTAGAAAACAGATAAGGAGAGCCAGATAAGGAGAGGGGCTCACAGTGCTAAATTCTGGAAGTGACTAGGATCAACCAGAATGCTCTAAAATAAAACCTGATACCAGATGATATCATGTATTTCTAAGATCATTAGCATTTATATCAGATAAATTAGGATTTAATTTTAGTGCTATTCATGTTAGCTTGTGAAAACTCATTAGCAATAACTAAAATAACCACAGAAGTGCCTTCAATCTCTCTCTCTCCCTTTCTCTGTCTCTCTTTCTCTCACATACGCATACACAAACACTCCAAACCTAATTTGTATCCCCTATTTAACTTTAAATGGATTTCCAAAGTGACTATAGTTACTGAAAAGTCATCTGTCAAAACAGAAATTGCACCAAGCAAAGTTAAACAGGAATGGAAGACTTTATTCATGGCTATAGCAATAAATTAGAGAGATCAAAACACAATCTGAACTCAAAGCCATTGAAACAAAAGGTGGAGGAACTTTTAATAGCTGGCATGCGAAGGACCATATGTCATCTGTGCTTGGTAACTGGACTTACTGAAAGATAAAGTTAATTTTCTTATATCTTCATGACAGGAGGTAGTTTTACAATTTAGAGCAAGATGCCCAACAAAATTAGGCTCCCACCTACAAAATTAGGCTCCAATCCTACATAGGTTAGGAGATAGGTGCACTGTCTTGATGATCTCATTCTATAGAGAGATGAATCCCATGTCCTTGAGAAAAACATTCTTGGGTTGCAAAACTGGCAAGAACCTTTTAAAGAGATTTATTTCTAAAAAAAAGGCAGAGAAAAAATTTGCAATTACAAATGTTATAAAGCAAAGATTTAGCAACAGGGATTTCGGTGCCTAAAGTCAGAAAGAAAACTTTCTAATGTTTAGTAAATCTTAAGGGAACTTAAAGACCATCTTGGTGACACCCAACATAAGGAGAATAGGGAGAGATGAGCCTGAGCAGAATGATAGTGGAATGAACCATAGTTAAAATATTTTTACAGAAGCACTGCCATGAGAACACATTGCTAGGGCCATCTCAGTGCATTTGAAGGAAACTAAATGAAGGACACCGAAGTTCAAGTTTCTTTCACATCCCAATATATCTACCACTGGGAGAGGACATGAGGCACCATCATGCTTTACAATACTCCAACAGCAATTTCTGAAAATCTGGCTCCCCCAGTGGTTCTTAACTCTTCTCTTCCATATTTGCAGCCACCATGATGGTCCAGAACTTCATGATATTTCATACAGTACAGGGTCAAAACCAGCAGTGCTTCTGCTGCCCTCATATGATCCCCTCACCACAACCACAGTTGTCTTTCAAAGATTTAAACAAATTCTATCACTTCCCTGTTTAGAAGTACAAAGTTATTCCCATTTCACTTCTAAGTAAATCCAAACTCTAGCCCATAGCCTGTAATTACCTAAATGACCTGTCTCCTTCATTTAATATATTCTAGGAATTCTGACCTGCTTTCACACCTTGAGCATGTTAAATATTGTCTTGTCTGGGCATTTCCACAGGCTGATTCCCCTGTAAAAACAGGATTGTCTTAATTATCTAATCATTATCAACATGGTGTAGAGAAAAATTTAAACTTACTTTGGTTATTAGTGAGGTTAAATAAGTGAGGTTGCATTTTTGACCTATAGTTTTTGTTTATTATTTCTATGGGGAACAATAATTTCAAAAGGCTTTTGTGTAAGTTTATATAATGCTTTTTACACATATGACAAATATATTTCCCAGTTTTTATTTTGTTTTTATTCATTACTTAAAATATATTCCCCATATTTTAAAAGCTTTATATTGTTAACTCCATCAGATTTTCTTGTATAGTTTCTAGTACATTCTTTCTTAACCATCATTGCATTAATTATGCATTGCATAATTGCAACAGAAGCAGTGAGAGTTTAGGTTCTTTTGTAGTTGTCCTATTTTTCTTAGAAAAATAACAAGCAAAGTCATTAGCTGAAAGTAAGGATGGAAAGAAATTGTTGGTATTCTGAGGGAAAAGAATAAGGTAAGAAACACCAGGCGGTGGAAACAACAGTTTTGCTGGGCTATACAAATGGACAATTTGACACTTAAGCATTTATTTGACAAATATTTATTGTACTCCTTCTATATTCTAAGTGCTCCTCCAGGCTTTTGTGATACAACAGTAAATAAAAGAGATTTCTGGTCTTATGGAACTTAGGTTAGTGGTCATGAATTTTAAATGAGACAACTGTGATTTTCTCCAGCCATCTTCAGTTGGGCAGGTTTCATTCACAAAGTAGAGAGAACAGGAAATTAACTAGAGTTGGGGTTTTGCAGGTACTGACATGAAATGAAAGAAATGAAAGAAAATTGAAGTTATACAGGAAAAAAATTATTTTAATCATTAACCATGGAGTTTTAGCTGGTAAGCAATGAAGCAAAGACATCAGATTTGTGAAGGACAATAAACATTGCCCGTATTAATGAAAGGTCGATCTTGATGGAAGTCAAAAGATTGTTTAAATCAGAGCATTAGAGGAACTAGGCTGGAATAAAGAGGTTATTTGAAGAACAGGATTCTTTAATGTGAACTTACTATAGTAGTAATAAATGACTGTGATAATGTGAATTACAGTGATTCTTTTGTAAACTGAAACAAAATTAAAGCAGATCACAAAACTCTAGGGTGAGTCCTGAGCTTTTGTATTTTTAGGTGTTCCCAGATTATTCAAGTTTACAACCAGAGTAGAAAAACCTACCCTATGGGAATGAATGGTTGAAGTAGCATGGAAGTTGAAAACATTTGAGGAACTGGGAGAGCAGAGAAAGAATCAGCTACATCTGTAGCAGGACTTTAAAAGCACTAAGATTCACAACAGGGCTAGTGTTGAAGATAATGATGGTGATCTAGCTGGAGAGAAGGGTAAGTAATCCCCAAGTGGATACTAAGTTTATAGTTGATGGCATGCGATTCAAAGCTGAAGTGGTTCAGTTCTGTTTTTGAGAGAGGAGGGATGGAGAATGGCTTTGAGGCATCAATGAGCAATTAAAAGGTCTCTCACTCAGAGGTTGAGGGATATGGGGAAACAAAAAGCAGTCACAAAACCATTTGACATGAGGAGGCTGCATAATGTCAAGGCACCTGAATGGCTCAGTCAGTAGAGTGTCCGACTTTGGCTCAGGTCATGATCTCACAGTTCGTGAGTTCAAGCCCCGCACCTTGCTTAGATGCTATCAGCTCAGAGCCTGCTTCATATCCACTGTGCTCCTCTCTCTCTGCCCTTACCCTGCTCACCTGCACTCTCTCTCAAAAATGAATAAACATTAAAAAAAAGACAATGTCTATTTTTAGGAAAGGGCCAGAAGTCTTAGGAGTTTTAGTTATCCTTAAAAGTTCACGACTTCTGGAAGGCACAGGGGTGTGTTCTAGAAGTTAGACATTATGGGAGTTGGAGTCTGAAAACAAGTTCCTCAGAGCTACATGAAGATGGGAGATAGAATAGGAGTCTGAACTTCTTAGGTTAACAGATATGTACAGAGATAAAGGGCATAACTGTTCCTGGTGTCAGCTACTTAATAAGTAAATTGCTTTGTTTTGTTTTTAAATAATGCATCCTCACCCAAAATATCTGATTGTTACATGAAAGCTTAAAAAGAAAATTATATTAAATTTAAAAATAGGTACTGTAAACAAATTACAAAAACATTTAGATAGCCAGTGCCCTAAAATTATACTTTTAAACTTTTTCCCTGAACCAAAACTTCTTGGGCAAGGAATCCAATGGTCTCTGTACTTGGCTCCAGCCCTGACAGACACTTCAGACTCCTCATTGTCAACAAGAATATTGTTATCCTTTCTTCTCTGTGAGGAATTCAGCCTCTGTTCTCAGTGTTAAACAGTAATTATAACATGTTAAGCTGTACAATACACTATCCAGCATAGCCATAAGGGACATTAGCTTTAGATCTAAAGCTTAAAGACCTGGGTTTAGATCCTACTTCTGTTACTCCCTAGCGTGTGACCATGGACAAAGACAAGTATCTCAGATCTTCAGTTTCTTTGTTTAAAAAAGTGGGTTGTTACGGTATTTACCAAATGTGGGGGGTTATAAGAATGTGAGAAGTCATGTAAAAGCACAATATATGGTATGTATTATGTATTCACTAAAACTGCTACTTTTCTCATCTATCTCTGCCCACAACACTCTTGTCATGTGGATGGTGTTGCCATCACTTCACAGATGAGGAGACTGAGGAACACAGCCAATGGCAGGACCATGCTGAATCACACATATCGACTTCCTCACGACGCAGCTTACTTCTTTTCAGTTGGCATGGTGGCAGATCACCCTCTCTCTCAAGATTGACTCACAAGTACAGAGAGGACAGGGCTCATTATCCTAGAACTTCTTCAAAAAGAACTCCTCTAAAGGGAAACTAGAGTTAGCCCAGGGAAAGAAGCCTTTGTCTCACACTGTGTCAGGACTTGCCAACAGTCTAATAACCCCACTGCTCCTGGTTGCTTAGAAAACCCAAGGGCACAGGATCACATATTCAAATTAATTCCTAGGATACTAGATAGACAGATAGATATAGATATAGAATTAGGTACATATATATACATAATTAGATACTATTATATAGTTTCTGGAAGGGGAATCGATCAGCTAAATTCTAAATTCTAATGACTATACGGTATGATTACTAATAAAAATAAATAATATAGACTGCATATTAAACTCAAAGGCTCAGAGATTAAGCAATGTGAAGAGTTACAAAGCAGGAGGCTGTTATGTTGCATTTATGGAGAGTTGTTTCAGCAGCAGCTGTTTTTTAGAAATCTATCTGAGAGGACAGACTAAGAACATGTAACAATTTTCTTTGATGATAAATCTAGTTATATCTCCATATCTTTAATAAAATTCTTTTTAAGTAAAATGGATTAAGATTGCCTGTGTTACATCCCCCTTCTAAGCAACATTCAAATTCATTCTTTTTCTTGGATATGAAAATGTAGACTCTGTGTACGTTTAATTTTAAAACGAGTTCCACAAGAATAAAACTAAAAAAAAAAAGTCTTTGCTGATAAATTTGTCAGCTTCCCTAAAAGAGAAATATCCTTTCTTCATATACGATCTAGATGTTGTAATAAGAAAGTAAATATGATATGCTGACTGTGTGCTTGTTACTATGATGTCAGGCAATTCTGGGCTAAAATTCTGATATTATCACTTATTTAAACTCTCTAAGATTCTGTTCCTGCATTTTAAAAATGATAATAATATAATTAACTCATAAGGCTGTTGCAGTGATTAAATGAGATAATAGAATCAGCATCTAGTGATCATTCTATATTATTTGCTAGTGGTGGGAGTAATAACATGGAGGAAATATTTTTATTATAAAATAGTCATTACACTTTATGACTGTAGGTAGAGAAAGACTAAGATTTCCCCAAAACCTCAGCACAAAAGAATTCCATATCCACCTTCTCTGAAGTCTGAAACTTTTGTGGCTCACCTCCACTCATCTCTGGGGCTGGATTTGCAATGTAACTCTCATTTTGTTAGTTGTAGTGCCGTCACTTTGGTCTTTATTTATTCTACATCCATCACTCTTAATAAAGAAGAAATTTAACAAAAACCAACCAACCAAACAAAAAAGACAGGTTAGAAAATGCTAGCTGCATTTGACTGTAAAGAAGGCAGACAAAGAAAGCCATATCCAGAACATTTCTAGCTTACCAAAACAAAGTAAGATAGAAGACATGGCCTACATCAAGGACACATTCAGTGTTTACAAATTAGTCAATGGGAGGGAGTGATTACACTGTCCAGGGCATGGGACTAGTCATTGTATGTTACTCATTTTTCTCCCAGAGGAAGGTTCTGGTGTTTCTTTGTAACAAATAATGGAGGGGCACCTGGCTGGCACAGTTAAGTGTCCGACTCTTGATTTCAACTCAGGTCACAATCTCACAGTTCATGGGATCCAGCCCTGATTAGGCTCTGCACTGACAGTGCAAGACCTGCTTGGGATTCTCTGCATCCCTCTATCTCTGCCCCACTCCCTCTCTCTCTCTGTCTCCCGCTGTCTCTCAAAATACATAAAGAAACTTAAAAAAAAATAATGGGGATAATAAGATTCAGACAGGTGAAGGCTATGGAGGACACAGGATACACAATGGCAGAGAAATCATCCTAACCAGTCTTTCCTGACTACACAGATCAAATTCTTTATTCTATTTCAGGCTGCAATTTCTCTGAACATGATAACTTATAGTTTTCTTTAGATGGAATAACTTGGAAATGGGTGATGGGCATTGAGAAGGGCACTTGCTGGGATGAGCACTGGGTACTATATGTAAGCAATGAATCACAGGAATCTACCCCCAAAACTGTATATATACACTGTATGTGAGCTAACTTGACAATAAATTATATATATATATATATATATGTGTGTGTGTGTGTGTGTGCGTGTGTGTGTGTGTATATGTGAGCTAACTTGACAATAAATTTTATATATATATATATATATGTGTGTGTGTGTGTGTGTATATGTGAGCTAACGACAATAAATTTTATATATATATATGTGTGTATATATATGTATATGTGTATATATATGTGTATATATATATATATATATATATATAGGGCTCAGGACAGTTGGATAGGGACTCCTGGCGCTTGGGAGCCTTACACTGTTTAGACTTTGATTGAGCAACTGCATTTTTTCCCAGCTCACCATGGAATGGATCATGAAGACTGACAACTGCAAAAACAAACAGCAAGCAAAAAAGGGGGGGGGATGGCTGCTCATTTGATAAGTCATATGCTACAACAGGGTCATTTTAAGATTTAAAGCTTGAATGTAAAATAACTACATTTCTCACTGGCTTTATGCAGAGTTATAGGGAATAGTATTCAGTGTGAGTAGGGTGATAGAAACAAAAACCAATTTCAGAGGATGGGGTGGGGAAAGAAAACAAAAATATCTTACAGGAAGTCCAGATTCCAAAGGGGAAAGTGATCTGTGCATGTTTTCTTTTTTTTTAAATATTTTTGCATATATTTACCATTTTACTGTGTGTATATATAGATGACCATTTAGTAAATTGATATTTGTAATAGTGGATTTGTTAATACATTTTACATAACATTACTGTTTAAATTGTAAACAGATTTTTCTTAGGATTAGTTTCAAAAATAATCTGAATTGTCATCTTAACATCCATATATAGGGAAGTGATTAGTTCTATTATTCAATTTGTTTTCCTCAGCATTGAAATGACTTACTCTAGAACCCTTGTGACCTGCTGCAAAAATTTTTCCTCTAAAGAAAAGGTTTATGATGGCAAATGACGTTTTATTTTGTAAAAAAAAAAAAAAAGAAAAAGAAAAAAATGTACTATGTACTTTTGTGTATATACTGAAAAGCTCTGGTCATCTATAAGAATTAACTTGCAACTGTTTTCTATAGTGCTGTCATCTTGGGCAATGGGCAATTACGTGACTTTGATTTTATTTCCTTTGCAGTCTTGTTTTGTTTTGTTTTTTTTCCTAATGATACTATAAGTGGGATATCTATATATATCTCTATCTATATCTATATTTATATCTATATCATCTATATATAAAGTTGGAAAGCTTTCAGAGCAAAGGAGAATATGCAGCATATTTCCCATTGCGATGCATAAAGTGTACATTATACCTTATGAAAAATGGGAAACTACATTTAAGTCATAATTACTAGTATCTCTTATGATGGGAAATACCAAGCTTATTATTTCCCTTAAGTATAAATCTGTGTATTTACTTTAAATTAAGTAAATGTGCCATTTTTGTAAGTCAAAAGTTATCAAATACTGGCAATTGTATACAGTTCAATCAAAAATAGGTTTTACCCTTGTTAATTCAACAGACATTTTATTTAGTTCCTGTGTTTATTTGGGAGGGTGACAGATATTTTAAAATATTTTCAAAATAAGTTATATATTCATTACTTGTCAATACTTGTCATGTAATATGATTGAAAATGTGATTATATTCCTTTAGTAAATAGAAAATGGGGTGTAATATTTCATAGTTAAAATTTAATTAAAACTTTACCTTTTTATACTAAAGGATTTTGTCTTTATATGTGTGTGTGTGTGTGTGTGTGTGTGTGCCCCTGCATATGTCAGCTGAGGATTTAAGGGAAATTAGCAGAAGTGATAATATTTTTATTATTAATTTTTTAACATTTATTTATTTTTGAGAGACAGAGAGAGGCAGAGCATAAGCAGGGGAGAGGCAGAATCCAAAGCAGGCTCCAGGCTCTGAGCTGTCAGCACAGAGCCGGATACAGGGCTTGAGCCCACGAATGGCGAGATCATGATCTGAGCCAAAGTTGGACACTTAACCGACTGAGCCACCCAGAGACCCCACAGAAGTGAAATAATATTTAGAAAAGAGAATCAGGAATGTTCAACAAAGACTTGTTAGTACTTACAGAAAATGATATGAGAAGTGTTTGGGAATGCTTATTGATAAAAACTGTCATTTTAACTCCATTAAGATAGTCTCTTTTCCCCAAGCTGCTTTAATGTATTAAAATACATTCTATATTAGATGAAAAAATGGAGAAAGTTATCAGTAATATTCTAAAAAATAAAAACATATAACCTGATTATAGATGAGATTTTTTAAAGTTTATGATGTCAATGAAAAATGGTTACATTTACAAGTTTATCAAGCAAAATGTCCTAAGCTCAAAATATTCCTTCATGTGATTCTGCTATAAAGAAAGGAGATGAAACACATAAGTGCTCTACAGTATAATTAAATTATTTTTGTTAGTAGTCATAGTATCAATATTACTGTTATATTCTAGGCATGTGGGGCACAAAGGGTAATGATACCAATGTTTATTTTTAATTAAAAGACAGTGTAGAGAATTCTGCCCCAATTTATTGTGTCTCTTACATTTGTGAAAATCTCAAGATGGGAACATGCTCTGTGGCACTTTATCCCTTGAATTGATAATGTCGTCTGGCAGCAGAAAATGTTTAATTATCCTCAAACTTGATCTCCCGTTTCTGCTAGATAGAACATTATGTTCAGAGCTGGGGAAGAAATTAGACATGTAAACAATCTATTTGCATTAGCTCTTCTTAATCTAATGTGTAATTTAACTCTCTTACAGCTTCTCTCTTAAAATACTATTGACTTTCTTAAGGGTCTAGCCTTGATAGAGCCTGAGTTAGCTTCCTGTACGGTCTTGACTTGGCTATTGATTTTCAAATGTAGCAAGGCACAAATTAGGTGAATCCATTCACAGCTTCAGGATATTCAAATGTTTTATTTCACAAACAGTAATATTTAGATATGTAACCTAAATATTTAAAGAGGTTAGATATTAAAAAATACCAAATTTTTAAAAATAGTATTTGTAAAATCTGGGGGCACAATTCAGCTTTAGGATCAATCAGAATCATTTTACTTCACTCATTACTTACACTAAGTGGACACAAGTAATTCTTAAAAATTAAAATATATTTCTTAGATTTATATTCACAAAATGCTGAAACTAATTTGTTCATCTGGCAGCTTTCCATTCTGGATCTCTATACAAGCAGACTTTGAGGTTTCTTGGGAGCCTCCCCTCAGGTATCTAAGGAGCCTCACTGACAGTAAATTACAAAAGCACATTTCACAAGGGCCATTAATAAAAATGCACAGTGACATGTCAAATTTGATCCAGCAACTTAATGATGCTATAAGTGGGATATAAAATAAGGGAGAACATTCATACACTTCAGGACAGAGTAAGACAGGCCCTGGTATTTATATAAAGTGTTCATTATGGGAATTGCTTGAATATTCTTTTAAAAATGGAAATTAATATGATGAAGTTAATATGACATTGCCATTTATCTTTAACTGATAGTCACAATACCCAATCAATAGAGATGGTTTTAAATAGGGCTCATATAACTATAGACATAGGAACCAAATTTAAACCATAATTTGGTTAATAACAAAGGACTTCAGGATTAATTCAACTAGAGCATGTTATACTCCAGAAGTAGAATATAAATAATGTACAAATCTCTACTTCGCAGATGCAGAGAATATTTCTTAAATTTGATATGGATGAATAAAAGTATAATTAGCTAAATGAAGAATTCAATGCACTAAAAGGCAAACAAAAAAAACATTGTTCAAAGGAAGATAATCCATCCATCTTCCCAATGGTGTGTATTTCAAATCTCTAATATAGAACATGTCATTTGCATGTTGTGTATTCAAAAGTAATGTATTATCTACTCTGCACTCTAAACACTGGGAATAAAGAGTTGTATATATGTATTCCAGGAGCTCATCGGCCCTAATGATGATTGACAGGCAAGCCAAATATTATGATATTTCATGGTAAGTAGCTTAGCTATATTATGCTATCAGACCACAAAGATTGATCACCAAGTTCAGCCCAGGAGTAGAATGATTTTAAAAGTTTATACTTAAATTGAGGCAGGTCAGAAAAATAAGACTAAGTTCAAGAATGGAAAGGAAACATTCTTTTAAATATGCAGCATGCATATTACACTTCTTCAAATTTTATATCTCCTTCTAATAGGCAACTGAGACCAGGAATTTTGTCATTTTCATTTTTATATCTATGATTTTGTAATTTTTTTACACAAGATGTTCAATCAAGAGTTTTAAAAGAGTAAAATGAAATAAGTAAATCCATCTGATCAGTCACTGCCTGTATGCATATGCAAAAACTGAAGATACATACTTAATATTAATGAAAATCAGCAAAGTCAGAAGAGATTAAGGACAAAAAAATAAAGCCAAGAAATAGTATGCTAAATAAAATGGACTTATGAGAAGTGATGTTAACATATGTTAAAACACAGGAGTTTGGAAGTACACTGAAAACTATTTGAGTTGAAATAAGAGGGGAGAAATAAAATCACAATACGGGACTAAGCTGCGGGGACTATATGCTGTATTCCTGCTATTGATAAGAAACCTGTGAGAGCATCACATCAATGATGAGCAATTTGAACAGATATAGAAAGAGATGATGAGTCTCAGATGCAAGATAGACCATTTTAATTAACATATAAGAAAATTAACTGTTAAGCGAAAGTATACAATGGGCTACCTGGCTGAAAAGCAGAAGCACAAGGAATTCATCAGCCTGCAGCATGGGATCAATGTTGTAACAGAAGAAAATGACAGAGAAAATATAGTAATTCCTCAGCTCTCTTTCATTTCAGACTATTCTGTCCAAAGAATACTCATAAAGCTGTAATGGAGACAACAAGCAGTATCTGGTGGGGTTTGAGTCCTGAAGAAAAACAGATGGCCTTCAGAAAGAGACACACGAATTTTTTAAATACTTTGACTTGGGCAAATTATATTCCTACAGCATTCATATAGAGATAAGATGCCTGAAGTGATGGCAGTAAACCAAGAGGACAAACGAGAATGAGAAAGCTAAAAAAGAAATACTAGATGAAGACAATCCTGATTAAAATTAAGTATACTCTCCACAGTACAAATTTTGAGATTCCCAATATTCTCAAGGAGAATTCTGTAATGGACCATTTAAACTATTCCTCTCCTTTGAGAGGGTTGCAAATATGAAGGAAAGCCAACTTGGTATTGTCTGGAGATGTGCATAGGAAACTAGTTTACTTTATTTTTTAATTCCTTCCACATTCACTTCCCTGCTTGGCAATGTTTTTTGAAACCTTTCTATGTGCTGGCCAGGAGTAAGGATTAAAATTTTTCAAAAAAAAAAAAAGTGATTCATGGGAAATACCACATTTGGGTTCAAGCAATCAACTGTAACCATAAACAGTTTTTCTAGTCTTAGAGGTGGGAGGGGACATAATTAAAAAATATATGCCATTCCTATTGTTCAAAAAGGGCCACTGTTTTATTGAAAAAATTAAAAACCCTCTTTATTTTAGAGGTACTTGAGGTGGCTGTTTGAACTTTAGCCTGAAGAACAGAAAGAAGTCTTCAGAGGGAGCATGACAACTCTTCAAACAGGTGGTGGTGGACTGTCATGTGGAAAAGAGAGTAAACACAAGATCTAGAAACAAATGGCAAAAAGTTTATTTGATTTATTTAGATTGAGAACAGTACATGATCCTCTACTGAGCAATCCATGCAGAAGCTAGAGACTACTTATCGATGACTTGTTGGTGACAGTATAATGGTTAAGTTCAAATGACTCTTCATGTTATTTTTAAACTGAGAATTACAATATTCTTTTTAAAGTTTTATAGTCCTTTAATAGTCTCATGCTTAAAAAGTTACTTGGAGCGAACACTGGCAATAAGTAGATTCATTTAAAAGTCTTTTTATAGAAAATTCAGATTTATATAATCTTGAAGAGATATAATCAAGAGACCATATAATTGTCCATGATTTTCAAAATGGTTTATTCTGAGAACAAAGACTGATTGTTCATATTTCCTGAAGGACAATGGGTTGAAACAATATGAAGAGTATGCTGCTAGAACAGACTAATAGACTCTTGTTATTTTTAAGTGCTGGTTAGGCTTCAAAGAGAGGCTATGAAACTTTGATCACAGATCTTCTATGATAGTGTAGCATCTATTTTGGAGGTTTTAGAGATTCACCTGATCATCCATGTTTCAGATAGTGTATATGTTATCGTCATGGCTTCTTCTATTCCTCTGGTGGTTCAAAATTCCCTCTTGTGTGTTCTAATAGTTTCAGGCTCCTGCTCCTGTTGGAATAGCTTCTCCATTGGTAAGTAATATTTTGCACAATTTAATTTTATGATGGTGATTAGTGCTTTATTGATTCTTTTTTGTTAAATAAAGTCCCTAACTTTTATCCTTTTGACATTAGTTTTATTTTATCTTACTTTTTTAACATTTATTCATTTTTGGAAGATAGAGACAGAGTGCAAACAGGGGAGGGCTATAGACAGAGGGAGACACAGAATCTGAAGCAGGCTCCAGGCTCCAAGCTGTCAGCACAGAGCCTGACACGGGGCTCGAACTCACAGACCGCGAGATCATGACCTGAGCCAAAGTCAGACGCTCAACCGACTGAGCCACCCAGGTGCCCCTTGACATCATTTTTAAATGCTGGATTATTTCAAGAAATTAAATATCTACATATTCTACATATTAATATTTTCTAATACACATCCTATGCTACTTTCAAGTCCTATTATTAAATATTATGAATAGCATTCTCAGGAATATAAGAGAAAATATTTTCTTATTATCAAATGTAAAAATATAACAAAACATTTCTCTCTGATTAACACTATCTTTACTAAATCAGGCTGAAATCAGTTATAACTATGTTTTTTTGAAAATTATAAAATAGATTTTGCAATTTCTCATTATATTGAATGCATCATTTAATAATACATTTTTTTCTGGTTTAGTCTCATGAAATAGAAACATGTTTTATTTTCAGTTCAAGGGTGATATGGCAGCCTTATGATACAGACTTTTATCTTGCTACTCAAGTATCTTTGACTACAAGAACTGCAAACCAAAACCACCTGTTTTGTCCTCCTTAAAATGATTTCTTCACCTCTAAAAATGCCTGCTTACATCTCATTGACAATAATGCATCATAGGCCATGCCTAGGTGTAAGAAAAGTTGAGAGGTCAGGAGGCTTATCCATACATATTGTTGCCCCCACCATAAATGGATGGGTCAGTGTTAATAAGAAAGAAGAAAATGAATATCATAAATGCAAATAATGTCTGGCATAGGATTGAAGGGTTTCAAAATTTCAACGAAAATAAGAATATGTGAGTTAGTATCTTGAAAGATAATCTAGAGGAAAGTGTACCCTTAGCAGAAAGGTATCTCTTATCTACTGCTTGTAGCCACTGGAGTCAATGGATCATTAACTCATACTAAGCTTTTTTAAGGCACAGTATTTCAAATACTAATGGAACGATTATTATGGATAAAAAATTCTTCAGGAAAATTTCTTGAAGAATGTTCATTGTTTCAGGTACTGTTTGGCTTATAAAGGAAATAAATACATGAAAATAGAATAGTGACACAATACCCTTGTCCCTAACAAGTTCATCTGAAACAGGTTAGAAAAGAACACACACAAATAATGACAGCATGCTGATTTAAGTACAGATGGAAATGTCTATAACATTCTACTGGAATAAAAAAAAATAACAATTGGTTGTCACTGGAAAAGGGAAAGCTCGAATAAATTAAGGAAATGTGGGATCAAAGAACATAAACATTTTTTAAATGATTAAGGTTTTGAAAACCTGGTTGGTAGAAACCATTCATTTTTCTAACAGATGTATGTAGACATGGTTTTATAAAGTTTTTAAAAGAAACTTCAAGAGGGTAATTTCAAAAATAAATTATATACTCAGTGTTCACTGATCCATTAAATTGCATAGTATCTCATGACTTAGTTTGTCATAATTATAATTTGAAGGAATTTCTGAAAAAAAGCATATAATATTACCATAGCTTTAAAAATTACAACCTCATGGAGAAGATTATAACAGAAGCCTAGCAGATGATTCAAGGGTTGTGAACTTGGTTAATAGAATAAATCAACTTTCATACTGAAAAACGTCTAACACCAAATGATATCAAATGGGCATATGAACTCCCCAGCTTATTTTTCACCTTTTAATATGTACCATTGTAACCCTACATCCCACATTGACATCCCTGAAATAAAATCCCATCATTAATCTGTATAACTATTAATACACAGAAAACAACAGGACAAAATTTTTCAGAGCATACTCCAGTGATTAGAGACTCTGTACTTCTATTATTGAAAGACTTTTTAGGTATTGCCATCTGCATAGTAAGTTAAAAAGAAATTAGTGAGCTACCATTACCATTCAAAAATATCATTACATCTGAATATAGACTTTAAGGGAAAAAAAGAAAAGAGAATAAAAGAAAAGAAAAGAGAAGAAAAGAATGGGGAACTACAGGTAAAATAAAAATGAATTAATTTTGAAAGGAATCAAAAATAATAAATTAATGTAACTGCTTAATATATTCACCAATGTATAACCTAGGTAACATAAATGTCAAATGAGGTCCAGATATGACATGATTTTTAATCAAATGTAATGCATTATGTTTTCAAATTATATTCGTGGATGCCAACTACACAAGGAAGTAATAGCTAGAGTGAACAAAAGTAAAGTTACGTTGAGTAAGCTTTACTTTCCCACATCACTTCAAAGACTTGAGAAAAATGAAGCTCACCACCAACATGGATGAACTATATATACAACAAAAACATCTGATGAACATAAGGAAAGGAACTACGATTTCTGAGAAAGGTAAATGTGTTTTCACTTTAATACTAATAAATTACTAATAAATTTATTAAGAGCTTTAATGTGACAATTTTTACAACTACCATGCATATGAAAATAAAAATGGTGCAAATATTTTTCACTGAGGAGAAATCCTATTTTTGTCCACATTCTATATTCCCACTTTCTTAGATATTTTTGAGAGTAAAACAAGATTTAGTAGGAGCTACTCATTTTTGAGCCCCTGTTTGTATCACGAAATGGAAAAGAAACTCAACCAAAAATCCGAAGATAAGTTTTCCAAATTTTATTTACTTAGAATAAATATTATAGTGTAATATATATTATATCCTAACTCAAATATTAAGGTTAATTTTGAAATTCAGTTTTTAGTTAGCTTATTAGTTGAAAACTAGCAATTAATAGTTATCTTTGTGAAGGTTTCTTTTAATATTAATCCTCATACATTTTATTTTTATTTGAACACTTCAGTTACCTTGGGCATATTTAACAATTCTAATAGTGGCTCTGGAAAATCTAATAAGGCTCCTTCTCTATGCTACTAGTCTTGCTCATGTAACCTCATCTCCATCTTCTTGAGCTTGAAAAGCAGTATTTTCCATTTTATGTACAAGAGAAAATGATGGAGAGACACTTTAAAATAAAAAAGTACCTTCTCTTTCATTATTTTTGTACTGTTCCCAAAATAAATGGAACAGATTATCTTGCCTTTCATGAGGGTGTGGGTAGTTTCACAATTTACCTATAATTATGATTGAAAACAGTAATTTTGCATAAATCTTTTATCAGCTGTCTTAATGTCCTTTGAATTTTAGTTGTGCCTATTATAATCATATTTTGAAAATATGACTTTCGGTCATTCAAATGGTAATTTTTAAAAATATGTCTTGGGGGACCTGGGTGGCTCAGTTGGTTGAGTGCCTGGCTCTTGATTTCAGGCTCAGCTCATGATCTCACGGTTCTTGGGATCAAGACCCATCCTGAGCTCTGCAACGATGGGGGGTGCGGGGGGGGTCTGCTTGGGATTTTCTCCCTCTCTCCCTGCCCTTATCCCACTTAAGCTCTTTCTCTCTCTCAAAATAAATAAATAAACTTAAAAAAATAAAAAATGAAAATATGTCTTAAGAAGGCTGAATGTCATCACAGCATTGTGTTGCATCACGTTGGCTAAGAAATAACTCTAGCTCTCCCAATTATAGATACATCCTATTAAACAAGTAACTTGAGTTTTCTAAGTCCCAGTTTTTTAATCTGTAAAGTGGGGATGAAACTTATCTTGCAAGGTTTTTTTGAAAGAGTCAGATAATAAATGTAAGTTATCATAATGCATGACCTGTTAAATACTAAAATGTCACTCACCTTCTCTTCTGGTAGCCAAAATCTACATAGCTGTGTTGGTTATGCATCATTTTGAATTAGTAATTATAAATTAAATAAAAGTATATATATTCATTTCAACAAAGCAATATATCATCTTTTGCAAAAAAGGAAAAGCTACCATCTTGATGTGAATATTTTAAATTTTTTATGTTTTTATTTTATTTTTTGAGAGGGACAGAATGTGAGCAGGGGAAGGGCAGAGAGAGGGAGACACAAAACCTGAATCAGGCTCCAGGTTCTGAGCTGTAGGCACAGAGCCTGATGTGGGGCTCAAACTCACAGATTGTGATATCATGACCTGAGCTGAAGTCAGATGCTAAACCGATTGAGCCACCCAGGCACCCCTTGATGTGAATACTCTAAGAGCCAGCAAATCTAAGACTCAGATGATGCCTTGTTGACTGTGAAATTACACCTACTACCCTCCTAGGGTTCATCCTTAACTTTCTTAACTTTAAAGCTACCCCAATTAATACAGCTCTCTAAAAAATTTTTTGTTAAAAAAATAAATCCAATGGAAAATAAAGTAGTAGGAAACTTAGGAATAAAGTTGAAAGGAGACAAAAGACTGAGAGGAAACAATGAAATCAATCATAATTAACATTTTGCTTGCTTTTCCCTGAGAAAAATTACCTAGATAATAGCTACTTGTTTTGGTGTGAGAAGAAATGTGTGGGGTTTTTTGTTGTTGTTTCTATACTTGGATTTTAATTCTCTTTTGATATAAAACTATGGAACACTCTGATAATCTATACCATATTAGTAAGTATAAGAGAAAACAGGTTAAACAGTATTTATAGACTGTACCAATAAACCCTACAACAAGCATTAAATGTGTTTAAAAAGTTGGTATTAATTCATAACCTGCAACTGTCAAGTGTGTATGACTTAAAGGTTAAAAGTCCACATTTTAAATAGTCTTCTCAATTATAAACCCAGATTTTCTGTAGGCTTCACAAACCAGATCAACAGCTAGAATATGTAAGAGTCAAGGAATAAATAATATACATATATATTTATACACACACATATATATATTATATGTGTATATATGACATATACATATAAAATACATACATATCAGGGCGCATGGGTGTCTCAGTTGATTAGGTGTCTGACTTCAGTTCACGTCATGATCTCTGGTCTGTGGGTTTGAACCTTGCATTGGACTCTATGCTGACAGCTGGGAGCCTGGAGCCTGGAGATTCTGTGTCACCCTCTCTCTCTGCCCCTCCCCCACTCACACTCTGTCTCTCTCTTTCAAAAATAAATAAATATGAAAACACACACACATATATCAGTTATATTACCTAATAAAACCATATTCTGTTAAAACACCTATGGACTTACTTCAAAAATTTAATCAAATATATCAATGTGTTTTCCAATGTTGATAGAGTGATTCAGGTTTTTCACTTTCACAGATTCCAGACTGAGCTGCCAGATGCTGAAATTCTCCTTATGGGTTAAAAGTTTATTTCACATCTAAATTTTTCCTGTTTAATGGTAAATATTTGCTGAAAGTTGGTTGAGCACATAACAGCTTAGGAGTTGGAAGAGTTTGGTTTGCACAGGCTACAACATCTAATCTGTTATGTGTGGTCACTCATTAACTTATCTTTAATAACTACCAACACCAGAATCTTTTTTTTTACAACTTTTATCAATAAAGTAACTAATCTATAGTTATCATGCTATAAATTTATTTGGTCAGCATTGAATTGCACCATTCTGTTATTTCTTTTCCAGAAAGCTTTGGTGGAGGAACTATTGAGATCTGGTATTCTAGCTTCACTGAATCTCCCTCAAAAACCTTTTTGCTTTGTTGTCTAAAGGTGAAAGTTGGTGCTCTTCTCTGTTCTTTTGCAAGGACGCTCACCAGCACAGTAAATGTGACTTCTCCTGTTCGGCTCAAGGCAGCACATGCAAAAACCCTGCATCTGAAGCTCTCATCACTTCAAAGTTGAATGAATGATAACACTTCTCAGACATCATCATTTTGTGAAAATCATCTGATTAAACTGGTCTTCCATTTATACAGAATGACATATTAGGAGCTGGTGGTCCACTCTCTACAAAGTTCATGCTGCAGAATCTCCCAATTCAGTCAACATGTTCTCTCACACTTGAATAAAATATGGTGGGTAAGATTTCTTCTGGATTGAATCCTGATCATTCACGTATCCCTTCGAAAATGATCTACTTCTTACTTGTGACATTGGAACTTATAGTCGTGTGTGTTTGAAATTGTGCTCTCTATCATTTTGAGCTTGAAACACAGCAACTACATTCTGTGATTCTAGTAATCTGCAATCTATCTTCTCATATGTTAGCCATTGACTTCCATTATGAAGAACGCTGTCTTCACATTTCAGCTTTCTCTCCAAATCTTGACTCAAAGCTTTTCTTTTGATCCTGGTATTTCATTGTTGGGAGTTCTTGATATGGTCCTAGAATTTGCAGTTTGGGATGGCTTAGCATTTACAGGTTGGCCACTATAGGGTTGTTGATTGTTGGAGTCCACAGTGGAAAGGATTTACTGCTGCTGTAATCAGACTGTGGTGGCAATATGGAGCCCAGGAAGCTGGCTGTGGACTGGTAATAGGTGGCTATAACCCTTTGGCTCTGGTTGGAACCAGAAAGTTGTTGAAGAGATGAAGAGAAAGCAGAGGTGGACATGGTGGTGTGAGAATTCACTGTTGAAGAGGCAGAACGTCTTTGCTCTGTGCATGGGTTAAGCTACATAACAGAAGACTATTTGGTCTGGCTAGAAGATCTAGAAGCTTCAACAAAATGTGTTTTTATATGCATTACCTTTCCTGCAAATTGTAATATTAATTAAACAAAATGTAAGCAAAAATCATTTTAAAAACAACAAAGATGGTCTTTAAGATAAGACTTGAAGTCAAGTGTTTGACAGAGCTTATTATTAAAATATAATTTAAAATAATAACTTGAGTGTGGATAAGTATGCATTAAATTCCATAAATTCTTTGTTTTACAGACTATAATTTGGGAGTGATAATAGTTTCCATTTTATTTGAGTTTGTAAATATTGTGATGGATGTTTTAATTTATAAATGCCCAAGGCCTCCTTGAAATATATTTATTTTAAAACTGTTCCAATTATTTATTTTGTCATATGCTCATAGGTGAAAACAGATCAGTAATATGAAGAAGAGATCAGTTGTCAGAAGAGGTTAATTTAAACCAAAAGTTTTCTGTTTATAAGTCTGTTTTTTAAAAAAAAGTTTTACCTGTTTTGTGTGTGTGTGTGTGTGTGTGTGTGTGTGTGTGTGTATGATGTAGTGAGGAAAAAATCGTGAGTTTTGGAAACAGAAGCCTGATTAGACCAAATTGAAAAACCTAACTGGATGTCCTTAGGCATGTTAAGCTTTTCAGACTTTGGTTTCATTTTCAAAATGCTAGAATATATACCTACCAGTGTTATTATCCATATGAATGGTTCTGGCCAACCATACCATGTTGTGATTCTCAGGGTCCTTTGGCACATAGGTATTTACAGTGTTTTCCATAGACTGTTCACTGTCACCTGGCTTTGTCCTCAGTACGTATCTTGTTAAAGAGTCTACCATTGCAATTTGGCCTCAAGACTTTTTAAGAAGGAAATTAACTTTTATTGAATGTTCATTTACTACAAATTATTCTAAGTGAATGTATACACATTATCTTATTAATGTATGTGTATATTACCATCAAGTAATTATTTTTAATTTCCATTTTTAACAAACAAAGCAAGCCTAAGAATAACATACACACATTGGTACTTAGGAAAGTTAGGGGACTTCATCTGATATTTGCATCATCATCTTGAACTGAATACCAACTCTTTGCCAGTTTTATAATGCATATAGTTTTTCATTTATCCATAACCATAACTAGACATATGTGATTCTTACTCATATTTCACAAATGAGAAAATTGGGCACTAAAGAGCTTACATAACTTATTACAAAAAATAATATTTCAGTGGCAGAACAGAGGTTTAACCCCAGGATCATCTGACACAAGACTTTTAGCTCCTAACAGCTAGTTTATTAGTATCTTTGAAAGTGGAAAGGGTTACAGTTTAAGTGTGATTAGGGATATCCAAGTACAAGCCATCAAGATAAAAATGCAGCTCCTCTACAATCTTTATTTTTTAAATATTTTTTTAGTTTATTTACTTATTTTGAGAGAGAGAGAGAGAGAGAGAGAGAGAGAGAGAGAGAGAGAATGGGCAGGGGAGGGGCAGAGAGAGAATCCCAAACAGGCTCCAATGCTGTCAGCACAAGCCCAACGTGGAGCTTGAACTCACAAGCCACGAGATCATGACCTGAGCCAAAACTAATAGTCGATGCTTAACTGAGCAACCCAGACAGCTCTCTTTTCCAATTTTAAAACAAATGAATATCTCTGATATATGCAGGAACTTAGAATTTTGATTCCTATTGCATTGAAGTATAATAAAGTCATGACTAATATAATATTTATATTCTGTTATTATATAGATTCAGACTTAGCCAAAGATATTTTTCTAGAAGAATCTAAACTTTAATTCTAATTTTCATTTATGTACTGAGGATTAAATTTAAAAAAAAAAACACCTTAAACCAGCACACTGATGTTCATGAGTCTTACTTTTGCATTCCGTATTTCTTTGTCCTTTATTAATTCCTCATTCAGAGTGTAAGTTTTATTATCATTCTTGTCAAAAATAATTTTTACTTAAGTTTTTAATTCCAGTTAGTTAGCATGCAGTGTTGTATTAGTTTTTTAGGTGTACAATATAGTAATTCTACAGTTCCATATATTACCCTGTGCTCATCATGACAAGTGCATTCCTTAATCCTCACCTTAATCCTTAATCATCACCTATTTCTCCATCCCCCACAGCCCTCCCCTCTGTTAACCATCGCATTGTTTTCTATAATTGAGTCAAAAATAATTTGGGGGCACCTGGGTGGCTCAGTCGGTTAAGTGTCCTACTTTGGCTCAGGTCATTATCTCATGGTCTGTGGGTTCGAGCCCCACGACGAGCTCTATGCTAACAGATCAGAGCCTGAAGCCTACTTCAGATTCTGTATCTCCCTCTCATTCTCTCTCTCTCTGCCCTTCCCCCACTCATGCTCTGTCTCTCAAAAATAAACATTAAAAATTTTTTTAAAATAAAGTAAAATAATTTTAAAATTTCACCATGGGCTCTATTATGCACATACATATGTAGATGGTTACTGTTAATCAGGAATATTTCAAAGTGTGAAAAAAGAAAATGCCTACCTAAGTCCATTTATATTAAAATTTTAATATGTTGCTATTACAGCTGACATTCAAAGGAGTAATTGAAGTGTCAATATATATTTTTTCATTTATCTATTTAAATATCCATCTAACTGTAAACACGCATTTATAGGCACATGCATACACACATGCATATTTGTGTGTGCGGATATGTATTCGCATATGCATATGTGTGTATACACATACACACATAAATATAGCCGAGAGAGATGACAGTAATTAATTTAGCTTTAACAATAATTAATACCTAGAGTAGTAGATTTTATAAATTCTACAAAGGGAATAATGTTATCCTTACCTACAAGGTATTATAATGGAGATAGAAAGATAAGAAAACCATTTCTATCAACAAATACTTAAAACATATGAGATATAAAGAATTTCTAAGTGAATTCAAATGAAGGTAAAAATTAAATGTAATTAAGAAAGACATTTTCAACTCAATGAGTCTTATGCAGGGAAGATCTTAACTGTATAGAATACATCTAAAAGTATGAAGTAAATTTGATAATAATACAGATGTGAGAAACTACATGAAAACACAGAATAATCTGAATTTTTAAAGAGATTCTCAGGGTATCAACTTGTGGGGCTCAGAAAGGACACACTTAGAAATATGTATGTTGTAGATCTGGATGTCAAAATAAGTTAAATTGATGTAAATGTAGAACTGCTTAACAGTGGTCTAAGGTTCTTGGAATGAATCTGACTTAGGAGTCAAAGAAGATTATTTAGGCTGAACCAGAGGTGACATTGGAAAATGTATGGGAAGACTGAAAGAGCAATATATACACATCCTTCCACTGATGCCTACTTTTGTTTGTAGGTTTCATTATCATTCACTTCATTATGAAGAGAACTATTGCACCAATAAAATATATTTCCCAATGTGGTACAGTAGATTGAAAAACTGGCCACAATCTTTCAGTCTTCCTTATGTTCACACCCTTTCAATGTAACTTGGAATTTCTTTGCATTAAAGAGTGAAGTTTCTCTTTCCATTTCTTGAACGTAGGCTGGCTGTGTGACTCAGTTGGCCAATATAATGTTGTGTAAGTGACAACATGCCAATTCTGAGGACAGGGTCTCAGGAGTCCAGAATCAATGTCTACTCTCTCTTGGAATCCTGCCCAATTGTCATGTAAACAAGTTCCAGCTGGTCTGCTGAAGTACAAGACAATGGGGAAGCAGAGACACTCTTCCAGCTGCAGTCATTCCACAGAACCACTTCCAAGCCAACCGCACTGTTGAGCTCAGACGTATGACTGAGCCATTGAAACAAGAATTGCCCAGATAAGGCCAACCCAATTGCCAAAACACAGAATCATGAGTTAAATAAATGGTCATTATTTAAACCTTTAGTATTTCAAGTGGTACGTTATGCAGCAAAAGCTAACTGATACATGGTCAATATCCTTCTGGTGGGGAGTATGGTTAAATTAGTTTATCATGCAGGGAATCTATATGCATTCCTAACCTGTATGAAAAGCTTTCACTGACATTTTACTTACCGTAAGATAAACTTCTTTTTCACCAAATTGTATTAACAAGTCAGAGGTGTCAGTCTTACTTCTTTAGGTTCTAACTTAAAATGAGTATTTATTGTAATTTTACTCTCTACTGAGTTCTGGCTTTCTGTTCCTGCCATATGAATACTAGGTGGCTTTGGTGATTGTCCAGTCCACTTTTGGAATAATCACACAAAACTGACTCTGGTTTTAAGTCATTTTACATTAGGCTGCCACACAATTGTCTAAAATACCAAAGAGAAGAAAGTGATTCTCCTGCATACAACATCTTGTACATTTTAGTTAGCCTTGGTGTTAACTTCAGATGGAGAAGCTTTGTAGCATTTCACATAGACTCTGTGTATATGTGTGTATGTGTGCATCAAAGAATGAATGGTAATATAAAGCAAATTGCTTTTCTTACGGTCCAATGTTAATTAAAACCAAATGTCCCTTCCACAATGTAGCTAATGTACTTTAATTATTCTGTCTTGTGCAGTTGTGACAAAAGGGAACACGTAATTATTAAAGGGAAAAAATACACATTGTACCAATAATTGTCCACACTGTGAAATAGTATTGCTTTTCCCCTGTGAGGAACTTGAATACTTGCCAAATAATCCTCTCTACACCATTTAAATAATGTACATTGTTCTTTCACAATAATTTACCTTTTTATTGGGTTTAAGCGAAACGTGTTTATTGCCATTTACTTTTCTTCCACAGTTTTAAACAATGCAAGGCCACAAGAAGATTTTAATGTTTTTTTTTTTTCCTGGCATAAATTTTAAACATAAGAAATGAATGTTATTTTACATAACAAAGAAGTTTGGTAGCAATCATAATGACCTTAATGCTAACCTTTTCTATTTAAACATGGGAACATCTATTCCCCTGAGATTAATTTTCTTCTGCTATTGAATTAAGATAAGAATAGCTACAAAGATGGTAGATGAAAAGTGGTGGACAGATCAAAAGGTAACAGGTATAAAGTGGGTAGGCCACAAAATAATCTTTCTTATGCTGTTCAATATTAGGAAACAGAAATGGAATCTATTAAAATTTTCATATATTTGAATTCTTTCTCTGTCTCCCACTCTATTAAGCTCTCTGTTTTTTAAAATTATTTATTCCACCAAAGAACACTCTCTTTCTTTTTTTAAATTTTTTTTAATGTTTATTTATTTTTTAGAGAGACAGAGTGTGGCTGGGAGAGGGGGACAGAGAAAGGGAGACACAGAATCTGAAGCAGGCTCCAGGCTCTGAGCTGTCAGCAGAGCCCCATCCCAGACAGAGCCCCACCCAGGGCAGGGCTCAAACTCGAGTGAGATCATGACCTGAGCCAAAGTCAGATGCTTAACTGAATGAACCACCAAGGTGCCCCACACTCTCTCTCTTTCTAAATGAGATTGATAAACATTTGAGCAACTTACTCAAATGCTCATGTATCAGAAAAAGAAACTGTAAATATAACAGTGTCAAGAAGGACAACTACCCTCTCCCAGAGACTTTTGTTCTCTCCCCAAAGGAGGAAGTTGATTTTTCCCAAAACGATGATAAAAAAGGATAACTGAAAGGAGGAAATGAAGCAGAGGCCAATTTTCAGACCAATTTTGATGGTAGTTGTTCTGTAGCTCTGTTCCATAGATCATTTTTCAGTATTCTGACAGTGAGGTGTCAGCTCTGGCAGGGACTTTTTGATTCTGACATTAGTTCCTGTGTTGGCTTCAGGGGGAGTGGCACCCTAGTGAATCACTTCTTCATTGCTGTGGGAATCATTCTTATACCCTGAGTTAGAATCTGGTTTTGGCCTTCAGCATTTCCAACAATATTATAATCACTTGATTCCCTGTTTTGAACTGCTTTATGTTAAAATACCTAGAGAGTTTTCTGTCTTTTGGATTAAACTCTGATTGATACAGTTTCAAAATATTTTTGATAAGGCAATGAATTTGTCCAATAAATTAGGATTTCAGATGAAAATGAGTGAGAAACAGATTGCTTCAGATTATAGGGATTCTTTAACACCTTGATAAGAAATTAGAATTCATCCTAAAATTCATGACAAGCCATGAGAGGGGTCTTTCAGGAGAGAGGCAGCATGATCAATATGTATTTTACAAAAATAATTCTGGAACCTGTATGGAGTAAGTGGAAGAATTCTAGACAGAAGCAAATGGTTTAACCTGATGGAAATAGTTGGAGCTAGCATAAATTACAGCATGGGATAACTGATAATTCTCTGAGATAATACTCTTTTCGTAAAGAATAGGCATAAGATGTTTTCAGTAATGTTAAAAAAAATAGTAACCAAGAAGAACCCATTTTATTTATTTTTTCATATTATAGCCAACAGCTTTCATTTTGTTCAACACTTTATCATCGTAACAGGCTTTCCAGTTAACCCATGAACATGGTAGTATGTAAATGAATAGATATGGAATACATGTATCAAGTATCCTTTCTCTGCCTGAAAGTTCCCAGCAAATACATCAGTTCTTAAAGCTCAAATATACCAGTTATTTTAATTAAACTGATGGAACATTGGCAGAATCAAAACAATTTGAATATTTGCCAGTACTAAAGCCAAGTGCCCGTCCCTGTATAAGAACTCAGTACACATTAGTTCTCTTACTCTCCATTATACCTACAACACTGAAAACACCCTAATATTCCAAGACAAAACCAGGCATGTTCTTAGACTAGAAGGTGCCCCTAAGTTTAGACATTTTGTCAGTGAAATACCCAAGCAACTGTATAACCAGTGAACAAACTGAAATAAGCATCATTTTAGAAGATAAATATCTCCTTGTGCTTCAGGAAAAGGAAAAAAAAAATCCAATTATGTGGCCAGAGGAGGGAACAAAACTTTCTGAGCAATATAGCACTCAAGATGAGCATTGAAACAAAAACGGAAGAGTTGAATGTATGAAAACAGTATCAAGAAAAGCAGAAACCAGTATGAGAAAAGAAGGATATAAGGATAAGCGAGGCTGGGTCTATATTGTGGAGGGAAGTGAATGGCTGGCTGAGAAATCAGTATTTAATTAATGCACTATAGAAAAACTTTAAAGGATTTTGAATGGAGAATTAATCAATTACATAATTTACAAAACAATAACAACAATAACAATAAACAAAATCCCCAAAACCTCTGGTGTCTACATGTCATTTTCAGATGGAATTCCTCAGAAAGATAAATTTAATTTTGCTTGAGGAGGTTTGGCCTATATGAAGGTTTGCCAGAATTTTTTTTTTTTTTGCCAACATTTGCAAAGTTGGATATGTCATAATTGTCAACCACCAACTTCTGGCTTATTTATTTATTTTTCTAGGAAGCAACTTTATTCATGCTGGCACTACTCAGTTGGGTTCGTACCCAAAGAACTGAGCCCCAAACACCACGTGCCATAGTTTTAATTTTTTAAATCAAAAGATATATAAACAAAGATACATAGCATAACTGGCACTACTCAGCAATTGTAGTGGGTTTAGAGATGAAGCCTTACTTGGTATAAGTTTTTGAGGCAATAGAATCACCAGCTGTGGCCTCTGCCCTGTGTTTACACTTTCCATCAGAACATTTCACTTATCCATGGTTGGTTTATCTGAGAGATATGAAATCTCATTTATGGAACTTGGTATATTATATCTCCATTCCTAGAATACAATCTACCCCATATAAATCTACTAAATACCTTAAACAGCCCAATATATTTGCACATCATAGGATTTTCAGTACGATTATCCATATAAATTAATTGCTTATTTCAGGACTATTTTCGTGGGCAATTGCCCTTGTTAACAATAAGTGGGAACAAATACGGATAAAAGTGATATAAGTATAAAGGCCAAACTTTACATTTGATTATGCCTTCATATTTATTACTTTAAAGAAAGTTTAAATATATTTCCTGTATAACCAAAGTGGAGGGAAAATAATTTAAAAATCACATATTCACAGAATGCTAATTTATTACATTCATCAGTTATAATAAAATGTGTCTACGTGTTTAGTTTTGTTATTTAATATTTAAATATTGCATGAATATTTTATCACTATAGTGAAAAGTTTTGCATTAAAATGATTACTTTTTTATTACAACACATAATAATTTAGCTAAATGAGTGTCTCTGTATGAAGGCATTGATTAGGCATACATGGGTCCTTGATGACAAGAAAATTCGGGAGGTTTTTGGAAGTTTGGAGATACCTAGCTGAGACATTTAGAATACTACAGTTTTGACACTGTTGGGGTTATGTGATTGCTTTCTGACTAACTAGAAGGTAACGTCAAGGGAAAGGCAGAAATGAAAAAGGACACAGCTGGGCATGATATTCCTGCTGACTGCAAAATCAATTTCTGGCACCTGAAGGAAGCAAAGGAGAAGCGATTTCCATATCTTAGAAAGGTGCTCTGTCAACCAGAAGCTCAAGCAAACACAGGTAAAATAAAAGTAAATGTTTTCAGATTTTGTAACTTTCAAGTTATAATTTGGTATGTTTGCACCAATTGTTTACAAAGCCACTGAGTCAGGCCCACAAACTTAAGATTAATTATTTGCTCACCAAAATAATTTCATAAAATAAGCCAAGTCTTTAGCCACTAAACAAAGAATAATACAGTGTTAAAATAATGCCGTTGCTAAGTGTGCATGCACAGTGTGTAGAATTATGGTTTTCTGGTGTTAGTTTAACATTGTTTTTATCCAGGCTACTTACCAGGAATATGTCATTAATAACCTCTGATGGCCCTCACTTGGACACACACACATACACCAGGAAGAGTGGGATATATGAAATAAATAGCATCCAAATGAAAATTCCAGGTTATTAACATATAGGCTAAACCCACACTATGATATAGGGTCTGGTGAGGGCTGTGATTGATATATATATCATAGTTAAATGGAAATCCTTACTTCCACTGTTTCTCAGACATTCTCTTTATTTTCTCTATCTTCCTCCTAACAAGAATCAAAGTAAGAGGGCAATGACATTATCGAATATGTATAGTCAACTTCAGCATAACAACCTCACCACATGGAAGTGGATGGTACACAAAAGAAGTGGAAAACAAAAAAGAATGGATAAAGCACAATGGCATGAACACAGTTCAATCTCATCTTTTGAAATGTAACTCTAGGAGCACCCGAGTGGCTCAGTCGATTAAATGTCCAACTCTTGATTTCCGTTTAGGTCCTGATCTCAGGGTCTTAAGATTGAGCCCTGCGTCAGGGGTCAGGCCGAGCTGGGTGCTGAGCCTGGTTAAGATTCTCTCTCTCCCTCTCCATCTGTCCCTCCTTCAGTTGCATGTGTGCATGCACGCACTCTTTAGCTCTCTCAAAATATAAATAAATAAATAAATATAAAAAGTATAACTCTTATCATTGCCTTGGACTGAGGCAATTTTATTAGCAGCTTCTCTTCTCTATAGGAAGGGCTAGTGGGTAGAGGGAGGAAGGAAGCAGAAACACTATTCTATGCCTCCCTTTTTCCCCTCTTCCCTCATACATCATGTTTCTGTTCATTTTATATGCTCTGTTTATGTCTTGATTGATACAATCAACTTCTTAGAACAATCAGTATGCCGACTATTTATATCCAGGTTTATAGATTTAAAATATACTCTCTGAGAGTATACTGTTTCTAAAGAAAAAAGAAAAAAAAGCATTTCAGAAAAAGGTTAGAAAATAAAGATATAGAATTTTAGCATTTGCCATCTCGTTTTGAGATGCCGTTCTGGACTTTAGGAATTTCAAATTATTCCTGTGATTCACAGACAAAGCCAAGTTCAGTGAGGCAGTATTCTTCATTAAGAAACATTTAAGTCAGTAATGGTCTGGGCCAACTGGAGAATGAAGAAAAGCAATTTAAAAGAGCACAGGATCTGTTTTAAGAATAATCACTTGTTCACCACATAAAATGAATAATTTAGATGGCCGTTAGCCACAATTATTATAGGTGGGCAAAGGCAAATAGAAAATTGTATAATTTCATGGATGTTAATTGCATTTTGGTTGAGGAAGAAAAATTCATGCACTTGCTGAATTGAACTATAATATTAAAATGAAACAACTATTTGGTTGCTTGTGAACTCATCAGGGTTTTAAATTGCATATTGATCTTTTTTCTATTTTTAAATGTATTATTATTAAAAATTATATAAACATACCAGGCATATGTTTCAACAGTTAACAAGTCATGGTCAATATTGTTTTATCTGAATCCGCACATAATTTCTCCCATCACTCCGCCCACATTACTTTTATAAATATTTGCACATCCTATCATTTAATCTGTATATTTTTTATTGATTCATTTTCATGCTGTTATTATGCCCATTCTGAGTTCTTCACATTGTTTCCCCAAATGACTGAAGCAAAGGAAGTGACCCACATCTACCAACATATACCACCATTCTGCTTTTCTTTGATGAGCACACTATTGGGGCTATAACAGTGGATGATTGCTGAAATAATGGTATTTCAGATTTCCTCATCCTTATAATCATTATTTCCATATATAATTTACAAAAGGGCTCAATAAATGCTTGTTGAATTAGTGCAGAGAATCCATATTTTTATGACGACTCTCATCAATTCATGTCAATGTTACATGTAAGCAAACATTCCTAATACAAAAGCTATAACAATACCCATCTCCTATTATCAGGATAAGATGTGATGGTGTTTCTAGAGCACTTAGCACAAGTCCTGGCTGTGATATACTATTAAATATTTGAACTTAATATTTATTTTTATTAGTTTTTGTTTATTATTTTTTGTTTGTTTATTTTGAGAAAGAGTGCATGCTTGTGAGCAGGGAAGGGGCAGAGAGACAGGAGATAGAGAATCCCACACAGGGCTCAATATCACAACCCCTGGGATATGACCTGAGCCAAAATCATGAGTTGTCTACTTAACTGGCTGAGGCACCCAGGCGGCCCTGTTTTTATTTATCATTGAAAGTGATTTTGTAATAGCAACCACAAAGGAATGAGGATCTCTAAACCTCTCTGGAGCCGACTTGCCTTCCTGATCATTCATGTTAAGAAAACTCTTCAAAACCTTAAAGGCACTTTGGAGCTTGGATTTAGTTCTATACTCACTGTGATCAAAAACAGCCTTTTATCAACAAGACTTAAACCACAGTGACAGAACTATTGTTTTATTTTCTTAGTGGAGGATCTCCAAATATCCTGTATCTATACAATGCAGATATTCTAACTGTGATGATTATAAATAGGTATGGCTCTCTTCCCCCAAATGCTTGCCTAGAATCCCACTAATTACCTCAGCAGTATGCTCTTGCTCTCTAGAGCTCTAATCTCTACATAGAAGAGTGTCAAGTTGGGATAGAAATTGGATGGGTAGAAGGAGGGTGAATATAATCCACTATTAAGAAGAGTGCATCAATAAGTCAACAAACATTATTAAGAGAAAAAACAACCAAAACTGTCATGAGATATTTCAGTGGCATAAACCATTTTCTCTCCTGCAAGATGCTAGCAGTCTGGTTGGGTAATGGACTAAAACAATTCCCCAGTAATGTAACACCATCTACTTTAGTTCTAAAATAGAAATGTTTTATTACATTCCACAATTAAAACTTAAATATATAGATACTATATATAAGAATGGATCCACAAAAAAATCAGTACTCTTTAACTAAACTGTGATCAGAGTTCATCCTCAGAGATTGTGATATTGTAACTCTGAGCTAGATCCTCAAGAATTTATACTTTTTAAAAACTCTACAGGAAATTTTGGTATACACTCCTTGGTGAGTGACACTGAGCTAAAACTATGATGTGAGCTGCACATGTACAATGTAGGATGTAAGATCCTACAGAAATGATCTATTGAATGGGTAGGATGTCATCTTATGTCTCCATGGCTCCCCCAAATGGCCTCCCGAAAGTACATACGTGACTAGTACATATCAAGCACTAAATTGGTCTTTGATTAGCTTTTTCACTTCTATGAATTAACTTTTTATTTATTGAAGCAATGTAAGTGAAGTTAAATTTTAATGGACCCACCAAATAGAACATGGGTGAGAAAATTGACCAAATATCATTATTCACAGAAGATGAAAGAAAAAAATTTTCTGAAACAAATGGGAGAACAAAATTTAAGGTTCAGGTTTATTGCATGAGATATACTGAGTTTAGGTGAAATCTAGAACATGGAGACTTGAGGTAGGACCAGCATAGATACATAAGTGTTTTCCGTGTATGCATGCTTAATATTTTAAGAAATATTTTTGGAACTATTATTAAAAATTAATCTAGGGGCACCTGGGTGGCTCAGTCGGTTAAGCATCTGACTTCGGCTCAGGTCATGATCTCGCGGTTTGTAGGTTTGAGCCCTGCATCGGGCTCTGTGCTGACAGCTCAGAGCCTGGAGCCTGCTTCAGATTCTGTCCCTCCTCCTCTAAGCCCCTACCATGCTCATGCTCTGTCTCTCTCTCTGTCTCTCAATAATAAACGTTAAAAAAAATTAAAAATTCATCTAAAATTAGCTTTTGCTAGTGAGATTGGAATAAAATCTTCACTGTACATTATAAACTCAAGATTTGTCTCAAACTATTATGAAAGTTGTATTAATCATTTTAGAAAATACCAACATATGTCAGAGTAAAAAAAAAAGTCTTAACCAACTATGTAAAAATTAGAATCATATTAACTTATTGTCTCCAAGTATATTGTTCATATATATCCTCAGTTTGTTTGCCCTTTTTAATAAAATTATTGCAGTAAATTTTAATATAGTACCTAAATGAATGACCTGCCAGCTATAGCCAGAATATACTTATCATGCAACATTTTCACCTAATATCCAATACACTTAAAAATTCTGAAATTTAAATTTTTAGAATTACATAAAAATTACATCAATATTAGGGTATGTATTATTTGCAGTACCAAATTTTGGTGTGCCCTAAGAATTCAACTTTACATTTAAATGGAAACAAACACCACAGAAAATCAGTCCTGTAATCATGGAAAAATGTACCAACGACTAAATGTGGAGTTTCTGTCAAATACTCTAAGAGACAACATTTACCTCTTGGTCTAGGACCTCCTTCAAATTTGGAAATGGAAGCAAGAACCAATTAAATATCAGTCAAATATTTGATTATATTATGAACTGTGTTAATAACTTAAATTGATTCCCTTCTATTCTCTTGAGTTGCCTGCATGCCTTTATAAACTTGGGCATACCAGAGATTAGGGCTGATTTTTTGAGAAATGTATATAATGATCTTTATTTTCTATGTAAGTAAACAGATGATAGCTAGTGGCAACCCGGAACAGACTTCATAAGTACAGTGAAGCCTGTTTGGTTATACCTTCTAACTGATGAATTAGTGAGGAACACTCAATAAATGCTCAGAGTTCATCCATGTTCTTCCATATGTCTGTCTCTAATGCCTCAGGCAATAAAGCAAACCACATTTAAATAATTTTTTAAGCTATTCTGTGGAGGATAAACTTAGGAATACCCCAGGCTTACACCAATGGGTTAACAAGGCATAAAGAAATATAAAACCATAGGATGCTCACACCTGAGTTTGGGTAAACAAGACAAGGCAACCAAGAATAGGGAGGTGCAAAGGCACCCCAGAATAGAGAGGAGGTGCAGAGCTCCTGGAATAGAAAGGGGGGGGCAAAGGCCCAAAAATACGGGTGCAAAGGTGCCCAATACATAGGTATATGAAATAAACAAGATTAGATATTCAAGGTGGAAGCACCGCCATTTTAGTACTATGGCAGAAAATGCTTTCAAGGAAGAAAGGACCAAGTTAGGTAAACAGGTAAATTGGGCTATAGACCACAGCTGTAGCAGCCCAGAGCTGAGATGATTAATAAAACAATTTGCCTTGTTAACTCTGAGTTTATTTCTCCTACCTGTCTCATCTTCTAGGCTAGCTAAGATAAACAGAGGTTGTGCCTCATGTTCCCTGTAAACAACCTTCTGCCAGACTGCCTGGCATCAGGATTTTGCTTTGTATTAACCCAAACCCCTAACCCCAAATATCTTCAAGACCGCCTTTCCCTCACGTACACAAGTTAATGTTCACGGATTCATTGTCTCTTTATGCATGTTCATCACTATGTTTGTAAGCCTTCTGATCCTAATAAAAATGGGGCAAGGACCCTTATTTGGGGCTCTTGTTTTTTCCCATAAATTATCCATCTCTCACTTTCAATCCTGTATCCCACTCTTTAGCTACATAAGAGAGAACTTTAGACCCAGAGTCTCTGACACTGTTCCAGTTATTGCTATGTCCTGACACACTTTTCTGTTTCTAAAATGTCCTGGGTATTCCTATCTTGTGTAAGTCAGTCTTTTATACAAAGTTTCATTTTAGGGGGAACATAGCAAAAGGACGGAAGTGGCAATTTTTTTTCCACTCAGGTCCCAGTGAAGAGTAAAAATTCACTTATATGAAAATGAATGCATCATGAAAATGAATCTACAAAGATTTTTTTTGAGGTACATATATTAACAAGATATCAAGGAAATCATTTCCTGATGTTTTATGGATGATTATTATACATGTTTAAGTTAAACAGACATCCATTAAACACCTGCTAAGGATGAAGCATTGTACTCAGTACATTACACCTGCCCCCAAAATATTATATTCTAGTGAGAAAACACAGACATGTTAGCATAGAAGGACTCAGCATACCTGGAAGATTTCAGGATGATTTTTATATGAACTTCTCTCATCAATAAAGCCTATTTCAAGTATAAATATACAATTACTTGTAAAAATTAATTATTTCTAGAGCACAAGGGCCACAAGGACAGAAAAAAACTCTGTTTTAACAGATTTACCACTAAAGTCCAGGACAGTATTTGGCACGCTGTAGGCACTCTGTTTATTATATAAATAGCAAGTAATAGGTGTTCTATGTTGTGACCAAAAGGTAAGTTAAATTAGCTGAGCAAAAATGTTTGCTGGGAAGGGCAAGTTTTAAGTGAAGGTGAGATGGGGTAGGAGATTTGTGACAAGGCTATGTTAGACTGAGTGAGGATCACAAGCCTAAGCGTGAAGGAGAATGGGCCTGGAGTGCTGCAGGTGATAGAGTTCCAAACAGAGAATCCTGGAGATGAAGCTGGGAAGTTGTACAGGTGCACACCAAAATATGACACACTATGTGTCCCTTGGTAAGGAGATAAAATCTATGCCTGAGAGAATAAGATGGCATTTACACTTGCACACATACTATCACTACCTTCTTACATCAACCAAACAGGTTTAACTACTTTGTCACTGATCAGAACACACATGCACACTGAACCACAATGGTCTCTAAACAAACAATGGATTAATCCAAGAATAGAAATCTTATGACCCTGCAAGTTCAGGACAAGATGAAGCTTTACAAGTTTTCCACTAAGGAAGTAATAACATCAAATCCATGGTTTACTTTATTTTTGTGGTAGAAGGTTGACAAGAGCTACTGAATCCAGACACTGAATGTGATAATTAAATGAAATATGAATATTCTATATTAAAGAAAAATGCCATATTTAGCCTTATTTTGTAATTTTATTAATGTGTTCATTTGGTATTTTATTTTAGACTTAATTTTTTAACATTATGTTTATGTGTTTAGTTTATATTTCTTCTCATTTTTACTCCCTTCTAATAGGACTTGTTAGTAGTTTATTTTCATTCCACAATAAATAGTTTTTTCTCTTTACATATGCAGCAGGATTTCCAGTCATTGGACTTCCCTTCTGGAAACAGGGCTAAATATTTTAATATCCAGAGTCCCTTCTGTATGGCTTACTCCTTCAAGTCTTCTCATATACTATTCTTATACTACACTTTGCCTGTCCTAGATTAAAACAGAGTTTATTTTGGGTTTAACTCACTGATTACTATTCTTTTATAAAAATAAAATACATCCATTTGAACAAATTACCTATAATCATTTTCATGTTATTTGTGAGATGAGATAAATTTATTAATATTATCTCCAGTTTCATTTTTTCTTTCTTGAATATAAAGTTACCTGTATATATTCTAAAAAATGTTTTACCATCTGTTTTAACTCAAATATGCTTGATTTTATTCTAACACATTTACCTTTCCGACATTTTTGATGAAAGGTAGGGAAATTGCCTATGCACATCAATTTTTTTTATTAAAATGTTTAAAAGATTAAAGTAAGAGAAAGATACTCTTACAAAAATGTATTGCATGGAAAACTAAAACCAAATACCCAAAGACTATCCTACAAAGTATAGTAGAGCAGAGGTTAAAAAATTGGGGCGCCTGGATGGCTCAGTCGGTTGACTGTCTGACTTCAGCTCAGGTCAGAATCTCACAGTTCATGAGTTCCGCCCTGCGTCCAGCCCCGCGTGGCGCCCCACATGGGGCTCTGTTGGGGCTCTGTGCTGACAGCTGGGAGCCTGGAGCCTGCTTCGGATTCTGTCACCCTCTCTGCCCCTCCCCCACTCATGCTGTGTGTCTCTCTCTCTTTCTCCTTCTCTCTCAAAAATAAGTAAATGCTAAGAAAAATTTAAAAAAATTGATGTCACAATTTTCTTATATTTATCACTTCACAAATATATCAAGAACATGTTGACTTAAGAAAACCTAGGGCCAGGCATCCAATAGTTTGTATGTTTTTTTCACCCTCTGACACCTATGACTGATCATTGCACACAATTACACAGCTCCATGCACACAAAAGGTATATATCTTCAAGTAATATTTCCATAGCAGAGAGTTTCCATTTTCCACTTAAACATTTCCAAATATTCATGCCTAATTATATTAGAATAGTATCATATCGTTAACCAAAATTTTCCCCTTAATCATTTTTACTGTATCTTCTACTTAAATGTAATCCTTGTTCATTTTTCCCTCAACAAATTTTTCAGTGTCCTTGAATACAATAATATGTACATTATCTGTTTCTTATCAGACTTTTACACACTACTTTAGCATATTTGATAAATGTTGGCTGCAATATTTGTTTCTCTTTAGGTGTTTGCCTAATGGTAATATTCTATTTTCCCTGTCCTTTCTACATTCTACTTTAAGAAAGAATCGCTCTTCTCTTCTGTTTATTTTTTAATTATTCATTTTTTAAAAAATATTCTGAATATTTAAATTAGCCCAGTTTAGCCATAATTTGCATATCCATAATTTATCATAAACTATCCATAAATTAACATTGTTGTTTATTTTGTTGCTTAAATTGTCCCAGATTTGGCCATTGGGAGCTGCTTCATGTGGTGCTTGTGTCTTTTTTTTAATGACTATATCAGATTTTTGAGCACTTCATTAATTAGCATTACTAGATATTCTAGGCTCATCTTGTACTTTTGTTAACCTCACCATGAAAATGGAACATTTTTCCAAGGAGCCCTGATTACTTTAATTTGACAAATGGTATGTAGGGTTAGATAGTACATGTGCTCACTGCTGCTAGATACCTATATACTAACATACATACATCTATGTAATCCTGTATCTATCCATTTCTGTGTGTGTTTGTGTGTGTGTGTGTGTGTGTGTGTGCACTGATAGCTCTAATTACAATTTAGAAATCATCACAGGGATCAATCTAGCCTTCCTTTCCTTATTTGCTATTGTTTCCTCTGATATTGTAAAACCTATCCTTATGCACAATATATTTAGTTACTGTAGTAATATACATTAAAAATATGTACATGCATGAAGGTGTTTCAGAGTCAGAAACGATTCCCCTATAAGAAACAAATGTATTAACTAGAGTAAAATATCTGTGTATATTTTGTTTAGTCTTAAACCTTAAAATATAAAAAGTACAGTTTTCCAAAATTATATAACTTAGCTCTTGCCAACCCTCTTCACTATGTTTTGTCATTCACTTGTAATACAATTAAGTGCCTTTGTCACTGTGTGTGTTCAATACTGGATCGGTCCTTATCCTCATCCTTGTTGATTTTAATTATTTATACATGGAAGGTAGGAGGGGTATGGGAAACATGAGTGTGGTTCTGACAATAACTCCTATGAAAATAGGATATATGTAAGGTGCATATACAGTTTCTTTAGGTAAGGGCATATATACTTTGTTTAGTATTACCAAATGTCCCTCCAGAAGAGGTGTAGCAAATCGCATTTCTACCAGCAATGTATGAGTATGAATATACTTGTTTCCCTACAATCTCATAAATGCCATAGTTTAAAATTTTTACCAACCTGAAAGATGAGAGATTTTTCCTTTTAAGGACCATTTCTACATCTTTTTGTGTGTGTATAAGAATTTCCTGTTCATGTCTTTTTTTTTCCATTTTTCTTATTTTATTTTTGGATTTTGTTCCTATGCCTATCAGTTTTTAAGACTTGCTTATATATTAGAGGTATGAAGACTTCCAGTTAATATTCTAATTATTTTCTTCCACTTTTCAGTTTTTTAAAAAAATTTTAATGTTTATTTATTTTTGAGAGAGAGAGAGAGAGGCAGAAAGAGAGGGAGACAGAGAATCCAAAGCAGGATCCAGGTTCTGAGCTGTCAGCACAGAGCCCCACGTGGGGCTTGAACTCATGAACCACAAAATCATGACAATATCATGACCTGAGCAGAGGTCTGATGCTTAACTGACTGAGCCACCCAGGTGCCCGTCTTCTCTTTTTCAGTTTTTGATTTTATTTTTGGTGTTATCTGCAATGTACCTTATTTCATTTGTAAAAATATATGAATCTTTTACAGTCCATGAAAATTAAGTAAGAGCTCAAAATCCTTTACCTACACCAATCTTAAAGAGAAACTCACCCATGATTGTTGTACCTGCATGATTTAATTTTTTACATTAGATCCCTAATTCATTTGCAGGTTATCCTTTGTGTGATATGAGATATGGATCACACATAATTCATTGAAGAATAGGTTTTTTGCTCCAATGATATGAAATTTAACTTACATGATACCTAAAATCTCCATACTTTTTAGTCTATTTCTGGGCTTTTTACTTAAATCCAATAACTTACTTCCTTTCTTTGTATCACTACTTTTCAATTGTAGAGACTTTTGGTATTTTTTAATATCTCTTTGGTCTGGTTCCTTCTCACAGCTTTTCTTTTTGAGTGCTTTCCTATCCTTTCATGCTTGTTTTCTTATCTGAAATTTATTATCAGCTTTTCCAACCCTATAAAAAAACAGGCATATTTTTAAGGATTATGTTTAATCAATAAGTTAATTTAGGGTGAACTGACTTATCCAATCTATTAACTAGGAATGTCTTTCCATTTTCTGAATCTATTTTTATGCCCTTAAGTAGTATTTGAAATTTTTGTTCATAGGGGCCCCTGGGTGGTTCACTCAGTTAAGCGTCTGACTCTTGATTTTGCCTAAGGTCATAATCTCATGGTTGGTGAGTTCGAGCCCCAAATCGGGCTCTGTGCTGATGGTGCAGAACCTGCTTGGGAGTCTCTCTCCCTCTCCTTCTGCCCCTTCCCTGCTCACTCTCTCTGAAAATAAATAAATTAAAAAAATTATTCATAAATGTCTTAAACACTTCTTCTTAAGTTTATTCCTACATATTTAATCATCTTTGTTGCTACTGTTAATGAGTATCTCTTCACTGTAATGACCTCTAACTTATTAGTTTTGTGTATGAAAGCTATTGATTTTGCTACAGCTGCCTTAAAGTACCACAAATTGAATGACTTAAACAAAATAAATTAATTGTATCAGAGTTCTGGGGGCTAGAAGTCCAAGATCAAGGTGTCTTCAGCATTGTTTCCTTCTTAGGCTGCTAAGGGATAATGTGTAGTATGCCTCTCCTTATACTGAAGAATTTATTATTTTTATGTTTCAAATTAGAGAGGGCATTATAGGATTTTTAACAAAGGTAGTGAAATAAGAATTGCTTTTTAGAGAACTGAAAAGAAGGATTAAAGTATATAGGCAGAAGGAATAGTTAGGAGATTACAGCTTTCAAGTAAAATATAATGAGCATTTGTAGGTAATATCTTAGCAGTTCTCATGAAGAAAAAAGAATAAAAGAAATCTTAATTTGCAGATTATGTGGGAGAAGAAATATGAAGCCTTGGATAGCAACCTGGTTGTTATAAGAGCAATCAGGATATCTTACAAGGTGAAATAGTCTGGGATAAATGGTAATGAGTCTAGTTTTGTCTATTAGTTTCAATAGTTTGTTGAAAAGAAGAATGTGTATGGTTTTCTCAAAGAGGTAGTATAAAATAAAAAGAAAATTAAAGAAAGCTGAGAAAAGAAGCCTGGGAAACAGAAACTGCTGTTTAAGATTTAAGGAGCAAAAGAATCCAGGAAATGACACAGATGAAGGGAAAGACTGTGATTTCAAAACAACTTCCACAGTAATGTTCAACAGTAATGAACACATGAAAGACAGTAAGTTCCACTGGATGATATGATATGAATTGATATGATATGATATATTACAAAATACTTAAGTTGAGATGGTGAACATAAAAGTTGGGGATATAAAAGTTGAATGACGAGTAATGAGGAAATATAAGGTGAGAAAGTGGGGAAACCATGTGCCTTTTGAAGAAATAGCATTTGAGGAGAGGGGAAACATTAATCAGAGAGATTGAAGTAGTAAGAAAGGATTGATTTACCTTTTTTTTGAAGTTTATGTATTTATTTTGGAAAAGAGTGCGTGTGCTAGAGAGAGTGGGGCAGGTGCAGAGAGCAAGGGAGAGAGAGAATCCCAAGCAGGCTCTGCACTAATATTGCAGAGCCCAGTGCAGGGCTCCATCCCACAAACCATGAGATCATGACCTAAGCTGAAATCAAGGATCAGATGCCAAACCTGCTGGGCCAGCCTGGCACCCCAAGGATTGATATTTTATAACTAAAAGAAAACTGAACAATTTTTTTAATGCTTAGTTATTTTGAGAGAGAGAATAAGAGCAGATGAGGGGGTGGGGGGGGAGACAGAGAGAGAGAGAGAGAGAGAGAGAGAGAGAGAGAGAGAATCCCAAGTAGGCTCATCAATATCATCACAGAGCCCAAAACTTGGGATCATGACCTGAACTGAAATCAAGAGTCAGCTGCTTAACTGACTGAGCTACACAGGTGCCCTGAAAACTGAACAATTTAATCAAATGAGTAAAACGTTCTAAGGTAAGGTTTCTTGTTGATTGGGTGACGGTGATTGAAAAAGGTATTTGCCATGTCCTTTGCAGTTTACTACAGTGCAATTCTGCATGCAAGTGCACTATAGTCAAAATAATAGAAAAATAGAATCTTCACTAGATAAACAAAGGCATAACATTTTTGGAATAATTTAAATCTGCAAAAAATAATTGCTATCAGTTGTGATTTTTCAATAAAGCTTAATAAGATTAATATGGAGTATGGCTAATACTTAGTCAAACCACTGACAGAATGCATTAGTACTCAGTTACAAAATATTTCAATTATGTTTTCAGAATTATTATTATTATTATTAGGTTATTTTTAATTTAAATAAATTAATAAATTCAGAATTTAATTTAATTTAAATAAATTAATAAATTCAGAATTATTATTATTATTATTAGGTTATTTTTAATTTAAATAAATATGTGAGGCAAAAGCTTATGAGTGTGTAATTACTTACACATTCTGTTCCCACATCTGTAAGATGTTAGTTGAAAAAAAAAAAGAGGATTAAAGAAACAAGAGATAGAACCACACAGCCAAACACACACACAAAAGGAGAAAAAAGAGGCACAGGTTAAGGAAGGGTCATGTCACCTTAAAAGAGCCACAGTAATACTGCAGAACTGGACATAAAATTTTCAAGAATAATTTTTGGTTGTAATGGAAATACTCCTTATTGCTCTTCCTCCCTCTATCCCTTCAACTCTGCTTCCTTCCTATCTTACATTAAAAAAAAAAAAAAAGAAAGAAAGAAAAAAGTCATTTATCCTGAAAATCCACTTGCATCAAACAGTTGTTAGAAAAAGATCCTTTGCCATGTATTTGGTGGTAATATGTATGTCTTCCTTGGAAAAACTTTTATTCAGGTTCTCTACCCATTCTTTACATAGAATTGTTAGGGTTTTTTGGTGTTGACTTTTGTGTTTTGTATATTTTGGATATTAACTCCTTAACCGATATATCATTGGTAAACACCTTAAATTCAGCAGGTTGCCTTTTTGTTTTGTTTATGGGTTGCTTCACTCTGAAAAACGTTTTTATTTTAATGTAGCCTAATAGTGTATTTTTGCTTTTATTTCCTTTGACTTGGAAAACACATCTAGAAAAATGTTGTTATGTCCTAAGTCTGAGAAATCACTGCGTGTGCTTTTAGGATTTTTATGGTCTCAGGTCTCATATTTAGATCTTTGATTCATTTTGAGTTCATTATTGTGCATGGTGTAAGAAAGTGGTCCAATTTCATTCTTTTGCATGTTGTTGTCCAGTTTTCCCCCCATTTACTGAAGAGACTGTCTTTCCCACATTGTATATCCTTCCCTCTTTTGTCACGAATTAATTGACTGTATAAGTGTGGGTTTATTTCTCAGAGTTCTGGAGGTTGAAAGTTTGAGGCTAGAGCCCTAGCATGGTCCAATGGGGGCTCTCTTCCAGATTTCACACTTCTTGTATCCTCAGATGGCAGAGGGGGAAATGGTGATCTCTTCAACCTCTTTTATGAGGGTGAGGATCACAATTATCAGGGCAGAGTAACCTAATCACCTCCCAAGGGCCCTACTGTCTTAGGGGTTAGGTTTCAACATGAATTTTGTGGGGGTACACTCAAACCTTGGTATAATTTATATTTTCTCATTATTTATGTTGAGATAGTTTCCAACAAGTGTGATCATTTTAATGAAGGAGTAAATTATAAAAAATATCGTTACGTTGATTGGCCAATTAAGGACTTTGCATAATTTGGAGTACAAAGTATTTAAGACAAAAGCCATTGTAATTTAAAAAAAAAATCCCAACTTACACTGGAAAAGTAAAAGTTGAATGACGGGACATAAGAATATAACATCAGAACTTAAAGCCACATTCTGACTGGTCTCACATTCTAGAAGTGGATTGCTTATTGTTTCGTTTTGGCTTGGTTGGGTTTTGCTTATTTAAGAAAGTTGTCAAAATTATCCTATCAAAAACTTAGTTGTTCTATATATATATCATCTTCTTTTCAATTTTCTTGAAATTTGATCAATATTCAGAATTCAGAATTTGATCGATATTCAGAACCTTGATTGATATTCAGAATTTCCATTTGTTCTTTGTTTCAAAGATCTAATACTAAGCATCTATTAGATGATAAGCACTGAGTTTATATGGGTGTGGATTCTAGACAAGGTCCCTGTGACAGAGAGCTGACATTCTAATCAGGGTGAGAGTGGAGGGAGGGCAGAAGATAAAGCACTTTAAACACTGAGGTAGTTTTACTTTATATAATATTATGAAGAAAGTGAAGCAGCACCATATGAGAGAGAATGATAGGAGGATGCAGGGGCCAGTGACTTTAATAAGGCTCCCAGGTAAGGTATCCCTATGGAAATTACATGTTAGTTGAACCTGAATGACTTATCTGTTATATTTGTTTTTTAATATATGGGTTTTATACTTGTCTGTAATCATAAAGAATACAAAACTTAAATAAGTATTTTACAAATTGAATTATTTTCATTAGCAAGGAAATATTTGAGCAGATGTATTATATCCTACAGCACAGGCTCCCTTGAGATCAATGGCATGAGTGAGTATAATAGGGGACATATTTTGAGGGTATGGCTTTTAATTCCAAACATAAAAAGATAAAATTGACTGGCACAGAAACCAAACTGAAATTCTGGTCACTGGACCTTCAAGATATTTTAGCCCGAACTACTCAAGCCTATGAAGAAACAAGACAAGATAGATCAAGTGCCATGTCTGGGACATTAATTACTGGTAGCCACGGTCTTACCTAAGACAAAGTAGGCAAGTTCAGTGTCCCTTCATCACAGTGAATGAGATGTAGTTAACTGAGACAATGAGCTACAAGGAAACTAACAACAGTTTAACAAAACAAAGGAAAGTCATGAATTTTTTTTCAATATTAACAATTTTTCTTAGGCACACCTTTCATTTTTGTGTGTGAATACTATCAATGATTCAAAAAGATAAACTAAAAGGATCTAAAATGAATGTTTGTGTGCTGGCTCCACTCATTACTCATTAAGGAGATTTTTAAGTCATTCTGTTTATCAAAAAACTTTCATTATACATCTACTATATCCCAAGCTGTGGATAAAGGAATGAAGGCATGGTTCTTACTTTCAAGAGGCTTACAATCTTCAGTATCTTCTCAGGACAGATGAGCAAGTGACCAAAGGAATTTTGTGAATGTGCTTCATAAATTGTAAAGTGATATTAAAATGTTTCTTGTCATTAAAGAAGCATAGGAGTTAAAAGTGTAAATGGCAGGTGGTTGACAATGCATGCTACTGAGATGAGGAAGAAAGGTACAGATTGAGATCAAAGATTAGATATTGCCTCATTATGATGCTTGAGATAACTACAGGACAATATAGTAGAGAAGCTAAGATGTTAATAGGGATTTTGTTATGTATTCTGGGCATACTGGAAAAAATCACTGCCAGAAATATAAGTAACTATATACATAGGAATATGATATATGAAAAGGGAGAGTGTGAAAACATGAACTATACATATACAAAGTTTTGCTGTGATGGAAAGCAAAGAAATGAAACAATATGTGGATATTTAACAGATGTCAAGGAGAGATTTAAAGTTTTTACACGCAAAAAAATGTCTCCCAAATGGCCTTCAGAAGTCCCAAGTATCTGTTGACTGCTGTCAGTGTTGTTTTTCTTTGTTAACATAGTTGAAGGAATACATGAAATGCTTATTAGCAAATGCTCATAAATAATGTAAAGTATCTGACTACAAATATTGTATGGTTCAATCAATATTCCAGCTGAAACAAATTATCCTAGATTAGCATCTGATTGTCTTGGGTTTTCCTAAATTGCTACCTTAAATTTTAATCGACTCTGGAAATGGAATAGGTCTCTAGAAATAAACAGAAACAGGTAGATTTCAACTGTATGTTTTTCTTTATTACTTCTCTCTTCCTTTAGTATCTGTGACCACCATCTGCTCAGCTTTGTATTACATTTCTTTTCTCTTTTAATCTGACTCAAAATTCACTTATGATCTCACCTGAATTAAAATAGCAAGAACTTTAAGAATATTATCATTAAGGTGAAGTGTTGATTTTCTTGGTGTCTATATATTTCATTTGAAAATGACCACAGATACCCCAACAGTAGTTCCTCTATAAGAAAAACAGAATATATGGAATCCTATCTAAGAATTGGAACTAATAACTATTGGTTGAATTTAAAATGTGGTTTTATGGCAGAGGCGGGCAAATAGGAGTTGTTCATCTATTTTGTATATACTTCTTGTTTTGCTGTGGGATACCTTTAGGATAGACAACCGTCCAGGTTTTCCCAAAACAGGGGTTTGAGCACTAAATGCACAAACCAGGTAATCTCTCTGTTTTAGGCAAAATGTGGCAGCTAGTCACCACACATTCTACAAAGCACTTTTACTTTGAAGAGAAAATACAAATTGCTAACAAATATCTTAAATACTCTGTTTAAACATTATTAATCTATTTGGTATATTAGTTATCTACATTTTGTGAAAAACGGAGACTATGATGTCTACATACAGACTGGCTTCAAACTTGCTTTTAAAAGTGCCTGGGCTCAAAGAAAGAAATTACTGTTTCATAACAAAGATGTATGATACATGGGGTTTTATTTTTCTAAGCTACAGTCTCTAAGCCAAGCTGAATCAATATTTTTCAATTTGTTTTCAACTTTAAGGCTTTGGCAACTAATGCAACACAAGAGTGCAAAACACAAAGAAACAAACTTCTGAAGTTTATAAATTTGGAGTTTAGAGAAGGAGTACAGGAGATAGCCATTGTTCTGAAGAAACAAGAAAGCTTTTTTTTCACATAACAAACGAAGCAGGAAATTCCACAGTGGTGGCTGAAATGTTGTTTACATCTTTACTCAACTGTGTCTATCATCTCTGATGCGGTTATAAATATCCAAGAATTTGCCAATACTCAGCATTATGTTCTTGATTCTCAATTCTGACAAAGATCATCTTTCACAATGTAGTGAATTTCAATAAAACCCGGGATGTATCTAGGGAGAGTTTCAGTAAAACAGGAAAAAATGATGGTAAGCAAAAAGCTTAAATGAGAACTTTTTTTACAATTTTTGGAGATGGGCAAGAGCGCAAAGATAATTAACCTGTTTTTGGAGATCTCACCAGACCGAAAATTATTTAAAAAAAATCTGACTGCTGCAACACTTGGGGGGTTATTTCATCTATCTTTAAAGGAAAAGCACATGATCAAACATGCATAACGCATTCCAGCTGGGCCGAAATAAAAATTCAAGATTCTCAGAATACCACTGCTATACTCAAAATGTATTTAAAACAATCGACTAAGCTTCAAAACCAGAGCTACATACTAATTCTTCTAGAGTCACAGCACGTGAGAGTTTGTTGCCGTGACACTAACTGCCTTGCACTTCATTTAATAATGCCTTTCTCATTCTGCTCCTACTGTGTCAATACCAACTATCCTTCTATCTAGCTGTCCTTCCTCCCATGTCTGCAAACCATCTTGGTATTTCCCTTATTCGACGCTGAGTGAAATATTCTGAAATTTTGGTAAGAACCACTTTATAATTTACTATCTTTCTCTGTAATTATACATATGCAACTAATCAGGTAATACCACAACTACTACTACTAATGGCTAACTTTCACTGAGTACTTTTTACACATCAGACACTGCGATAAACACTTACATTTATTATTTTATTAAAAAGAACACCTCAAAGGGCACCTGGGTGGCTCAGTCAGTTTGGCATCCGACTATAGCTCGAGTCATGATCTCGTGGTCCATTAGTTCTAGCCCTGCATCGGGCTTTGTACTGACAGCTCGGAACCTGAAGCCTGCTTTGGATTCTGTGTCTTCCTCTCTCTCTACCCCTCCCCTACTCATGCTCTGTCTCTCTCTGTCTCTCAAAAATGAGTAAATGTTAAAAAAAATTTAAAAAAACACTGCAAAGCAATTTTTATACGTTCTATTTTACATATGAGGAAACCACAGGCGCAGAGAAATAAAGTTACTTGCCTCATTCAGAAAACTAAGCATGGTAAATTAGAAGCTGTAAAGCAAGATTTTACCATGTGAGACTAAACACATATAGTTTTTCACTTTGTTACTAAAAACAAACAAACAAACAAACAAAAACCCCAAAACATTCCATACAGGTTTCTATGGATGATTTTTAGAGATCTATTATCTAAAGATTAGAAAGTGCGGTATGGCTAGAAAATCAGTCTACTTGCCAGTCCTCGAAACTAACGTTTATCCATTTTGTGGACAAACACTACAGAGTGGTAAAATTTTCCCAAATCATGTCCTTAAATTCCTTACAGAAAGAGTTCAAAAGGCTCCCAACTCACCCTAGGATAAATATACTTTTAAAATAGTAAACAAATAAGTATATGTGTATGTGTATGCATTGTGTGTGTCTATAGAATTAGAAAAAATGATATAGGTAGAATTTAAATTAGAAAAACAATAGGTTGATAAATAGATACACTGATAGAGGATAGGTAGATAGAAAAATAACAAATATTATTAAAAAATGGCAGTGATTATGACATTATACAGAGTGGGGAACCTGGTCACAGGAAAATGGCAAACATACAAATAAACAAAAGACCTATAAGTCACAGAGAAAAAAAAATTTACAGTGCATTTAGGAAGCACTAAAAATGCAGCACCATTAAAAGCATGCTTAGGGTATTGATTCCTTTTACCATCTAACCTTCACTAAGAATGCCAACCAATTTAACTTCAGTTTTTATTCAGCAGGGCAATCGGTTGAGTATAAAACTTATGTATAATATACTTTCTTACATGAAAGGAATAGCCGCAGGAGGAGCATGTGTTTCTTAGAGTTCTATCTTCTCACTACCCCTCTGAGTATTTCCAAAGCAGCTTACATTTTGTTATATTGATACCACAGTTATTTATTTTCCTGTCAAGTCTCTGTTACTGTCACAATCTCACACTTGTAACAAAGTACATACGATTCCAAGTCTTAGGTATTTTATGGCCTTGTTTTGTTTCATATACATGTTCAATAATAACTGTTTTCCTCAAATTTATTTCCTTTTTGCAGTCCTGGCCAGATATATGAGCATTATTTCTCTTCAGTTGGCCAGTGTTGCATTTGCTTTTTAATATGCACACTTTCATATTATTCCATACCATTCCTTCTTAATGGGTTTCATACACACCTCTTTGTCATCTTCATCCTCTCATGTGCCTGTCCCTTCTCCCAGCATTCTCCTTATACTTTACATTCTTTCCCTCTATTGGCTACTTTTCCTTTGAGGACGTTTATTTCCTATCTGTAAAGTCCATCTAGCCTAAAGCGATTTCTAATTCCTTACAAAACTGAAATCTATTCTATCTCTGCCGCAAGCTAAGATTTTACTTTTATGTTCCTCCACGCCTCCTTGGCCTCAATGAGGTACAAGTACCAAATGAACTCTGACCAAATTTCAAGGATGGCTTATGTAACAAAGCAAACAGACTGTGCTTCCATTTCACAAGGTGACAGTAGCCAGGAGACTTCACTCATATAATATAAAGCAAGTTTTGAAAGAGTCATTGTATCAAGGCAGCGCTCATGAAACTCAAACAGACTCTGCAGGAGATCGTTTCTCCCCTCTTGAGAATTATACTGATTACAAAGCATCACAAACAAATATTAAAACCTATTCTCAGAGACACAGATTCCAAAACCATCTCTCATAGGGAAAGAGCAATGTGCTTATCACAGCTTCCTGAAAAGGAAGCTTATTTGTTTTTGTTTTCAATTTCATAAATTACATTTTAATCTTGCTTCCTGTATCTTCCTGAGATCTCTGTGATACAGGAAGCAAGAATTAGAAACACAATTACAAGGATGGTAATGACAATTACTGTTTGTGGCATTCTCTGTGACACATACCCACAAATAAAAACTACTAGAAAGGCATATAAATAGTGAATCACTGCCACATTCTATTTAATTCTTTAAAGATTAATAACTGTACAGTGATGAAGATTACCAGGAACAGATAATCTTGCTAGAATGAAAATTACCAAAAAATAAGTTATTACAGATTTAAGGTGTTACTATTATAGTATGTTAAAAACTTATTATCACTTAGTATTAACTGTGAAGATTAACACAAAGTCACCAATAATTATTGAGCCCTATTCTAGATACTTGCTCCTGAACCCACAAGAAACTCATACTATTTTGTGCTTACTACTATGTTAAGTAGTTTGAGACAGATGGCAAAAGTTTAAAGAATTCACTATAAATTATAGGAAAGATTAAGGGTCTCTCAAAGCTTCTGTGTATTTTAATTACTTTTAACACATATTCCCATAGCTTTATACGAGAATCATGCAGATCATCAACCTAGCTCTTCATAACACATTGCACAGTGATGGAGACTAACATACTGTAATAAAGGACCTTATACAGGCTCAGTTAGAGATAATCCATTTCATGTGATACAGGAAGTATGAGGAACTCCTTTGTCAGGCTTCTCTATTATTCTCATTCAGAACTAGTTTTATGTTCCTGGTTCCAAGCAATATTTACTTACCTCGTAATGGTGGCTTCCACATATGCTGCAGTGTAATGACCTGTCCTCTTCAGCAAGATTCACATGGCACTAGAAGACAATTGTCCATGTCCATAGTTTTAGGATGTAAAGACTTCTCTGAAGGCAGTCCTAATCATGGACTGCTGCAAGCTCTGGTGGGGAAAAGAGATGCTTTGTCATGTCATTAAAGAGCCATGAAGCTATGTAAAATCATCTCACCTTTCTAACAGTGGTCATTTCTGACTTTGTTAGGAGCAGCATAAGCTGTAAAAAGAATATTCTGAATATTTGCCAGTAAATATTATTACTAACATAAATAGGATATAGCTTGAAAACTGGAAATAGTGTGTCAATGGTCTCATAATTTTAAAAATCTATTTACATATTTCTGGCTTTGCTTTAACTTAGGATGGAGAAATAGTAAAGCACGCACTTGAAAAATGCTTTAAACACACCTGAAACAACATCACTTTTCTGAATAGCATATAGAAAATGAAAGACTGTTTTCTCTAAATTAGACATGAATATTGAGTTTACACTATACGGACTACTCCTGCTTTCTCTTTTTACAATGAAGACTAAGGACACAAGTTTAAATGTATTTTTGAAACATATTAAATCTATTAAAATATATTTTTGCTAATGTTCCTCTGTTTTTCCTTTAAATTACTACTTCTCCTTTATCCTTTGAGGTAAGACCTAAGTAGATGATACAGAAATTGGAGAATGTAAGATAGAGCTATTATACCTTCCAAAGCAAACAAATATATTTTTTTAAAGTGCATTGATATGTGCATTTATTTTCCTTTCTCCACCCAAATTTTCTTGTTTTTTTTTTATGATTGATAAATCCTTTAGAGAGATTTTTCTCAGAATGATGCATTTATTTTCCTTTCTCCACCCCAATTTTTAATTTATTATTTTATGATTGAAAAATTCTCCAGAGAGATTATTCTCAGAATTATGCATTGAGGGATGTTCTACATATTGGAAAAGGACCTTAAATCAAAATTAAGCATGTAAATAAAAGTCTGAACTTGAATTGGATCTCAGCAATTCCACTTCAAGTCCTTTCTTTAATCAACTGGTCCAATGACTTATGAGAAGCTGTAAAAGAAAAATAATGAAAGAAAAAGATACAGTATTATAAAAATAAGTTATTCTGCAATTTCTATGACAGAACTTTCTTGCCTTAACATTACTTCATAACATCCAAAGTTAACTCTATCTTGTTAGCAGATATATCTTGCTGGACTATGAGCAGAAATGTGCATATTCCTGTCTATACTGGAGTCTGGCTAAAATAATGATTCAGTAGATAGTCACAGAGGAATTAACTTTCAAAAGAGCTTGTTTTCATGGTTTAATTCTTAAATAATATTAGTGTTATATGTGACTTGATTGTAAAATTACTTGAAGTGAATTGTGTAAATTGCTTGAAATAATTGTGTCTACTGATATGCCTCCTGAGAAAATTGAAAATACCCTCAGTTGGATTTGAAGTGTACTTTTTTCCAGAAGTATATTTACTCTTTCTAATATCCTAAAATAAAATGAAATGTCACGATTTTCACTAAGTGCTACATCTAAGAAATGATATGAGATGTAAAAGACAACACAAGTTATTTGAAAACATCCTTAGGAAACTTATTTTAAGATTGCCATACTGCTGAAGATTACTAAGTACACTGAAACAAAGTAAAAAACAAAAACAAACAAACAAAACACTAATATAACCCTGTCCGTACATAGTCACAACTGCAATGCTTGTGGACAGAGCAGGAGAGTATTGCTCGGTAATCCCCAAATATAATAAAAGAACAAATGATTAAAATTAACCTGTATAAGCTTTTAAGAAATAAAACACAATTTCATTTAGGACTGGGGGCACACTTACCGTATGACAAATGTAATCAATCTCTGGATCTTTTTTGACTCAGAAGTACACCAATCTTTCCAAGTTGATATGCTTTATTTAGACATAGAGAGGAACCACTCTGATTAAATGGGATTGAATTTGATTAAACTTTTAACCTCTTCTGAATTAATTAAAAAGCACATTGTAACTATATGATTATACAATTTACCAAAGGATGTTACTCAAAATCATCCCATTTATACTCACTATACACTTTCCTAAACATTTGTTTATAACCTGAATTTAAGCTTAATACATAGGGCTATTATTTTTAAAATAAAAATAACTACTTTATTTCTGATTATATAAATAATATATACTCATGATAAAGCAAAATAAAGTTTAGGTTGTATAGAAAAGCTTAAGACAAAACGTGATAATTATGTGAAAAACAAGAAAAACCTCACTGCTTCAAATCCATTACCAATGACATTTTATGGCCCTACTCTTTCATGTATTTATAATTTATTATGTATGTATATAAATGCATTACTATCGAAGTTGGTTCACATAATTTAAATTTGTTTTTGGTTGTGGGCAGAAAAAAAAAATGGCCTTGATGATTCTTGCCCCCTTCTTACCCCCTGGTATACACATCTTCTATAATTTCCTCTTCTCCTTTAGTGTGAGCAAGACCATTAAATATGATGGGATATCACTTCTGTGATTAGGGTACTAATTAGCTGACTTTGGGAAAGGCAAAAGAGAGAGAATTTGGGTGGGGCTAAGCCAATAAAGCACACTTTTTAAAGGAAAGTGAAACATCAGAGAGATGCTGTCCTGTTGGCCCCAAGGAAAAGTCAAACTGCCACCATATTATGAGTAGACTATTGGGACGCATGGCAAGGAAATATGGGGAACAGCCAGGACCTGAGAGACCCCCCAGCATACAGCCAGAAAAAAAATGGAGCGATTTCAGTCCTACAACCATAAGGAACTGAATTCTGTCCATTACCATGACACAGCCTTCTGAAAGGACCAACCTCTAGCACCAGAAGGCATCACAGCAGCAAACAAAACCTTAATTGCAGCAGAGGACCAAACTAACTCTTACTCAAACTACTGAATTAGAGAATCTGTGAGATAATCAAACTGCGGTATTTTAGGCCATTAAGTTTACAGTGATTTGTTATGTAGCAACAGAATATTAATACAGATAGGTAATACAGAATATATATACAACATATTTTGACATGAATTTAATTTTTTATTCTTACTTACTTTGCTCCTCACTAATTTCACTGGTTACAGGTTCAATCTGCCCCAAATATCCACAAAATATATAATCATTTAAACATCTACACTTTAGTCATTTAGTAGAAATGTATCATTATTTTACAAAAACAGTTCATTTTTTTTCAGTGAAAACTGTTTTCACACTTAAAACATCATTACTGCAACCCTTCTGAGAAAATATATGACAGCTCTAACTCATTTCTTTGGTTGCCATGTATTCCATAGTATGGCATATGATATTCTATTATTCCCTTGTTCAGATTGTTTCTCGCTCGTTTGCACTAGAAACCATGCTGTGATAAATATGTCTGTTCTTGCAATATTACATATTGGTAGCTTAATCTGCATAGGACAGAACCTCATGAGCATGATTTCTGGGTCAGCAAGCATATGCATCTTTTGATTTAATAAATAGTGTCTGATAATGTTCCAAAATATCTGTACCTATTCATGTTTCCAACCACACTGTATTAGAGCATGACAGCTGTATTTTCACACTTAAATTTTAGAAATTCTGAGACGTGAAAAAGGGAGGTCTTACAATACAATGGATTTCCTTATTATGGTTATGTAAAATTATTTTATTATTATTTATCATTTATATTTGTTTTTTGAATGCCTATCTTTTTTACTGTGTTTTGTTTCCATCAAATATCTTTTGAGTTTTTGTTTCATTAATTTCAACAATTGTACATTATAAACTATTTAACTGACTGAGAGTTCCAATATTTGTACCATGAACTTATGTTTTACTTTGTTTAATGGTATAATTTCTATTAAAATATTTTTATAGGTTCAGTTCTTTAAATTTTTTAATTTTTGCATAGATAAAATTTCTTTCTAAGAGTTTCTTCTGTTTTTTAACTTAAGTCTTTAATCCATCAAACTATTTTTGAATATGTCTGACTTAATGGTCAAACTATATTTTCTTCCAGAAGACTAACAACTTCATTTCTCCACTAACCTGAAATACCATATAGACATGCATTGTTTAGTAACACTGCTAAAAATCTCTCATCACTGCAGAATAATCTCTCATCAAAAATATAAAGAGATTAAAAACCAGTGTTTTTACATGTAATAAAATTGTAAATTGTCGACAATTATTGAAAATAGTTACACAATAAATATGGGAGACTTTCTTAAAATAACTCATTAAAACTTATGATCACCATAATTAAAATATTATATGTCAATAGGTTCTCAATAAGATAGACAGCATTACTGTTTATCACATTTATTTTCTTGAATAATTCTACCTTTGATTATTATATTCATATGTTGTTAACTCTGTGACAAATCTAAGGTCAATAACATGGAAATTAATTGGACTAATTTTCTGTGGAGCAGGAATCACTAGACAGTGAACTAGAAATGACAAGATATTTATGGCAAAAATTGTTAGGTACTCTCCCAAATCCAGGAGTTTCTCTTCTTTGTGGAAAAAGTGAAAAGGCTCCAAAAGATCAAAGTCTCCATTGATCTTACTTATGGCCATGTGACTGCTAGCCAGTGGAATGTGAGCAAAACTAACTCTGCGCCTGCTCTAGGCCATACAACACTTCCTATGGAAGTGATCTTCTTCCGTGATCTTTTGCCTTTCTCAGTAGCTGGAACGTAGTGAGCACAACCCAGAAAGCCAGTGTTAATCATCATGCATGATTACTGAAGGAGGACCACCCGGCCAACCTGTTACCTGCCCAGTATTGTTACATGAATTAGGAATAAACCTCTATTTCTTACTAATCATTTTATTTATTTATGTGTTTGTTTGCCTTTTGTTTTATTTCTGTTTTTTGTTCTGCAACCTAGCCTGCTTTTAACAGGTACCAATTACACGTTAATCAATATCCTAAGGAGTTTTAGATACATAATTTAATTTAAAACACTTAGAAATACTCCAAAGGAGATATAATAATATTCTGAGAATTACAAAATGTGCATTTTCAATTCCTCTTGTATTACTTTCTCATTACTATGTTATTATTTTATTAAAACATTTAATGATTAAAATATAAAGGACCTGGTAGACACTACTCTTAAGAAGGGATATAACAAAAATCATTAGAATGTCTCAAACAAATACATTTAAGAATATGATCTGGAGGAGAATAAAACAACGAGGAAGTTGAACTTGTAAGAGACCTCTCCTTAGCTAAAAAGATGCTGTGTTCATCTGGGTAGGCTAAGTTATCATAAACAATGCCTTAAAAATGTACATCTCCAATAAAATAGAAGATAATTATTTACTTTCATAACAATACAAAAGAAGTGTTATAAATCATGAGTAGTTCTTTTCCATCAGGTAATTTACAGACTCATGTTCTTTTCAGCTGGGGCTCCACCATATCCTGGGTCCTGTCATTACCTGCACCAAGTTGGAAAAGTGCAAAAAGAAACTCACATGGGAGGTTTTTGAAATATATTTTAATGCTTTGGGGAGGTCTAACTGTTACGGCAGTAACCCTATTTTTTTGAAATTTATGTCTTTATTTTGAGAGAGAGAGAGAGAGAGAGAGAGAGAGAGCAGGGGAGGGGGAGAGAGAGAATCCCAAGCAGGCTCCACACCTCAATGCAGAGCCTGATGCAAGGCCTGAACCCATGAACTGAGAGATTGTGACCTGAGAAGTCAATACTCAGACACTTAACTGACTAACCCACTGAGGTGCCCTGGCAGCAACCTTACCTTAATACAAGTGATGACTTCCTCTTCTCCTCTTTTCTTCTTCTTCTTCTTCTTCTTCTTCTTCTTCTTCTTCTTCTTCTTCTTCTTCTTCTCCTCCTCCTCCTCCTCCTCCTCCTCCTTCTCCTTCTCCTTCTCCTTTGCTAAATAGTATAATTTATCTATTCTACCAGAGGGTTTACATAAATAACTTCAATTGACATTGTATTCCCCAAAATCTCAAATACTCACACCTAACTATAAAAAAAAAGTTAAAAAATATTGGCTAGCTATGTGTCCAAAAGAAGTAGAGGCAGATTTGCCATGATGCTTTATCTGCTTTATTTAGTATAAAAGTCAGATCCAGAGCTAACCATTACCCAGTCTGTGCAAACTAGGCTAAACTACCAAGTTTATGGCTTGAGGAAAGGACAGTTTTTACCATTACTATTTTGTTAGAATATTAAATATTTCACACGAATATAGATGAGAATATTTGGACAAATTTATTCTATTCTCTTTTATTTTTCTCTTGAATACTGTTTTCATCTGTTGTTGTGAATGTATTTCTTTCCCATCAACCATTTGGGAGTTTTACTACCATCTTCTTTAGCTTCCAGATAATCAACTAAAATACATTTGCTCCATATAGACATACCTACAAGTAGAGACCATATATCTGTAATATAAGTTATCAGTTGACATTAAGTATCACACAATGTTGTGCTAAGATGAGTAAAAAGGATAAGAATGCAGGACAAAATGCATTCTCACACACACACCAGCCCCCCCCCCCACACATATACAAATGGCAACCAAAATGTCAATCTCCTCTAACACTAATTTGTTTTATGATTTTAAATATGAAGTACCAATAGCCTGGGTGGCTTAGTCAGTTAAGCATTTGACTCTCAGTTTCAGCTTGGGTCACGATCTTGCAGTTTGTGGGTTCAAGTCCCACATCGGGCTCTGTGCTAGCAGCGCAGAACCTGCTTGGAATTCTCTCTTTATCTCTTCCTCCCTCTCCCTCCCCTCTCCCTCTTTCTCTGTCTCTCCCCACTTGTGCTGTCTCTCTCTCTTAAAATAAATAAACTTTAATAAATAAATAAATAAATAAATAAATAAATAAAGTGCTTCAACTTAATCATTAAAGGTTACTGATATTTTCATACACCTAAATTACAGAGGGTTAAATAAGTTTCCCAAAGAAGAGAGTCAAGACTGCTGAATGATAGTGAAAAATTGATGCATTTTTCTATTAGAATAGAAATAATGTTTAAAAATGCATTTTTTTGAAATTAGAGTTACATGATTTATAAAGTTCTAAAAAGTATTATTCTTTAAGGCCTCCTCTCACAAATTTTATAAAAGATAGCACATAATTTTTGAATGACAAATCAAATAAAACTTTATGCTTGAATATACCTAGTACTCCACCTTTGGAAACATGATAATGCACATATGCACTAAGGAGCAATATTGAGACTTATAGATCTAATAACCATAGAGGGTCCAAGAGAAATTATTTTATTTATGCAGTTTTTTTTAAGTTTATTATTTATTTGAGAGAGGCAGAGACAGCACAAGTGCAGGAGAGGCTGAGAGAGAGACAGAGTGGGAGAGAGAGAGAGAGAGAGAGAGAGAGAGAGAGAGAATCCCATGCAAGCTCCACGCTGCCAGCAGAGTCGGACGAGGGGCTCAAACTCAGGAAATTACAAAATCAAAACCTGAGCCGAAACCAAGAGTCAAATGCTAAACTGACTGAGCCACCCTGGCGTCCCTAAGAGAAATTATTTTAAATGTTTACTTTGAAGAAGTAGAAAAATCTTTGTATTTGTCCCCCCAAAACAATCAAATGCTACATGGTACCCAGCCATCTCTGGCCAGAGCATTCTTAAGCAGAGAAATATGGCACTGAAAACAATCAATGAATGTTATGTCCTACTTAATAGACCTTCCTTCAAGACTAATTGCAAACACACAAGAGTTCAATGTTCCGAAACACATAGCTATCTGACATCAGTACATAAACTGGAAAAAAATCTCTCCTTACTTAGCAATTGAATATTAAGAAATGCACTCCTTTAGACATTTTTTACCACAGTATTTTTGTCCCCTTATTTTTAGAAGCTAAAAATATGCAGTATTTTTATTGTAGTTTTTTTTTAAGTTTGAAGGAACTGTGAAAATTAGAATTACAGTAGGAAAAGACACAGGAGGTGATCTAAGCATGTAAACTTTTCTCTTTACCCTAATTTTCCTAAGTGTAGCCAACTGGAAAGATATATCAGCCTCACCTAGAAATTCAAGAGATGCTTATGAGAGAGTTAATGAAGGAATATGTTCTTTTGCCTGAAATCTCTATATCCACTTCCTTATTCTAAGGATGCTTATTGACTTCTACTCCAATTAATGTGCTTGAAGGGGGCACCTGGCTAGCTAGGTCAGTAGAACGTGTGACTCTTGATATCTTGGCTGTGAATCTGAGAGCCATGTTGGGTATAGAGATTACTTAAAAATAAAATCTTAAAAAAGAAAGGAAGCAAATTAATGTGCTTGTTAAGATAGCCATCAGAAATGGCAAAGTTATTAACCATCTTCCTGTTATCAGAGGAAGACCAATGAAGGTTTCAACTTTCTACCAAACCCTGAAATCTCCAGCTGAACTGAAGAGTAGGTTCTCTTTAAGACCATTCTTCTTCTTCCCATGTAAGGAAAAGAGCAACTTTCTATTGACCTTGAGAAGGACCCAATAATATTCCACTGGCCCCTGCCGAGGGGATGAGAGCAAGCATGACTTACCAGAGAAAATCAAATTGTGACAGAAATATTTGCTGTGGAGAGCCCATACTAGCTAACAATAACAGGAAGTATATATTATGATATATAAATATAAGCAGGCAACTTGAACAAATTAAAATCAACAAATAAAAAGAATCAGCAACTGAAAAAGAGAGACCTAGGAAAATAGAGTAAATGCATTGCAGTAAAGGCAAAACAAATAGAAAAATTATAAAAACAGAGTTTTGTAAAAGTATTAATTATACTTTCATATGAATATTAAAATAAAGCACTTCAATGATAATATTTACACTTTCAACAATATAAAATAAAATTACAACAAAAATATTTGAGATAGAAAACTGTCTAGCAAGAGAAACATAGCTCTGAAAGTAAAAAACAATGGTAGAGGATGTGACTAGTAAAATAAATTAGTGCAATACGAGATAGGTTAGGTAATACAAACGGAAGCAAGGGGGAAAAAGGTGTGATTTAGGAAGAAAGAGAGAAAAGAGAGATGGCAGAAATAAAAAGATAAGTCAAATAAATCTAGAATGTCCAATATTTCAGTGTGTCAAACAGCATTCTATATATTGACAAGAATAGAAGCCTACTCTGTCTAATCAATCAAAAGTGAAATTTATATGAAATGTAACGTTCTTACATGAGGAGAGCTTTTTTTTTAAATTTTTTTTATTATTAAGAGACAGAGCGTGAACAGGGGAGGGGCAGAGAGAGAGGGAGACAGAATCAGAAGCAGGCTCCAGGCTCTCAGATGTCAGCACAGATCCTGTTGTGGGGCTCAAACTCACAAACTGCAAGATCATGACCTGAGCTGAAATCGGAGGCATAACTGACTGAGCCACCCAGGCACCCTGATGAGAGAGCTTTTGCTTTGTTCCTGCACCTAGAACTGTATCTGAGGCAAGGGAGATTTCAGTAAATATTTCTTGCATGGATGGATGGATGAATAGATAATGGAAATACGGATAATGGATAAACAAATGGATGGCACTTTCAAGAAGAAAATTTTACATGCTCTGATTTTACTCTTTGGAAAGCACATATTTCCAGAATTTTCCTTGCCAGCTTTGCTAAAGAATGACAAGATCTTATTCCCTGAATGAAATAATATTCAATAATACTACGATAACACTTTTGTTTTCATTCTGGAGATAAAGACCTATTTCTGAGTGCTGACAACTGGTTTATTTCACTTATATGATAAAATTTATTTTAGAAGAATTGCAATTACAATGTAAGTCGTTTTGTTTATTCTGATGGTAAATATTTAATATACATCCTCCTGAAAACAAGAGAGCAACTAGAGTTACTTACTAATATGTTCTTAAGAGCACTAATACATCTTTAAATAATAGTCCTCAGGCATGCACAGAATAGCTTAAACAACAAAACACAAATGGGAAGAAAAAAAGACTCAGGAAGTAGATTTGTAATGTGATGTTATAACTTTTACCTCAAGATCACTAGTTTATATGTAAGCTAAGTCATCAGTCATTGATATATTTACTAATTTGTGGAAATAAGATGAAGAAATTCTCTCAAAAGGCAGTTTTAGTAAAAATCAGGATGAATTATGGCTCGTATGACAGAGTTTTATAGTTATAATTATTCAAATGATAATTATGATCATTCAAATGATAAAGATAAAGAATTTTCACCACAAATATATTCATGTGAAACTCTATCCTATTCATTAACAGGTCTTCACATTTAAATATTGCAAGTTATCAATTTCCCCTTAAAAGTACTTTAATAATCCAAAGAATGAAAAAAATTAAGAGACAGTATTAGAAGTCACTCTTATGTTTAACTATAAAATTATAGTTTAAATGATTAGTATATTGGTAACAGAGACATGAAATAATTGGAATATACCTAAAGTAGCTAGTAGAGAAAATATGAGTCATCGGTAAATTCTTTTACCTTACACATGAAGAAAATGACTTCCACGAAATCTAAATCTTTGCTCATCATAATGTCCAATAGTGGCCAGTAGCTGAAATTTCAGGCTTAGAATCCATGTCTCATGAATTCTCATCCACTGTCTTTTACAACCTATAGACTTGTCCAATCACTATGCTATACACTGAAACTAATGTAACATTGAGTATCAACTAAAATTTAATAAAAAAAAACCCTCAATCTTTTGAATGGCATTAAAAATTGCATGGGTGTACCTTAATTAATTTGATTAGTCTTTTATGGACATTCAGAAAAGTTCTTACATATATGTGACCAAGAGTAGCTATAGGATAAATTCTTAGAGATTAAATTACTGGAATAAAAAAATCTGTACATATTTAATTTTAATATGTGAAATATATATATAATATATATTATATATATTATATATATAAAATATATATATTTTACCATTATATTATATATATAATATATATATGTCAAATATATATATATATATATATATATATATAAAATATATATATAAAATCAGCAGTACACAAGAATGCCTATTTCCTTTTATACTTGCTGACACTTTCTGATCTTTGGTAAAATGATAAATAAAACTGGTGTCTACCTAAAAAAAATGAAGAAAAAAAGTTTCCTTTACTTGAATTTTTTTAACCCAAAGCATTTTCTTATTCCTTTTTTTTTTTTTGAGATTAAACAAAAGGTCTCCTATTGGTTCTTAGTGCCCTTGATGTTTATAAGGTTGAAGTTATGTCCTTCCAACAGCATGGAACCTTTTGCAGACATTTTGTGTAGACTGTGATATACAGTTCTGGAGTATAATCTAGTATGTCTTTAAAAATACAGAGGCATTTATAAAGACTCCCACTATGATGTGGAAAAAAAAGCATCTCATACTAATGATGAACTCTTAGGGGGGAAAGTATATCCAGATAAAAACATACATAATCATTTTATTCTTGGCATTAACAAATGTCAGATGATTTCTTTTATTTTTTGATTATTTAATGCCCTTATATTTCAGTGATCTTTAAACAAATGTTAAGGGAAGTTGCCATAATGCTCTTTCAAAGTAATTAAAAATCAATATAAAATCCATGGTGCATGGCACATAGTAGGCATAAAATATACTTTGTCATTAAATTATTTTTGAATCTTGTATGTGTATAAATGTATTTTATTTTAAAGTGTCTTTAATACAGAATATTATGACAGAAATCAAGCTTAAGTAAACAAATGAAAATTATTCCATAAAAAATTATATACTTGCTTCGAGTCTGAGAATAGTATGAGTAATATGAATAACTGTTATGCATATATTGTATCTATTATTAAATATAGTTGAATAACATATATGACCTACTAATTATGGAAATATTTGTTATCATATTCAGCTATATTTGAATAAAATTAAATAATAAGCTGTACAAAACACAAATAAGTCTTGTTCTGCTTTTTAAGATTGTACTTCGTGCTTTCTGTGGCTATTTTTTCCATTATCATTATAATTGCATATTGTCACTTGTAGTTTATGCAAGCTTAAACTAATTCAACAAATTTGTCTTGCTCTTCTAAGTATTGTCTTCTACACCAGAAAATAATGTGAAATATTTTACCATAAAAAATTATTTTTGGGGGCACCTGGGTGGCTCAATTGGTTGGGTGACCGACTTCGGCTCAGGTCATGATCTCACAGTTTGTGAGTTCAAGCCCTGCATCGGGCTCTGTGCTGACAGCTTAGAGGCTAGAGCCTGCTTCAGATTCTGTGTCTCCCCCTCTCTCTACCCCTGCCCTGCTCACGCTCTTTGTCTGTCTTTCAATAATAAATAAACATTAAAAGTTTTTTTTTTTTAATTATTTTTCACAACCATCATGTAAATATTATATGTGTTTGTAGAACATTGTGTTTCTAGAAAATCTGTTTGTAGAACATTTATCTTGTTGGGACAATGGCAGAAAGATCTGGGAAGTGTCCGATCTATGGTCATTGCTATCTAAGTAGCTGGTGCTACTTTAAGACCTAAAGCTGGCCAAAATATTATAGCATCTGAAAGATTTATTTTTATACAAGCAAATCCCCTCAAAATAGGATATGGCTTGGGTTGAAAATCAGATGACCTAGAGCATCTCAGTGAACTATAGTCAGATGCACCACATGAATATTCTTTGTTTCTGTTACTTTATTCCATACTCTTTCATGTGTCCTTTTCTTCTACTCTAATTCTTTCAAATATTCTATGTCTCCAGACTCATTTCTTTGACCTCCTTGATGTCCCTTAATACAGTATCTATGTCTGTCTATTTTCCTGGTGCTAAGCTACACAAAATACATGTATATGTATATGTATATGTATATATTTATATGATGTATATAAATAATCATATGCCTCCAATTGATAGACCAGTCAATCAGTACCAATACACATGCATAAAGTATAACATATATTGGGGCACCTGGGTGGTTCAGTTGGTTAAGCATCTGACTTCGGCTCAGATCATGATCTCATGATTCATGAGTTCAAGCTCCACATCAGGCTCTGTGCTAACAGCTCAGAGCCTGGAGCCTGCTTCAGATTCCGTGTCTCTCTCTCTGCCCCTGCCCCACTCATTCTCTATCTCTGTCTCTCAAAAATAAACATTAAAAAAAAAGTATAACATATATTGAATACCTACAAGTTAACATATATACACATTTATATCTCACATACATTATACATTGACATATAACATATATACTTTATATATTGGTACTAATTGATCTATTAATATTATGTATATTATATATACATACATATATGTACATATATCTACAAACACATATACATGTATCTGTAAGAAAAATGTGCATTTTTAAAACCCAAAATAATTGAAAATAAATTAAATTTGTTTATGTTGAGCAAACACATGGGATAACACAATCATGTCCAAATAAATTATCTAAAAACAAGACAAATGAGGATATAACTTAGAAAACAAGGATAAGCCATAAAGTTTTTTAAAAAAAGGTAGTTTAAAAGTCTGCAAAAAAGTCTTTGAGTACCTAGGTCACTATCCCCACTCCCAAATTACCAGATGTTTGTCACCACACCTCATCTTCCATGAGAATAGAAGCTTTTATCTGGAAACTTTCAGCTAGAACTATCAATGTGGGATACTAGGTAGATACATTTTCATGATAGGTTCAGGGTTAAGAAGAGTACAATTAATGAATGTTGCATATTAAACTGTAGGAGCCTCAGCTTATAACACTAACTGGTTCTTAAAATACACAGAGGCAAGTATTTACTTTCTATTTTCCATCCTGTCATCCTCCTTTTCTAAGAAATTTGGAGGATTCTTCCCTGGAAAAACTAAAGCACCACAGAAAAAATAAAAAGACCTTCATAAACTTTTTTTTTTCAGAATAGAAATGTTCCACTGTAATACACACCAATCTTTAAATCACATGGGCACAGAACACATGCCAAGTTCCTAACCAATTTTAAGCACCTTTCTCTTATTTCATTTTCTAATTTTTAGTACTAAAGGTGTATTTTCTACAGAATATTTACATCAGAATATTTAATTCCATTTAATCCTCCTACTTTTTCTGTTAATATTGTTAAGCTTTCGATTCTGCATCTCTTCTATTTTTCATAAAACATTATTAGCAGTATTTAATACAGTTAATATTCATTCACACTATCAATTCATTTACCTTTCTAATACGTTTCTTCATTGCATCCTTCATTTTGCTTTCTCCTTTAAGAATAAACATTTTTTCTGTGCGAAAAACTGCCTATATTATTTCACTTAATGCAAATTTACTGGCTTATTTCTATTTTTTATTTGTCAACACATGTTTTTATTTCAAATCATTCTGAATAATAACTTCACCAGTACAAAATTTCTTGGTCGGCAGTTATTTTTCTTTCATTGTTTGAGAAACGTGATTCCACTGTTTTAGTTGGTAAAGTTGGTTATTAGTCATAATGTTAGTATCTTTTCTGACTGCTTTTATCATTTGGTTTTTGGTTTTCAGAAGTTTTACTATAATGTACATAAGTTACAGCATTCTTTGTATTTATTCTTTAATTTCACTAAGCTTTTTTGAATATGTGAGCTGGTATCTTTCATCTCTTTTAAATGCTTCTGACCTATTACCTGTTTAAATATTGCTTCTTTTTCATTTTTTCTCTCTTATCCAAGTGAAATTCCTATTATACAAATGCCACAACTTTTGACCTAAACAGATCTTTCAAATTCTTTTGCCTTTACTTTTTTTTCATTTGTTTGCTTCAGTTAGGAACTTTTCTATTGACAGTCTTCCAGTCAGTTTGTCAGTATTCTATTTTATTCAATCTGCTCTCCTATCCAAAAAGTCCTTAAATTCAAATATGGTGGTTTTCAAGACTAGAATATCCTTTTGCTTGTTTATATACAGATTCCAATTCTTTGATAATATTTTCTGCTTTTTACCATTTTCTCCACATTTCTTCCTTTTTTGAGTGTATTAATTATAGTTAATTTACAATACTTGCCTACTAAGGCTAATATCTTTATGTCTTAGTTCACTTTTGTTGTTTATTCTTTTTCCTGGTTAGAGGTCATATGGTCTTATCTTTTTTAACACCTATTAATTTTAATTAAATGTCGGAAATTGTGAATTTTTGAAAAAAAAATACAAAATAAAGATCTTCAGAATACATTAACATGCCAAAGATAGTTTCTCCATTCCTCCAATAGCTGGATACATGGGAACACTGATAATACTAGTCCAATTATGAAACTGAGCTGCACTGAGACAGCCTATTCCTTGGGTAATAATCAGACTACTTCTTGCTTTATCCTTATTTCTACAGCATTGTCTCCAGAGCTTTCAATGACAATCCTGAAACACCACATTTTCCTCAGGAACCAGAGGCATAAGGTATTTCTAATCTGCTTTTTCATAATTTTTTTTGTTCAGGTCTTTACCCTCTCTGCCCTTGCATCTACAGAATTCAGCAAATGTCTCAAGGAGGAAACTGGCTGTATATTTAAGGCCTTTCAAATTTCTAATTTTGTCATGTCAGCCCCACCACATTTAAAAGTTCAAATGGATTTATCCAGGCCTTTTCCTTGTGAGGCCCAAATTTTCAGAGGTTAGCCCATGTGCAGAATTAACAAATTCTCCTTAGGGTAAATACATCGGAAGAATACCTGATATCTCAAACTCAAATTTTCATTTCCCTGACAATTTCAAAAATTCATCCAGCTTTTCTAGTTCTTCTGAGATGAAATGTTGACTTATAATCAATTTCTCCATCCTGCTAGCGATGGAAAGACTATTGCCCAAAATTTAAATATATATGTAATCAAATCAACCAGGAATCTCTGTCTGAAATAATGTTATCTGATTTAAACAATACATTTTAATAAAGCTATAGATGGCTTTGAGCCAGACCAAAGCTATGGGAACAAAATGGAGTATACACTGAGAACTAAGTCATGTGAAGAACAATTAAAAATGTTGGATATGTTTTGCACACAAAGGAAAACATTAGGGCAAGTCATGATAACATAATAACCAAATTCAAATATTTGAACTCCTGTCATATTGAAGACAAATTATTTATTTTGGTTTTGAGAACAAATAAAACCCATAAGTAGAAATGATAGGAATAAAGATTTCATCTGAATGTGAGAAAATTATTTCAATAATGTCTCATATGGTAGCAAATTTCCAAAGATTAGATGTATTCAACAAGACATCTAAAGATAACTTGCTCTAAAGGCACCTGGGTGGCTTGGTTGGTTAAGCATCCAACTCTTGATTTTGGCTCTGGTCATGATTTCAAGGTTTGTGGGATCAAGACCTATGTCAGGCTCTGTGCTGACAGCAGGGAGCCTGCTTGGGATTTTCTCTCTCCTTCTCTCTCTGCCTTTCCTCTGCTCACACACTTATACACATTCTCTCTCTCTAATCCTCTCTCAAAATAAACAAGCATTAAAGATAACCTGCTCTACATATTTCACTACCATTTATAATGTCCAACCAGATAATTTCTAAGGATCTTTTCAATTCTAGAATTTTGTCATGTATATTATGATTGACACTGTGAGACATGTCACAGGTATTTAATAAAAACATGATTTCTTGGGCTTTGACACAAATGGTATTTTGACAGTACCCACTCATCTCTTTTTTTTAATGTGCTTCATTTACAATTATTGATGAGTTTATTAGTTTCCTGTGATATACATTAAGTACATTTAACTGAAGATCAACTACAGGCACAGAATTCTGAGAATAATAACTAAACATAATTAGGGATTAGAGCTTTCAAAATGACTTACGTGATTTTAAATTCTTCACTAAAAAAACGTGAGTTTTTAAATATACATTTCCTCATTTCTTAAGGAAAATCGTTTTATGCATGAGAAAAATTGTATTTCAAGTGGCTTTATTTTTATTTTTTTAATATTTATTTATTTTGAGAGAGAGAGAGAGAAACAGTACAAGCAGGGGAGGGGCAGAGAGAGGAGAGAGAGAAAATTCCAAGCAGAATCCAAGCTGGCAGCACAGAGCCCAATGTGGGGCTGAAATTCACCAAATGAGAGAGCATGACCTGAGCCAAACCAAGAGTCAGACGCTTACCCAACTGAGCCCCTAGGCACCCCTTAATTGCCTTTAATTAAATAAATTTCTCTATAAGATTCACAGGCATAGTTTATTTGTAAGCTAAAATAGAGGAAAGTTTACAAATATAGCAAATTTTCAACCAAAAGAGACTATGAATTTTTTAAAATACTTTTTCTTGTTTAAGTATTACATTACTTTTTCTTTATTTTGCTATTCTTTATCTAAATTTCAACATAATTCATCCATTTTCCTTTTATTCTTTATTTTCCCAGTGGTATCCTCATTCTCTTTTAATGCTCTGTTAAGACTTAATGATTTATTAAGAAATTACTGGATGTATTTTCAGTACAGTAATGGCTTTATGTTTCTATCTCCTGGGTTATTTTACACCTCTTTAGCCTATGACTACCTTGTAGAACTTGTCTGGTAGAGATGCAAATACTTTCCAGGATCAAACCACCCCAGAGATTACAGTGTGTGGTCTTGTTGGATATTAACTAGTATTGTATCTAATTGAGCAATCTTATCCAAAACTACCTACATACACCTAGCTTTGAGCTATCATATCTTACTCATTCCTTACTAAAGAATTAATGGAATAAAGTATTTGACGCTTTCATCTTATGTTTGCATGAGCATCATGATTTTTTATAATGAATATTTTGTTTTAAAACTAAAACTTTTATTTTATTTTATTTTGTATATTTATTTATTATGAGAGAGAAACAGAGACAGAGACAGAGAGAGATCACAAGCAGTTGAGAGGCAGAGAGAAGAAGAGATAGAATCCCACGCAGGCTCCATGCCATCAGCACAGAACCTGATGTGGGGCTCAAATTCACAAACCGTGAGATCATGACTTGAACTGATATTAAGAGTCCGATGTTCAACCAACTGAGCCACCCAGGTGCCTCAAAACTGAAATACTGGTTAGTGTCCATTATTGAGGCCTTAGACAATAAAGTTCTTCCAAGTATTTGTTTGCTTCTAAACAAATCATTCATTTCCATTTCATGGGCACTGAATTAAATATTCCATTGACTCTCTGCTTTATCTACTCAAAAACCCAAAGCAAAATGTTCAGCAGCTTGTCCTCAGGCATGTGAAAATTCTTAGTGCATTTACTTTAGTGGTACTAAAATCTCTTCTCTATTTCTTTATTTCTTCATTCATTCATTCATAGTCAGATTATCTCTTGGCTGAACTACCTTCGTTTTATATTGCCAAATGGTTATCCAAATTAACAAAAATTCCATTTCATATGAGTTAAAAACATAAATAAGCATATAAGTAAACTGAAAGACAGATGAATAGATAGGTAGGTTGAAAGATGGATATCCAAGACTGTTATTATCCTTTAATTATCTACATACAACACAAGCCTAGTAAGTTTATTATAAAACGTTTTAGCTGCTAAATGCAAAATAATGCTAGGATCGCCAAGACCAGAAGATTATGAAATAAAAAAGCTACATCATTTCTTTCCAAAATGAAGACTTCTTAATTCAAATACCTTTGAACTGAAGGAAGTAGGGTAACAATTTTTTAATTACGTTTGAAATTGTGATTATATAGAGTTAATAATTTAATTTCTTAATCATTGTATCTTGCAATATGAAATAAATATAGCATCTTAAATGTCCAAAGAATGAGCAGTGAAGTCATTGTGCCAGCCTGCATTGCTTCATTGTTACATCCTATAAACCATGCTTATTATGTCAGTAACCTATTTTTTTCCCATGCCTCCACATACCTCCCCTCTTGTAAACTAAATATGTTTGTTTTCTATAGTTAATGTCTGTCCTTTGGTTTGTTTCTTTTTTTTCCTTTGTTTGTTTGTTATGTTTCTTAAATTCCACATATTAGTGAAATCATATGGCATTTGTATCCCTCTGACTGACATATTTTGTTTAGCATTATACTCTAGGTCCATTCATGCTGTTGCAAATGGCAAGATTTCATTCTTTTTATCTCTTTTTATAGGTGAATAATATTCCAGTATGTGTGTATATGGCACTTTTTCTTATTCATTCATTTATAAATGGACACAGTCTGCTTCTACAGCTTATCTACTGTAAATAATGCTGCAATAAACACAGACGTTCATATATCCTTTCATATTGGTGTTTTTGTATACTTTGGGTAAATACTCAGTAGTGCAATTGCTGGATTGTAGGGTAGTTCTATTTTTAACTTTTTGAGGAAACTCCATACTGTCTTCCACAGTGGCTATACCACTTTGCATTCTCACCAGCAGTCCACAAGAATTCCTTTTCCTCCGCACCCAACTTAAAAAATTGTAAGTGTAATTTGCATCACTGTATCATTTCTACATGATGTTATTCCTGTTTTAAGACAGGATACAAAAATAAAAGTATGTACTCCTTTACTCACACATTTATCTTTTGCATTTCTACCAGAGGAGAGGTGGTAGAAAGCTCATCTTCATGGAAAACACATTCATAATAATAGATAACCCAAGTCACTTGGCATGGCCCATAGATCATTAATGACTAAATATATTATTTCCATAACTTCTCTTATTTCCTTTCTGTTGACCACTTCTGCTCCAAAAGATATAGAATATAATAATAAATACATGAAAAACAATAGAAAAAGAACTTTTAGGGGTACCTGGGTGGTTCACGTGGTTGAGCATCCGACTCTGGATTTTGGCTCAGGTCATGATCTCACAGTTTTGATACTGAGCCCCACATTGGACTCTGGCCTGATGGAGCATGGGGCGTGCTTGAGATTCTCTCTCTGCCCTCCCTCTCTGCCATTCCCCTGCTAGCACCTGCATGTGCTTTCTCTCTCTCAAAAATAAATGAACTTAAAAAAAATAAAAAGAACTTTAAAAAATATTTTTAAAATTATTTTATATTTAAAATTATATATAAGAAGTCTAATTAAAAGTAAATTATAGGTAAATTGATTACATAAACAATTATATCCAACCTTTTCAATTAATTCAAAAAGTTGCTGTATTTCTCTGGAGAATTATTGTTAATTGCACCATATAATATATATTGTTTTATCAGGTTGCAAATTGTATATGCAGTGTAATTAAAATCATGGAAAGTAGCTTATGCATAGAGAGAAAGATGTAACAAAATATACCAATTTATTTTAATAAAGTCAAAATTAAAATGCACTGCATTTTACCAGCCTCTGACAGAGGACTTAGGCTTCACTGCCTCAAACAAAACTACAAAGAATTTCTCCCGGGAACATGCTTCACAATATCAATTTAACCTTGTTTTTCTTCTGTTTCACATTCTCTTTTTTCTATTGTGTGCCACAAATATCTTTCAATCTAAAGAAAGAATTACAAATTAATAACCATCAATATTCAACACTTGGGAAACAATAATCTCAAATAGGATCACATTTGTTTTCATGTAGAAATGTATATTTGAAAATTTGAGGATCTATGAAGTCATATTAAGTACATTTTATTTAAACAGATACAATACTATCTGTTCATTTTAGGCTTTATTTTTAATCATATTTTACATTCCGCTTGAAGCTGAATCATATGTGAAAACGAGATATGTTCTACTTACAATTATAACTACTTATCTTTCATATAAAATGTTTCAGTTGAAAATTGAAATCATCAAAATTACACGTGGCTTCAGCGGTTCTCATAACCTTGGATGCAGAATGGAATAACCCGTAAGGCTTTTGTATATCCTGATGGCCAATCATATCCAACACCAATTAAATCAAATCCCAGGGGCTTTATTCTTCTCAGGTGATTCCAAAATATGTTTGAGTTTCATTTAATATTGCTTAATAGTACACCAATTTTCTCTTTTGTTTTTGAGGTTTACCTTGCATACAGTATAACAGGAAAACTACTTCTCATGCATGTCTAATGATACTGTTCTCTCCAACTATGTATACCATGTTTTAAAGTAACAGCTACGGGGTTCCTGGGTGGCTCAGTCGGTTGAGCATCCAACTTTGGCTCAGGTCATGATCTCGAGGTTCATGAGTTTGAACACTGCATCGGGGTCTGTACTGGCAGCTTGGAGCCTGGAGCCTGCTTCACATTCTGTGTCTCCCTCTCTCTCTCTCAAAAATAAATAAACATTAAAACATATTAAAAAACTAAAAAAAAAAAGTAACAGCTACAGAAGCTATTGAGATTTCACATAATCAGGGGGAAGAAAAGATGTATTTCTCGTGGTTTCCTCTGACTATTAATGATTCCTCCCTATACATTCAACAGTATTTGCCCCTCCCTTGGAAAGGAGAAGCCTTTGACTGAAATTGAACTCCTTTATTAGACAAAGGAAAAACTAATACCTAAATTACAAGTATTTCATTTTTAGCAGAATTTGAAAGGAAACCTTTTGAAACTCTGTGGCTTTTTTTTTTAGAAAGAATTATTAAAGCATTTGACATTCTTATTGGCCAGATGAATCATTCACAGTTTTCCAGTTCCATGAAATTTATGACCATCCTACTTGTAGTAGTTATAAATAAAAGGTTCAGTATAATTTACAGTGGGGATTTTTTATTGGTTCCCTAGTTATGTTGTAAGTGTCATGATTGCATTTTATCCTTCAAAAAATTTTACTGTTTTTTGCCCTTTATTGTAGGATTTTGGTATTGATTGGAATTGTATGAACAATAACTATAAATTGTTACTTAATCCAGGTTAGAAATTATTGTGCAGGAGAGGGACCAATGGGAAATTATAATAACAAATAACTTCTTAGACTTAAATTTATGTTAAAAATCAAGTCCCCATTATATGAAACTAATTTTATGTGTAAAGGTAATAATATTTCAAAATACATCCCAATGAATGTGTGTTGTGTGTTTGTTTTGCTTTGTTTACATCAGTAAACTTGAATTTTGTATCCCCACTATTTAATGTTGACCAAGGAATACTGCCCCAAGAAATTAAGAGATTATGTCTACAGCAAATCCTTTCCATGGAGGAAAAAAGAGTTTAAAGTCCAACAAACTCATGCACCAATCACCTGGCTGAGCAGCTGCCAACGGTGAGGCCTCAATGACTAGAAAAGAAGGCAGAACCCAAAGTCAGTGGCAATAAATGTTATGCATACTCAAAGACTAGTGGCACCAGTTTTATCCTGGCAAAGATACCAATAAGTGTGAAATAGTAGAAAATATATACATTGGTCTCTGCCTCCAGTTCCAGGCATAGAGCTCCTGACACCCCTGCAATTCCCTAAGTGGTAAGAGCACTAGGATCATCTTTTGTTCTAATATTTGGTTTTTGACCCTGGTTCTGACACTGGCTCCTGAAACACTTGTAATTTCTTGCATGAAGGGAGTGACTTTTGTGCTAATAAAGCAATCCTGGGGTGGGGTGGGGGGGAGCTCGTGAATGGTTCCTGGATGAGGGTTGGTCATTGGAAAGACCAAGCCATAATTAGAGGCTTGGAATTTTCAGTCTTTCCCCCCATTCTTTTCAAAAGGGGAAGGTCTGAAAATGGAGTTAATGATTGATCATGTCTACATGATGAATCCTCCATAAACTCCCAAAAATACTGGGTTGGGAGAGCTTTCATGTTAGTGAACACATCCACACCAGGAGAGTGACACACCCAACTCCATGGGGACAGAAGCTCCTGTGCTTGGGACCCACCCAGACCTCACTACATTATAGCTCTTCATTGGAAGTTCATCTGAATCCTTTATCATATTCTTTTCTAAATTGGTAAAAGGTAAATGTTTCCCTAAATTCTGTAAGCAGCTCTAGCAAATTAATTGATCTTGCGGAGGGGTCATGGAAGCCTTGGATATGTAGCCAAATCAGACAGAAGTTGTGGGTTACCTGAGGACCTACTAGTTGAAATTGGCATCAGAAGTATAGTGGGGTCAGTCTTTTGGGACTGAGCCCTTAACCTTTGGGATCTGATACTATCTCTGGGTGCAGAGTGTCAGAATGGAGATTAATTAAGACACCCATTTGGTGTCAAGAGAATTGCCTCTGTGAGGCAAAATCTCCATACATTTGGTGTCCAGAGTGTCAGAAGTGAAGTGTTCTTTGTGAAGGTAAAGGAGACAGAGAGAAAAATCAATAGTTGCATACCAGGTGCCAGGGTATTAATTTCCTCAATAATTAAATCATACCTGGTACAGCACTGCAATTGGAATTGCCACCTGATAAAGTTACAATAATCTACTGCTATTCTTCAAGATCTCTGTCTTCTGTACTGGCCAAATTCAGGAGGATGTGATGGGAACCACCACCCATGGATCCTTCAAGTACTTGATACTGGCACTAATCTCTGTAATCCCTCCACAAATGTATTATTGCTTTTGATTTTCTACTTTCTTAAGTAGAGACAGTAATAGAGGCTTCCTCTTGGCCTCTCCCACCATAATATTTCTGTGCTGCACAGGTTAGGGAGCCAATTGTGGAGATTTTGCCAGCTGCACACTCTGTTTCAATTATGCTTTCTGAGGCTGGAGAAATAACTACAAAATAAGTAGTAATATGTCCAATGTGGGAGGAACATGAGCTAAAATTCCACTAGTTACTTGATTTGCACAAGCTTCTACTCTGACTATGGACCACAGTTACATTTTCAGTCTCCTGGAATTAGTATCCATTTAGAACTAGTCCATAGGGAACTGGGAGAAAGATTAACAGTATAAATGTTTGATAGTTTACCAAGGTCCATCCTTAGGGAGACCCAGGCTCCTTTTTAGGGATTCTGAGTCTGAAACCTGGACCAAGTGCCTCTCTGTTTTTATGATTTTGTAAGACTTTTGTTCACTTACCCTGGAATTTTTCTATTTATGAAGATCAAGTAAGAATTTAGAATGTCTCTTCTCTCTTTCTCTTCTAGGAACACCATAATCAACGTGCCAACACAACAGGTCTGCATGAGCCAGGGTATTCTGATTGCTGCTCTGACTCTGCTGCCCACTATGCTAACCACACTTAATTTGCCTTTGGTAACTGAGTGCCCTCATCTCGTCCCTGCCACCCTGGGATCCAATTATTTCCATTATATTTAGGTTTCTTAACTCAGTGGCTATAGTTCCCACTATAAGGTCTGGACTACAGAGAAAAACAATCACAGAGCTATTCAAGGATGTCAAAACTCCCCTCATAAATTTATTTCTCCAGTATTAGTAAAAGGTATGTCTTCTGGACACTCTCAGTATGGGTGAGTAGGTCTTAAATGACAAATCCACTCTAACATTCAATAACCCCTATATTTTTTTAATCCCTTCCTTTACATTAAACCATAACAGATCTCACACTTCTGATTTACTCACTGTGGGCCACCCATGTTTCAACTAACCAAACAACCTTCACAGCCCTTCATGACTCCCCAAGTTGCAATATAAAATGCAAAATCTCTCCTTCGTGAGCCTGTATCAATACATTTTGCCTGATTCAACTTTATATTTTTCTACCATTATCCCACACCTTTAGTATCCATTCCCATACATGTTCCCTTAATATCTGTCTGTACAAATTAGAAAACACAAGTAGTTTTTTTAGAGTGCAATGCACTGTCCCATGGGTCATATTTTGTAGTTCATCATTAATGTCCTCTTAGGACTTGAGTCTAGTAATAGGTCTAGAAGCAAAGAAGGGTGGTGGAAGAAGGGTAGTGAGAAGAATCAGCATTGTTTTGCTTGACAACTGCCACAGGGGAGGCCATTACAGTTTCCTCAGACAATGTAATATTAATTGCCTCAGACGCAGATGTCAGGGATGGATTGGCTGATATCATTGGTGATTGGAAGCCCTCTTCCACTGGCAAAGAAAACTCACCAGAATTTAGACCATCTGTAGCTTCATCAAAGTCTTCCTACACATCCCTATCATTGCTTAACAGGTCCCATTCTTTGCTAATCACTTTACCAGTAGACACCCTGTGAGATTCTGCATTCAACTTGTATTGTAATTTAACCAGGGGTAAATGAGATTCTGCATTTGAATTTCAGTAATCACATCTCTGAAACTATAGGAGATAAGGGTCTCCTTCAGGAAACAATAGAATCTTTTAGGTCATTTGTGTCTTATTTGACCTGGAAACTCAAATCCCTGAGCTCATCTTTATCTTTCACCACCTTATCCAGTGACATTAGGAGTAACAACCTTATCTCATTATGTTCTATAGTTTTCCACAAATGTTTGAAAGTAACATGCACACAATTACCCAGCTCCCTGCTTATAAGTAGTTGGTTATAAGTATCCAACACAGACATTTTGTGTGTCTCTATGACCAGTGTCTGCTATGAACTACCAGCACTATCTTACTACTAGAAACAGTCATTAAGATCATTAAATCTAATCAGATTCAAGAGCCAATTCCAGAAACCCTAAAATCAATTCATAAAACCTATCCTTAAAATTATGTTTCTCAAAATCTCCAGAGGAACAGAACCAAAAGTATGTATATTGAAATAGATTTATGTCTGTATCTATATCCATCTATATGTCTGTCTATCTATCTATCTATCTATCTATCTATTAGAGATTTATAAAGATTTGTAAAGAGTTAGTTTATGTGATTATAGATGCTGAAAAGTTCCACAATCTGCAGACTGCAAGCTAGAAACCCAGGAAATCCAGAGATGTAGTTACAGTCTGAGTTCAAATACTTAAGAACTAAGAGCACCTACATTATAAGTCCTAATCCAAGGACACAAGACAAATTTCCCAGGCTTAATCATCAGTGAGAGAGCAAATCCTCCCCCTCTTCACCTTTTTGTTCCATTCATGCCTTCAGCAGATCAGATGATGCCCACCCACAATAGGGAGGGCAACCTTCTGGACTCAGTCTGCTGATTCAAATGCTGAACTCATCCAGGAACACCCTTATAGACACAACTCAAAATAACATGTAATCAAATAGCTGAGCATGCCATGACTCAGTCATGTTGATATACAAAATTAAACATCATTGAAGAGGAGGATCTCCCATTCACTGACAACCACGAGTATTTCCAAATAAAAGTTTGCTTGCCTCTCTCAGCTTCGGTTTTCTTCAACGTCAAAAGGGGTTATCAATACAGAACTCATGTATTTGTTATTATGAATAAATAGCATAATATAGCCAAAAGATTTGGCCTATACCATATATTCATTAAGGATTAAATAAACCATACATACATTTTTCGGCAAGTTGGAAGATTTTTGAGACATCTAGGATCATACCAGTGAGCAAGTGCAATCAATCTATATAAAACACACTTCCCCTTAGGAAGTCTTCCCCTTAGGCTGCATAGTAGCTACAAGGCCAACATTAATCATTTCTCTGAACAAAGAACAATTCTTCTTTGAAAGAAAGCTTCTTTCAAAATGTAACTGAAATAATGCAAAAGGTCAGATTGTCAAACCATACTCATAAGAATCAGATATTCTTTCTGGCATCAAACTTGACTAAAAATGAGAAGAATACAGAAAATCATGACGCACAGGCAAAGCGTGCAAAAACCTAGAACTTTCAGATCCTTCCTTGGAGGATAAGGATAAACTCTGGCCCAGAAATAATATTTGAGAACTTACATAAGGCATACAGGGCATCAATTACACAGAAAGAGCTATTTCAATTGTTAAATTGATTTATACTTCTTACTTAAAAAATTTTGGAGTAGACACTGACATTTCCCAGTAGGCCGCGCTCCATAAATTAAGTCAAAATTTATTTGCCATGAGCAACCTAGACATACTCCACAAAAAGAATTCCAAAGACAACATAATATTTCTACTAATGAATGCTATCTGAAGGTCTGAGTAGTATGTTTACAGGATTTGGCCTCATGATTTTTCCCTGAATATCTTCAAGACAGTCTTGAGTTACATATCAATTGCTATGTCTTTCTTAAGTAAAGTTAGATAAAACCAATATATAATTTTATTCATGTATATTAAGATTACATTTTCCTATCCTGACACCAATTAGTATTTATTATTGTTTTTGTTGGTGGTGGTAGTATGTGTGTGTAGTCCATGTGTGAAAGAGTTTTGTTACATTAAAATAAACAGTAGAGAAGTGCATTGTCTATATCTAGAAGATCCAATTATCTTAAAGCTTATGCTAGACAAAAATTTTCCATTTACATCATGGCCAGTGCCCAAGTGGGAAAAGAGCACTGTCTCCATACTGTTTTATATATTTGCAGCAATAAAGTAGAAAAGGGAAATCTATGTGAATTTTGACAACAGAAGTTTTCTTGTCAAGGCTGTGGCCTTGTTACAATGGGGCAGCCTCTAAAACACAGCTGCTGGCATCAGCCTAATCTCTTGCACTAAACTCAGATCTACTGAGCAGGTTCTCCACTAAACTCCCAAAATTACAAAAAAAAAAAAAAAAAAAAAAAAAAAGACTCACCAAGACCATTAAGATCTTTCCTCAGCCACCTCCCAAGATTTAAAGATTGTTAAATATTACCGCCATCAGTTTTGTTGACACTAGGTTGCAGGGCTTTCTACAATCAATAAGCAATGGTAGATTCTGAATCCCCAAAATTAGAATCCATTGTTGTTAATTTATTGTATTATTATTAAAACAAAAGTATAGTTAGGTTTTTGTTTCCTCTTAAGTGGCTTCTGATTCTTTTTAATACATAAGAATCTGGCTTAAGAAACCCAACTTTAGTCCAATATAAGAAATGGTGTAAATTCTCCACACATTAAGCCAGCCCAGCCTTCTGTGACAGAGGTCTGTTAAGATGTATGTTATTTAAAAGGCAATATGTATGGGGTGCCTGGGTGGCTCAGTCAGTTAAGCATCAGATTCTTGACTTTGGTGCAGGTCATGATCCCACAGTTAGTGGTTTGAGCCCTGGACTGGGTGGGATTCTGTCTCCTTCTCTTTCTGTCTGTTCCCTGTTTGCTCTCTATCACTTTCTCAAAATCAATAAAAATAAACTAAAAAAAAATAAAGTAAAAGGCAATACATTTCAATTACTAGTGAGGAAATTTTCTTTTTAAAGAAAATAAATCTTAGAGTTTAACATTTGGCCTAAAAAGATCAATTCTTTCTGGCTCTGCCACTGAAAAGAGTCATCATTGTTGTGGGGGAAGTCATGTTAACCTAAGTCATGGATTAAATCTCAAAATGTAAAATCAACTTAAGATACAAGAACTTGAAAATATACTTGTATCCATTTTTATATAAATTAAGACTCAGTCCTAAGGATATTTTAATTTATTCTGCTATCTCATAATTATAGTCACAATAAAAAGTAAGAAGAGTACAACAGAGACAGGTGAGAAGTCTGAGAAGGATAAAAACTTGTACCACAAAGAAGGAGCATATAGTAACAAACACTATATGTGATAATTAACAATGTCAATGAATAAATCAAAGAAAATGGGATTATATCTAAAACGACCACTTTTAACTTTAAATATTTTGAATATTTGAGAAGAGGGGAGAATATTAATTATGTGATTAAGTTGTGATCTTATGAGAAAGTAAAGGGACTGTATAAAATTTATCTGTATGTTGATTTTTCACAAATCTGCATTCAAGTACACTGCAATAGAGAATCAATAATAATAAAGCCATGACTTATATTTTTGCCACATCTTTTTGTCAATGGAACTTCAAACATCTGAATCACAAATACCAGACCATTTACTAGTTTTCAGAACCAAATAGCATTAGATTCTGAAACTAAATTTCACTACACAAATGTTTAATAGACGTGGAGGATATTTTTCTTTCATTCTTTAGAGAAATAGTAAAGAATAAAGAGATCAAAATGACACAATGGAAAGATCTTCGAAAGATCTTGATTTTAAAAATCTGTGTTTGTCTTTAGCTTTATGGCTTAAAGCAGAGTTTCTGAAACGTAAGTTAATATACATAACAGATTTCTTTAAAAAAACTTTCTTGTGAATTCTCCCTGTTAATTTAGATTCTTAGAATATAATATTACCTATATTTCAAAATAAAAATAAAGACATCTCATGTTCATACCTCATACAAGTTTTAAAAAAATACATATTGAATATTATCAGAATTTAAAAATCAATAAAATGTAAATCAATAATTTTTATTTAATGTATTGGATAATATAGATTCACCAAAAATGTACATGCTTATACTACCACAGACCGTTTAAAAATTTTTTCTTTTACCTTTTTTTTCTCATTAAACTACTAAAACACTTGGCCTTATCATGAATTCATTATGTGTATATTCAATCTTGTTTTTTCATTTCTTATTATCCTGAACAATTAAAGGTGTACATCATGGTGTCAATCTGACCATGAATGCCAATAATAAATACCAGAACCATCACCACATGGCAAAATGCATTTATAGTTGTTTTATACATGATCATAAAATTCATCAAACATTTTGAATAAAATAGAAATGACAAGTTAAGATTTACCCATCACATCAGAGGATGAGTCACTTAAATTTCCGAAACTCAGATTCCTCATGTCCAAGTCGGTGAAGAGAATTGTGAACTTCATAACCGAGTAGGCTTTTTTTCTCCTTTTTCCATCCGTAATTCAATACAACACATTTACTATACATCTATTGAGTACACAATGTCAATAAATGTACAGGGTCTAAGATTTTACTCTACTTGAATGCGGTTAAGTTAGCCTGCCATAGTTTTATGGATATGACATGACTTGGGATTCCTAGGACAGAGTCAAAAAATTTTATTATATATGGGCACAGAAAACTCCATGAACTTTATATTTGCATCATTTTTTTACCAACCCAAAATCCATGGGGAGGACATGAAGTGGTCCAGATAGATACTGAGCATGCCATGCGCCTGAATCATAGCTGAGGAACCCTAGGTTTAGGGAAGTTAAATATTTTATAATCGACTACAAACAAATCTGTCCTTTGCCTGGGAGGCAGACATTATCTTTATTATCCTGGACAGTACAAAAAATATGTCCTTGCTCTGGAAGAAGACACTATCTTTATTTTCCAAAGCTGTTTGCTATAAAAATATCTTTGAGGAGGCAGTCTGGAACAAAAGGCTGTCAGATGCACCAGACATTGCAGCAGACAGTTGGGAGAATGGATATGAATAATTCAGTCTTTAGTTTCAAGGAGCTGACTAGTGATGGAGACCAACACTCAAATAAGTTTGCTATAAAATAAGTATTAAAGATAGCACTATGAATTAAGAGATTTATCCTGACATGGAAAGTCATGGATGACTGAGACAGAGATCACTTTGGGCTGGGGATTAGGAATAAAGTAGAAGTAACTAATAAGGAACAAAGGGACCAAGATGACACAACGGAAAAATTTGGTTTTAATATACTCTGGATTCTGTCATTTACTAGCTCTAGGTCTCAGAGAAGCCTGAAATTTAAGTTAATATGCACATCTTAAAAACACTTAAAAAAATGAATTTACCCTACTAGTTTATTGTATTACAATGTAATTCACAAAGGAAAACACTGCATACAAAAGCTTAACCAATGCAAGATCTAATTCCTAATTCACCACCAATCCCTTTCACATTATGCTCTGTAGTAGTCAATATTACAGACTAAATGTTTGTGTCCACACACACCCCCCTTAAATCTTTATGTTGAAGACCTAACCCCCAATGTGATGCTATCTGGAGGTGGGATTAGATTTAGATTAGGTCATGAGAATAGGAATGTCATGAAACAATTGGTGCCCATATAAGAAGGAGGCAAAGATCTCTCTCTCCATAAGCAAGCACTGAGGAAAGGCTATTAGAGCACACACAGCAAGAAGGTAGCACTCTACAAGCTAGGAAAGGGGCCCTTACCAACACCTGAATTTGTCAGCACCTTGTTCTTACAGAACCAGGAGTAACAAATGTCTGTTGTTTAAGCCACAGACCAGTCTCTGGTATTTTGTGATAGCAACCTGAGCTGAAAGACACACTCAATAACCTGGCATAATAAGGGTGCTGAAACATTTGAATCCTAAATAACATCCTTAAATTTTGGAATGGTTTCTCTAATGCAAGGGTTTTAATATATGGTTCAGTATTTATCCATAAAACATATTTAACACTTTTCTTTATTTAATTATTTTATCTTGGCCACTTTAACTTGATTTGATTTTGAAAAATAAATTATACTCTTCACCTCAGTTTGCAATGTACTATAACTGCTTTTAAATTTCTAATGAATTCTACCACAAAGGTGAGGCACTTAATCTGTAAAATATCTTTGGATGTTTTGACATTGAAAACACTAGATAACTGCAGGGTACTATTCTTGATATTAATATTTATGCTATGATACTAAGTGGGAAAAAGTATCATTTTAAAAATTCACTGTAAGTCTGCAATCATTGAGATTAAGAATGATAATTCAAAATAATAACTCATGGCTCATTTCTGTCTGTAAATAGAAAATTTGAAAGTCAAATCTAATTAGAAAATATCATCATTCTTACAAATGATCCATAACCTGAATTGTGATTCTTTTTTCCTCTGTTTGCAGTTCTGTTCTGATAGAGCTTTATTCCCCACATGACATTTTGATTCTACCTATGGACATTTTCTATGAAAAGTGATGTCAATCTTAATCAGGTCTAAATTCCCCTTGGTAACATATTTTGTGTTAAATTTGAGGTGGACAGAGGAGGAGGAATCTCATTTTAACAGAACAGACACCTGGCAATCAGTTACCAAAATATAGCTATCACATGGCTTTAAGCCACAGAAAGTCCTTCTGTATTTTAGAAATTCAAAAAATTTTAGTAGGAAAATGGCTTTCAAATAATCCATTTAGTAATAACATAGTAACATTTAAATCACTTTAAATGGCAGTTTTACCACTGAACACTTTCCTTCTTTTCTTTTTTTCTTTCTTCTTTTTCTTCTTTTTTTTTGTAAATTTACAGTGATAATAATTTTCCCTGGACAACACCCTATTTCATCTATTTTGTGAAACGTTTATGCAGAGACAGACATTGCTTATGTTCTCCTTTTACCTTTAGGGAGAAGCTTCTGCGCTTTTAAAAATCTTTAATCGTTCTATCATCCTCTTTTCAACTAAACCCATTAAATTTACATAAATCAGTTTGAGGGTAGAAAAGAGTTTTGACTACATAAGATGCATTATGACACTTTACAGTTAATTTGGGTTTTAATTTGGCTTCATTATATAGAAAATGACACTTTAGGCCTGATATTAATTCAAGAGCAGCCAGTAAAACAATTATTGAATCTCATCCCTATACCACTGAGGAAATGTATAAAATCTGTGACAACATAAGCAATCTATTATAGTATTAGACATATGACTTTTGATACACTTTAGCAATTATTGATGTGTTTTTTTTCCTTACCTCAAGAGGCATAGATTATCTCTTTCTTGTATTAAACATAAAAGAAAGCAAATAATATTTACATATGATTATAGGAAAAACTGCCATCCTTAAGAAAATTACTAGACCCTATTTTCTAACTTTTATTTTGAAATAACAGACCCACAAAAAGTTACAAAGAGAGTACATACAGGTTCCATGCATCTGTTATCATTTTCTCCCCATTCGTTATGTCTTCTATAATTATAAGAGAATATCAAAATAAAAAAAAAACTGGTATTTGTACAATGAATGTTTAAAAGTTTTATGTCATTGGGGCACTTGGGTGGCTTAGTGGGTTAAGCTTCTGACTCTTGATTTCAGCTCAGGTTATGACCCCACAGTTCGTGAGATTGAGCACCACAGTTGGGCTCTGCACGGACAGTGTGGAGGCTACTTGGGATTCTTTCTCCCTCTTTCTCTGCTGCTTCCCTCACTCGTTTGAGTTCTGTCTCTCAAAATAAATAAACATAAAAAAAGTTTTATGTCATTTATCTTACATGTAGACTCATTACTAATCCTTTTAGTAATAACAATCAAGATAATACAATCAAGATATAGCTCTATTTCATCACTACAAAGATCTTCTGCATTCTATCCTTTTATAGGCACACTCAACCCCCTTCCCCCTCACACTCTATAATCAGTTGAATAACATGCCTCAAAAATGTGTTTCTTTCCAGAACCTAAAGAATGTGTCCAATAAGGATACATAGATATAGGGTCTTTGCAGGAACAATTAGTTAAAGGTTTTTAGATGAAAAAATGCTATACTTAACAATGGAAGCTAAATCCAACAACTTGTGGCCTTATGAGAAGAGGAGAGGATGTATAAAAAACACGGGGAAGAAAGTCATGTCAAGACAGAGACTGAGACTGAAGTTATGGAACAATGAGCCAAGGAAAGCCAAGGATTATTGGCAACCACCAAAATCCAGGAGAGGTGTGGAAAAATTTCTTTCTCAGTGATTCTGGAGGGAATGGTGTTGATACTTTGATTTCAGATTTCTGGCCTCCAGAACTGTGAGGATAAATTCCTGTTGTTCCAAGCTGCCTGGTTGTGGTACAGTATCCCTTGCTTTTTGAAAGTTCAATGTGTCACTTTGCCTTTATTTTACTTATTTTTAATTTATTTTTCAGTTAATCTATAGTTAACATACAGTTCATTAGTTTCAGGTGTGCAATATAATGGTTCAACCATCCTGTGCATTACAGAATGCTTATCATGGTAAGTGTACTCTTGACCCCTTCAGCTATTTCACCCATCTCCCCACCTACCTCCCCTCTGTATGCCACTATGCTTTTCTAAAGGATCTATATTAGTACCTAGTTTTGCTAACTGAAAGAAATCCAAAGAGGACTTTCTCTTTTACAAAAAGAAGAGGGAAAAATGGCAAAAAGTGAAAACAGCATTCAGCATTCAGTGAGCCCTTACAGGAGGTCACCAACCTCCTTTCCTGATCACTACACTCAGCATCAAGCTACCATAGCTGTGAACTGTGTCTGTGAGCATCTGTGCTTTATCTTGATTTATTTTGTGCGTCCATTAGTGAGATGTGTCCTAAGGTATCAGAAAAGACTAAGAGAGTGCTTTTGGGGAGGTCTAGAAATACTTAAAAAGTTTTCCATGTAAATTAACGGTAACTGCTTTTTCCCTTTACACCACTTGGGCTTAAGAAAGATTTCATCGAAACACTCTACTTTTGGATAGTAGGGAAAGCTACACTTTGTTACAGGAACTCTAGGAACTCAATAGATCATTCTTAAATGCTGACTAAAACTAATATGTTCTCTAGCTCTATAATTTTATCATTTAGGGAATGTTATATAAAGGGAATCAAACAGTAAGTGACCTTTTGAAATGGCTTCTTCACTCAGAAAAACACCCTTGAGATCCATCCAAGTAGTTGCATGTATCACTAGTTCATTCCCTTTTATCACGGAGTAGTATTCCACAGTATCGCTGTAGCAGACACTGTTTCATCATTCTCCTCTCCAGGAACATTTTGAATGCTTCCAGGTTTGGGCTATTATAAATCGAGTTGCTATGAACAAGTTTTAATATGCTTTAATTTCTCAAAAATAAGTGACCTGGAGTCTGATTATTTGGTCATATGGTAAGTATATGTTTACTTCATTTTTTAAAGGAAAGTGACAGATTATTTTTTATAGGTTTTCATAGGTTTCATTTTGTTGATGTAATTGATGTATAATGGTATCTTTCTGTGGTCTTAATCTTCATTTCCCTAATGGCTAGTGAGGTTGAATATCCTTCCATGTGCTTTACCTTCCATTTGTATATCATCTTCACTTACACGGCTCTTTATATTCTTTGCCCAATACCTAGTTGAATTGATTTTTTTTTTTCTATTTTGTTTTTCCTTCAAGAGTCAAAAGACAAAGGTAGAGAGAAAATGGTGGATCAGATCCTAAGAGTCCAAACTGGGGTGATTTCTGTGAATATTTGTTGTAATTTTAATTTTAATTTTATTTTATTTCATTTTCTTTTTGCCTCATATATATCAGACTGAATAGATGAGTACTGGTAAAGGCACCAATCTAGAAATGTCAATGGGGACAAAAAAAAAAGAAGAAGAAGAAGAAAAATAAACCTTTTTCTCTCTAGAAAAATGACCAGGAAAAGTAGAGGCTAGTAAGATGGAAACAGTTCAATGATAACTCCTCTACTTTAGGCAAGCACCATAGAAAATACCGTGGCCCCACCACCAGCCCTCTCCCCAAATCCAAGTGGAAAGCCTACATGTCCAAACTTATCAGACTGTAGTGGCTCACCAATTTCCATCAGGGTGTTGTGAGTATGGAACTGGGCCTTTCACACAAAATAAGTGGCAGTAAGCCCCAAGTGTGATGTCGGTGAAGATCACATGGGAAGCCTATACTTTTTCCCCATGTGTCAATGACGTGTCCCTGCTCTCTCCAAAGGGATAGTTTCAGATAGTTTCCAGCAGTAATATGGTCTCCTTCTCCTCTCACATAGGATACTATCAATGGAGATCTAGTAGGGAGCATGAACTAGCAAAACAGCACAGCAACCCAACCAGCCACCTGTCTAGCTGTGAGTAGTTCCTCTCTACTCAACCCTGTATGTCAAAAATTTTAAAAACTCGATGAATGGGCTCAGCAGAAGAATAGAGAATAAAAATAAAACAAACAGTGACCTTGAGATGAAACAATAAAAATTACCCAATCTGAAGAAAAGAGAAAACAGACTGAAGAAAAAAAAAGATAAATGCAATTCAGGGACATGTGGGAATATAACAAAAGATCTAACATTCATGTTATTGGAGTCCCAAAGGGTAAAAGAAAATTGGGCCAGAAAAAGTATTTGAAGGAATAATGGCTAAACATTTCCCAAATTTAGCAAATGACATTAAGTTCAGATTCAACAGTTGAGAAAACCCTGAACAGGTTAATACAAAATAAATGCAAGCGATTACACATCAGTCACACTTCTAAAAAGTAAAGATCAGGAAAAGCTCTTGAAAGCAGTCAGAAAAAAAAAAGAGGAAAAGAGAAAGAAAAGAAACCTTACTACCTAGAGGGAAAAAAGAATTTGAATAAAGGATTTGAATAACAGAGAATTTCTCATGAGAATTCACTGAAGCCAGAAAGAATTGGCATATTTTTCAAGTGCTAAGAAAAAAGAGAGAAAAGAAAAAGAAAAAGAAAAAACCTGTCAAACAAGAATTCTGTATCAAGTGACAATATACTTCAGAAATAAAGTACTGAGGGGGGAAAAAGTGCTGAGAAAATAAATTGTCAAATAGGAATTTTATATCAAGAGAAAATATACTTCAGAAGTAAAAGGGAAAACAGAATGGAGGAGCTGCCAAAAATTAAAAAATAGAGCTATGATATGATGCAGTAGTCACACTGTGGGTATACAGCCAAAGGAAATGAAATCAGGATGTCAAAGAGATGCCAGAACTCCCATGTTCACTGCAGCATTATTCATAATAGCCAAGATATTGATGAGGGAATGTGAGGCAAGCTGAGGACAAAGTACAGGCTAACAGCATTCCCACCCAGGTGGAGTATGTGTGATATTCCTCAGACACTCCTGGCTACCCAAGAACAAAGGAAAGGGGTTTAAGTGCTTGCTCTGGTGGTGTGGGAAACAAAGGCAAATGAAAAATTAAATTCCCTTATTGCCTATAGCCCATTGGCAAATCCCTGAAATCAGCAGAGTGACTTCCCTCTAGGAGCTCAGCTGCCTCAATGATGACACTTTGCTAGGTACAAAAGAGAATCTTGGCTTAGCATTATTCTGATTCTCTCAGGAACCTCTAAGTCTACTTTAACATACAAAAATTTCTTTGGAAACTTCCTTTTATCTCAACTCCCCCAAGATATATGCTGGTTGGCTCCGAGCTTATGGCCTCCTGATATATATCTGAAGGGTCTCATGTGCGAGGTAATAAATGACATTTCCTAGCAACAGCCAGCCCTTCAAGGTCCTGGAGACTTTGCTTCCAAAATACCTTATAGACTTATTCTATTTCTAAGGGTATATAATCAGTTACCTGTCACAACCCCAGTTCAGCTCTTCCTGCCCATGGGTCCTATCCCCGTGTCTTAATAAAATCACCTTTGTACATCTTCAAGAATTCTTTCTTGGCCTTGGGCTCCGGACCCCAACATCACCCCAAAACATCAATATGGAAACAACCTAAGAATCCATGATCAGAAGAATGAAGAAAAGGTGCCATATAATGAAACAATATTCAGCTATGAGAAAGAAGGAAATCCTGTCATTTGCAACAACATGGATGGAACTTGAGGGCATTTTGCCAATTAAATGAAATAAGACAGAGAAAGGCAAACACTGTATATCATTTATATATGGAATCTAAAAAAGCCAAACTCACGGAAACAGAGACTAGAATGGTAGTTACCAGGCGATGGGAGTTGGAGGAAATAGAGAGAGGTTGGTAAAAAGCCTTCAAGCAGACAAATAGACAAACAAAAAAGGGTAAATTAAGACATTCTCAGGTGAAGGAAACCTAAGAGAAATGTTCTCCAGTAGACTTAGCCTAAAAGAATGGCTAAAAGAAATTTTTTAAACAGAAAGGAAAAAATAGGAAACTTGGAGCAATAAAAAACAAGAAAGAATAAGGAAAAAACAAAGTATGGGGAAATAAAATAGACATTTCTCCTCCTTTTGGGTTTCCTAAAATGTTTGACGATTGAAATAAAGATTACAATAGTCTCTAATGTGTACTTCAAAGAAATATTTAAGACAATGAAATTACAGGTGGAGCAAAACAGAAGGACAAAAGGAAGGAAAGATTCTATATTTAACTGAATTTTTAAAATGTTGACTCCAATAAAATGTGATATGTTTTGTATATAAAGTGTAATACCAAGAACAACCATGAAAAAATATGTATGTAGAGAAAGGGAGAGACAGAAACACACATAAAACACTGTAAATCAAAATGAAAAAAATCAAAATGGAATTCTTAACAAATGGTCCACTAACCAACATGGATATAAAATATAAACAAAAAACTCTGCCCCAAAACCGAAATAAGTAGAAAATAAAGTGGCAGATTTAAGCCCTAATATATCAAAAATTACATTAAAATAAGCCATATAAAAGACATTGGCAACACTGATTTTTAAACATTTTTTAACACTTATTTATTTTTAAGAGAGAGAGAGAGAGAGGGAAAGCTTGTGTGTGTGCAGGCATACCCGCCTGCACGCGGGGGAAGGTCAGAGAGAGAGAGACAGAGGATTCCAAGCAGGCTCCAAGCTGTGGGAGCAGAGCAGCCAGATGGGGGGCTCAAACTCAAAAACTTACCATGAGATCATGACCTAAGTTGAAATCAAGAGCCCATCACCCAACCAACTGAGCCATCCAGACATCCTAAGCAACACTTATTTTTAAAAAGGATCCAACAATACAATGTCTGCAAGAAATTCTCTTCAAATATAATGATTGAGTTTGGCTGAAAATACAAAGCTGGGAAAAAAACCACATCATACAACCATTAATCAAATACAGCATAAATGGGTATATTTTTACCAAATAGAGTAGATTTGCAAACAGAAAATTACTGGGTCAGAGAGGGACATTACATAAAGGTAAAAGGGTTAGTCCGTGTATAGCAATCCTAAATGTGTATGCATCAAATAACAGTATTGAAAAATATCAGTAAACAAAGTGAATAACAATTCCACTTTTGTATCAGTTGTGGAGATAAGGGTTTATATTTTTTAAATTTTTTAGATTTATTTACTTATTTTGAGAGAGAGAGAGAGAAAGAGAGAGCAAGTAGGGGAGGAGCAGAGAGAGAGAGGGAGAGGGAGAATTCTACGCAGGGTCCGCAATGTCAGCACAGAGCCAGATGTGGGGCTCGAACTCAAAAACTGGGAGATCATGACCTGAGCCAAAACTAAGAGTCGGACACTTAATCAACTGAACCACCCAGGCGCCCCTGGACACAAGGGTTTTTAAAAACTGATACAACAGGGGTGCCTGGGTGGCTCAGTCAGTTAAACGACCGACTTCGGCTCAGGTCATGATCTCACTGTTCATGAGTTTGAGCCCCACATCAGGATCTGTGCTGACAGCTCGGAGCCTGAAACCTGCTTCTGATTCTGTGTCTCCCTCTCTCCCTCTCTGCCCTTCCCCCACTCAGGCTCTGTCTCTCCTTCCTTCAAAAATAAATAAACATTTAAAAACTGATACAACAGTTAGATAATCATCAAGGATATAGAATAACTCAATAATATTAGCAACAAATAGAATCTAATCATATTTACAGAACACTCAAATCAACAGCACAAGGATACCTATTCTTTACAAGAAACAAATATCAAAATATGCTGGGTCATAAATCAAACCTCAACAAATGTTAAAGAATTAAAATCATATAGGGTGTGTTCTCTGACCACAACGGAATCAATCTAGGAATCAGTAATAGAAAGAGAACAGGAAAATCTCCAATTACTTGAAAACTCAACAACACACACCTAAATAAACAAGGGAACAAAGAAAAACTTCAAAAATACATGGAACTGAATAAAAATGAAAATATAATGTATCAGTATCTGTTGGAAGCAGCTAAAGTAATTTTGAGAGGGAAAACAGACAGCATTAAATGCTTACATTTAAATAGAGAAAGGTCTCAAAAAATTCAAGCCACTTACGAACTAGAAGAAGAACAAATTAAAAATACAAAGCAATCGTAAGGAAGGAAATAATACCAGTAAGAGCCAAAAGCAATGGAATTGAAAAGAAAAAGGCAGTAAAGAAAACCAATAAAACAAAGGATACCACTAGAGACCCTGCACAAACACAACAAAAACATAATAAGGTAATAATGCAAGCAAATACTCACATTTGACAACTTCAATGTTATGAACCAATTCCGGGAAAAGTACAAACTACCACAATGTACCCAATTTGAAATAGATAATTTGAATAGCACCGTGACTATTCAGGAAATTGAAATTTTAATTTAAAGACTCTCAAAAAAGAAATCTCCAGGCCCAGACAGTTTTACTTGCAAATTCCATCAAATATTTAAAGAAAAATTAACATCAATTCTACACAACCTCTACCAAAAGTTGGGGGAGGGGGTACATTTTCCTACTCATTTTATGAAGTTTATCATTTATCAAAACCAGGGAGACAATACATAAAGAGTAAAGACCATATCCCTCATGATTCTGGTAAAAAAAAAAGTCTTACAGTCAGTTAAGCATCTGACTTTGACTCAGGTCATGATGTCACGGTTCGTGAGTTCGAGCCCCGCGTCGGGCTCTGTGCTGACAGCTCAGAGCTTGGAGCCTGCTTTGCGTTCTGTGTCTTCCTCTCTACCCCTACTCTGCTCACACTCTGTCTCTCTCAAAAGTAAAATAATAAAAACATTGACAAATTTTTTTTAAAAGTCTTAAAATATTAGTAAATGTAATTCAGTGATAAATGAAAAAAATACATATTATGACCAAGTGGTGTTTATACCAGGTATACAACGCTAGCTCAAAATGGAAAATCAGTTAATATAATCCATTATATCAACAGGCTAACAAAACATTTAGAAAAAAATCAACAACTATTCATGATAAAAGCTCTCAGAAAAATAGGGATATAGAGAGACTCGCACAAGTTAAAGAACACCTACATGAAACATAAGGCAAATAATAACACTTACTTGTGAGAGAAATTTTTCCACCAAAGTTCAGGAACAAGGCAAGGGTTTCCACAGTCGTCACTGCTGTTCAAGATAGCTCTTCACGTTCTAATCAGTTCAATAAAGCACGAAAAGGAAATCAAATGCACACAAATTAGATGTTTAAATAAACCCCACTTTTTGCAGATAATTTGATGTCTTGAAAATACAGACTTGTCTTGTTTTTGCAGATAATTTAAAAATTCTGAAAAAAATATAAACTTTGAGAATAAATTAATTCAGCAAAATCACAATATATGAGATTAACATACAAAAACCTATTGAACTTCTATATCCTAGAAATGAATACTTGGGAACTGAATTAATAATAATAGTAATAATGATAATAATAATAATAATAATAATAATAATAATAATAAAACAGTACCATTGTCACTGGGTGCAAGGGGGCTAAAAAGGAGAAAACTGGAGCATCATCAGCATACAAAGTATAATGTCCTCACACCAAATGTTCCAGAAGAGGGCTTCCGCAAGACCTCACTGTAAGCCCCATTACGGCATTTTGCAGACCCTCTGAGAGTGCCTGCACCTGACCATGAGGCACTCCAGAGCACAGGAGCAGCAAAAATCCCGCATCTGATCGCGAGACCCCTATGGCCGGCGTCTGGAGGGGGCCTCACCTGGGCAGCCAGGTGGAGACCCTTCATGGCATAGCTGTGTGGGCCGAAGTGGAGCTGAGCGCTCTTTAACATACTAATAATATCGCAGCTCCCCTCCGAGGCAACCATGGGAGTATAGTAACAAGAAATATGAGCATTTTTGTGTAAATTCAACAAAACGTGTATATAGGACTTGCATACTGAAAATTATAAAATAGTAATGAAATAAGATCTAAATAAATTGAAACACTATAAATGGATTTTAAGATTCAATGTGGTAAAAAAAATCAATTCTCAATTTATATGGTTTTAATGCAATTCTTATGAAAATTCCATCAAGTTCTTTTGTAGATATAGAGAAGATGATTCTAAAATTCATATGGAAAGGTCAGGCAACTAGAATATCAAAACCATTTTGAGAAAACATAATAAATTAGGAAGATTATTCTACCTGATCTCAAGACTTATTATACAGTCACAATAATCAAGACCATTATGTTAACAGAGGGATAGACACATAGATCAATAGAACAAAAAAAGAGGGCCTAGAAATGGTCTTACATAAGTATAGTCAGTTGTTTTTGATAAAGATACACAATCAATTTCATGAAAAAAAATAAGTCATTTCAGCAAATGATGGTGGAGCAATGAGAGATCCATAAACTAAATAAATAAACAAATAAATAAAACTCAAAATACATCATTGATTCAAATATATAACATAAAACAGTAAAAATCCTAGAAAATAGCAGAAATATCCTGGATCGAGGGCTTGATGAAGAGTTCCTAGACAGTACACCAAAGAAATGATCCATAAAAGAAAAAAAAATCAATAATTAGACTTTGTCATTCTGTAAAAAAAATAATAAGAGATGAAAAGATAAGGTAGACTTGGCGGAAATACTTGCAAACCTTACATGTAACCAAGGACTCATATCTCAAATATGGAAATAAATTTAGCCCTTTGTGTTTTTATCATTTTATAGTGTACTATATTCCAAATCTTTGTTGAAACAAATCAGCTAATTAGATCATGTTTGATGTAAATGTACAATTTTATATGAATGCAGTGGGAGGTGAACTTCATGAAGAAGTCCAGAAACTGGATATTTTTAATCATCTGCGACTAGAAAATAGGCCAAAGAACCATATATTTAACTAAAATCTTAAAAAATATCTTCTGCCCAGTAGTTTGGGGATGTTGTGACTCAATATTCCTGGCAAGTCATTGTGTATGAAGGATGTGCACACATCTACAGTTCATTCTCTGACAAAGCCTAGACGGTTAGAATCTTTGTTCTGTCCCTTTCATTTTTCCCATGTGACTCTCAAATCTTTGAGACAGTGACTTGCTATACATTTTATTTCATTTGGCTAAGTGTCTAGCTGGCTTTTAGTACATGAAGTCTTAGAATAAGCAGACAATCCATGCTTATAGAAGCCAGATCTTTAGCAGATAGATCAAAGCCAGAGTGTGAGAAGGATTGATTGTAAAGGGCAGTGAAGGAAATTTGGGGGTAACTGAAAGTTTCTATATCTTAATTATAGTGGTGGTTACATGACTATATATACATATACACACATGCATATATACACATGTGTATATGTATGTATGTATATCTATGTATGTATATCTATATGTGTATATCTGTCAACATTTTTCAAGTGTTTTAAGCTGATGCTCTATCAAGTTTTGGGCTTTCATATAGTAATTTTGGAGACCCCTCCACTTACTCTCAATGCTGGGAAACACACACCAGCAGTTCTTTTGATCTTGGGTAATCATCATCTATAGAAAATCACGTATATTTCTTCCTTCATTTATTGGGCATTTGATACAACCCTATTCAGACTTTTTTTTTTCTGCAATCTCACTGTTTATTCCAACATATTCTAAGAGCCCACAGAACTACCTCTTGTTTTGCCATCAGAGACTGTGGCTGTAGAAACAGCCTCTGGGGGAGCCTGCGTGGCTCAGTCAGTTAAGCATCTGACTTCAGCTCAGGTCATGATCTCATGGTTCATGAGTTCAAGCCCTCATTGGGCTCTGTGGTGACAGCACGAAGCACCGAGCTTGCTTTGTATTCTGTATCTCTCTCTCTCTCTCTCTGCCTCTCCCCCACTCACATTCTGTCTGTCTCTCTCTCAAAAAAAAAAAAAAATAAACATTAAAAAAAAAAAAAAGAAACAGCCTCTGGTCTTTCATTGCCTCAAGGTGAATCAGTTATGATCCCAATGTATCTTACAAACCAAAGAGGACAAGTTCTAAGAAGTCTCACTGAAACCTCTTCGATTGACTTAAACTTTGGTAGAAGGATTCTCCAAACACTCTTACATATTTGCAATAGTCTTCAAAGGAATTCTTTCCAAGGGGCTCCTGGGTGGCTCAGTTGGTTAAGCACCCCACTCTTGATTTCGGCTTAGGTCTTAATCTCATGTTTCCTGAGATTGAGCCACATGTCAAACTCTGCTGACAGCATGGATCCTGTTTGGGATTCTCTCTCACCCTCTCTCTCTGCCCCTCCACTCCTTGCTCAAGTTCTCTCTCTCTCTCAAAATAAATAAATAAACATAAAAAAATAAATTCTTGTTCTAATATAGATCTCTTCTCTTCTCTACATTTGGGTTATAAAACTAGGTCCTGGTTTTCTATTCTGCAAGTTTTATTTTATGTGGCCTGGCACCTCATGGCTGGACTTTCTTGGACTTTTAGTCAAAACCTTCATGAAGCTTCCCATTTTAATATTATATTTTAGAAAAACAAAATAGGTAAAAATTCAAATATTAAAAAGATAAGGGGGCACCTGGCTGGCTCAGTCAGCTAAGCTTCTGACTTCAGCTCAGGTCGTGATCTCATTGTTCATGAGTTCGAGCCCCGCATCAGGCTCTCTGCTGTCAGCGTGGAGCCCAGTTTGGTTCCTGTCTCCCTCTCTGTCTCTGCCGCTCCCCAGCTTGTGCTTTCTCTCTGTCTCAAAAATGAATAAAAACATTTTAAAAAAGAAAAAAAAGGCAACAAATGTTTTCACCCCATTCCATACATCCTCCCCACATACAAACACTCTTTGCAGTTTATTGTGTTATATATGTACAGGTTCCCACATATAAGTATCATATAAATAATGATATATGTTATGTGCCTTAGGTTATTTTGCAGCATAAGCTTTCTTCTCTCAAGAATACATTTACCAATTTTTAAATATCAGTACGAGAGATTTATCTCAATTTTTGGTGGCTGTATGGTATTTCCTGGTGTGAATATAGCCAGTCCCTTATTGCAGGGTATTTAAGATTTTTTGTCTTTTGATATAACAAATACTGCAGCAATGGAGAACTTTTTATGTATTTTCAAAGACATAAATGGGCTTATTTTATATGATAAAAAACTAAAATTAAAATTTCTAAATCAAAGGGTATTGTGATTACATATTTTGATGTATATTGCCAAGTTGCTCTCAAATCTGTCAAGCTAATTTAGATTTTTAGCAATGGGAACTGTTTTCCTATACCCCTGCAATGCTGTCTTATCAAACAGTGGACTTTAACAATGTAAGAGAAGAATATCAATACCTCATCTTCACAAATCATGTCCTTTGTGTATTTTCTATTTGGCTGTTAGTTCTTTTCTCCTTGTGATTTGTTCAAACTCTGGTTGTATTAAGTCTACCACTTAGAGTGAAAATTTCCCTCAAGTTTGTATTTTATATTATCATTTCAGGATATTTTTGCTTTGCAGTAACTTTTATGTCTTATTTTTAATGCCTTTTTCCTTTTTTTACAGATTCTAGGAATTTCATCTTGCTTATAAATTTTATTACCATCACAAAATACTTATGGTTTTAATGTTTATGCATATTTAATTTTCTAAGTCACTGTAATATCATCTTAAGAAGTATTGAAATATTGAAACTGTACCAGAAGACATTTCTATTTCATTCATTTCATATACTGCATGCCCAAAGAATACCTAAGAGAAAACAACTTTGGAACATCCTGCATTTATGGGTTAGATAAAGTTCTTTCTCTAAGCTGTAGACTTCTGACTCAGTTGTTCTTAGATTTTAAGCGGTTTGAAAAACATAATATGTAATAATTATATTCTCTATTTCTATATTGTTTTCTACACTGAAAATTACTTAAACATGCATTACCTAAATTATGTCTGATAACAAGTACATAACAAATTAGTCAAATATAGCCATCTTTATTTTTAATTGTTTTTTTTTTAATTTTTTTTTCAACGTTTATTTATTTTTGGGACAGAGAGAGACAGAGCATGAACGGGGGAGGGGCAGAGAGAGAGGGAGACACAGAATCGGAAACAGGCTCCAGGCTCCGAGCCATCAGCCCAGAGCCTGACGCGGGGCTCGAACTCACGGACTGCGAGATCATGACCTGGCTGAAGTCGGACGCTTAACCGACTGCGCCACCCAGGCGCCCCTATTTTTAATTGTTTTTATTTTGAGCTAATTATAGGTTCACATGTAATTGAAAGAAATAATACAGTGAGCTAACATGTACCAGTTATCCAACGGTAACATCTTGCAAAACTATAGTATAATACCACAACCAGGTACTATTCTTATTTCACAGTAGAAATATACTGAAGAATGTCTTATTTGGTATCAATAATCTTCAAATAAGCAGATAGCCAGTTAGGTGAAAGCTAGAAGTATATTTGCAATAGGGGAAAAAACTAAGCTTAAACTTAAGAAATGTGTGTAAAAGGAAATGTCTTTATAAGGAAAATTATGTATTTCTAAAAGACACAAAAGGAGATTCAAACAAATGAAAACACATGCATACAAACACTCAACATCATAAAGATGATTATTTGTAAATTTCATCCCAACAAATATACTATTAGGTTTTTAAATTTTTCTTCCTAGAAATAGATGGGTCATTATATGAAAAACTAGTAGTAAGAGTAGTCAAAAACTTTTAAAAGAGAGCAATGAGAACAGACTAGTCCTACCTCTAAATAAAGAAGTATTATGTTTTAGAGCATGGACAGATAGCATGAAGCAGAATAAAAACATTCAAAAACAGACCCCAGAGAAGAAACAAAAAACAAAAAAAAAATATTAGAATATGGTACAGGTGGCATTTCAAACCAGTAAGGAAAAGGTAGACTTTTATATAAATAGTATTATAACAACTTCATATCTTCATAGAAACCATTAAAATTCCTCACATCAAAAATCAGTATAAATTCAAAATAGATTTTTAATTCAAAAGAAAAAATAAGTAAACCTAGATATATATTAGGAGAAACACAGGTGAATTCCTTTTATTCAAGAGTTAGAGAAAAATCTTCCTAACTATGGCTTATAACTTAGAAGAAATAAAGAAATGATTGGTAGTTAGGTCCGGAGAAACAAAAAACAATAAGAAAAGAAACATTTGGGAGGAAAAGCAAATGACAAAATGAGATAAATATTTATAAGTTTTCTCGGAGACAAAATGTTGGTATGCCTAATATATAAAGAAGTCATAGAAATTAAGTCAAATGTTAACAATTCAATAAGAATATAGGCAAAATATACAAACAAATAAATCATAGAACAATAAATGCAAATGGATTTTAAAATCATATTTTAAAATGTCCAATCTCACTCATAATAAGCAAAAAATAATAATAATAAATAAGGGAAAAGTCATTTTATTTAGAAATATATAAAAGTTTGAAAACATTTTTTGGCTAAGGTGTAGGGAAACAAGAATGATCATTATTTTTCTGATGGTGATGCAAAGTAGTACAACTCATAAGGGGACTATACAATATCAAATGAAAAATGTGTATTTGTCTAAATCAATAGTACCATTTTCAGGAATTTTTGCCAAATTACAAAGTTATAAAATAACCTTTGCACAAAGATATTCATTGCAGTATTGTATTAAATAATTAAAGGTTGGAGGCAACCAAATTGACCCTTAACAGAGAACTGAGGAGGGGCACCTGAGCACCTCAGTCAGTTGAGCTTCCAACTTTTGATTTTGGCTCAGGTGAATATCCCAGGGTCATGGGATCCAGCCCCACAGTGGTCTCCGTGCTGATCATGGAGCCTGTTAAGATTCTCTCTCTCTCTCTCTCTCTCTCTCTCTCTCTCTCTCTCTCTCTCTTTCCTTCTGCCCTTCACTCAAATGTACATGTGTATTCTTGCTCTCTCTCAAATACATTAATAAAATTAAAACAAAACAGAGAATTGAGGAATTAAATATATTATATCCACAATGAAGTACTCTGTAATTGTAATTTTAAATTAATATTTGAATATCAACATTAACTCCATAAAATATACATAATCTTAACTGTATTCAATATAAATTGATAGAGTACTCTTATTTAGTTCCCTGCTCTATTTACAAACTTTCCTTTTATTAAAAGGACATATTTTTTAATGTTTATTTATTTATTCTGAGAGAGGATTAGAGAGAGAGAGTGAGCAGGGGAGGGGCAGAGAGAGAGGGAGGGAGAGAGAGAATCCCAAGTGGGCTTTGCGTTGTCAGAGCAGAGCACAATGCAGAGCTCAATCTTATAAAACACAAGATCATGACCTGAGCTGAAATCAAGAGTCAATGCTTAATCAACTGAGCCACCCAGGTGCCCCAAAAGGACATATTTAATGAACACATTTTACAAAAATGTATCACTTATGTCTTATTTTTATTTCTTAGAAAAATTACTAAGAGTAAAATTATTGGATAAAAGGATAAGAACAACCTTATAGGTTTTCATGTATATATCTAAATTTTCCTTAAGAAAAGTTATGCCTTTTTACACTTTCACCAATAATATAAGGAAATGTCACTTTGATAGCACTTATGCACATACTCTACAATCACTGGATTTGAATATTTTCCAACATGATAGATTAAAAAAAACTGGTATCTCATAGATCTCATTAGAATCTTTGTTGTCTAGTAAAATGGAATAGTTTCTCAAAAATATCATTAATATTAATATTTATTTTTGAATTCCCCATCTGTGATCTTGGCCTGCCTCCCAATTCAGGTATTCAAATTTTTCTTATTTTAGTTTTTATAAATATTTTAATACCAAAAATATTTATTTGTCAAACATTTTACAAATTTATCCCGGTATGCTATTTTTATTTTTCAGCTTCTCCTTTTTAAAATTATATTTTGTGGGACACCTGGGTGGCTCAGTCAGTTAAGCATTTGACTCTTGGTTACAGTGCAGGTCATGATGTCATGGTTCATGGAATCCAGCCCTGTGTTGGGCTCTGAGCTGACAGTGAGGAGCCTGCTTGGGATTCTCTCTTTCTATCTCTCTCTTTGCCTCTCCCTTGCTCATACATGCACACGTGTGTGCACGTGCTCTCTCCCCCCCCCTCAAAATAAATAAATAAACATTAAAAATAAATAAATACAAAAAAATTTTTTTGTGATTAATGCAAACAAATTCTATAATGTGAAAATTTGAAAGAATAAGTAGACAAATACAATGTATACTCCAAAACAGATGAAGGGTACAAAATATGAAGCATAAAGTAATGTTCCTTATAAACAATAACTTGGGGGCGCCTGGGTGGCTCAGTCGGTTAAGCATCTGACTTCAGCTCAGGTCATGATCTCACAGTCTATGGGCAGTGTCGGGCTCTGTGCTGGCAGCTCAGAGCCTGGAGCCTGCTTCAGATTCTGTGTCTCCCTCTCTCTCTGCCCCTCCCCTGCTCATGCTCTCTCTCTGTCTCAAAAATAAATAAAAACATTAGAAACAATTTTAATAAAAAATAAATAACTTGAAATTCATATGATTGACTTATTTCTGGGTTGGGTTTATGGATAGAAAATATCTCCTTTCTTTGGGAATTTAAAATCAGTCCGGACACACTGACCACTGGAACATGGGAACATCTACTTGGAACTCTATGAACTAGAGTGTTGTTGATGCGTGTAGTTCTCAAATTTCCTATGCATAGAAGCATAGGTGAGGTTTACTTTCCAGAATGCACCTGATTTTTTGTTTTAAATATCAAAAAATATATTGACTAATAGAGTAAGTCCTTCAAATGTACACTTTCTAATTTGTAAAGTGTTGCCTTATTTTGGCTTCTCCAGACAGTGCCTCTTTTTAAGAAATTCAAATATACCTTCAAATGGACCATCTTTAAACTGCTACAATTATGCTACATATGCTGAAATTTTAAAAAGCACCATTTGGAACTAATTTGAGTTATATTAATTCTTGGTGTTAGGTTGAGCATGGTAGCTCAATGAATCTGACATGTTTTCATTAGATGAAAACTGTCTCCCTTTTGACATTATAGTGTTTAAGCCAGATTTATCAATTATACTTGACTTTGTAGAATATTCCAATAAATCAGTGCTGTAGCACATGTCAATTATTATACAGCAAGTCAATGAAGTGTCAAATTCAAAATCCTAGAGAAATTCAGGTCCCAGAAGATTAGAGAAGCCTTGAGATACTAAAACTTATCTAGTATCAGCATTAAAGTAGCAATCCTGAAACAATTCCTATAAAACTTACATTATAATCTGAGGTTTCCTTTCAATATATACACATAGTAAAGAAATAAGAATTTTTCATCTAATCATTTATGGCCTTTTAAATTTAACAAACCAAAGTGGAAACTTAATTATCATTCTAAGTTCCTTTCCTTTTTTCAATCCTGGGTAAAGACAAGTTTTATAATTTTTATTTCCAAGATAGAGTTTTAGGTCTTCATATATTCTCAACCACATTTAATGCATTAAGAGATTGATTATGTAATTTTGGATGTCTGTGTCACTTTGTTTTTGCACCTGACTTAACATTTGTTCCTGCCATCAAGTCAGATCCTTCTGATGTTTTCAAACTCATCAATTTAGAGATTTTAACATGTTTCAGATCCATTTTTTATTATTAAAATTAGAGAGTAGAATTCATTATATTTAGTAAAGAAATAAATTTTACTCTCCACATTGCATTTCTAGGTTCATCCATTTCAATGGGAATTTGAAAGATGAATTAGGGAATTGTAGCTGTTAATTGATCTGATTCTCTAATTAGCAGGATTGACATCTGGCCATTGATTTGTTTTCTTCCAAGAATTTTGGCTGTTGGATAACAGAAAGTACTCACTTGCTATGGGAATGGTGAACATCACATTTTGAAAGCTACTGCATTAGCAGTGCTGTAAGCAATTGTGTCAGAATAAATGTGGCCCTTTCACCTTGCCTGTGTTGCTTTGTGGAGGCCTGTCAGGCCTGGTTTACTAGCCCGAAAACTCAAGTCAAGGGGAGGCAACTAGAAGCAAGGCTGTCACTTGTGTTGTAATTTTGTTTACAGTATTTATGCTTAGAGATGATTTTCCCATTCAAAGATAAGAATCATTCAACTGTATTGCAATTATTTTATTTCTTTCTGTTTTAATATTAAATCCATCTAAAATAAATTTGTATAAATGGAGGAGAAATTTATCATTTTTAAAAATTTTATTGTGTGATCTTGGAATTTATTTTTTTAAGTTTTAATGTAAATTCCAGTTAGCTAACAAACACTGTAATATTAGTCTCAAGTGTACAATACAGTGATTCAGCACTTCCATACAACACCTGTTCTCATCACAAGTGTCCTCCTTAATCCCCATCACCTATTTTACCCATCCCCCCCCCAACTCCCATAACCATCAGTTTGTTCTCTATAGTTAAGAGTCTGTTTCTTGGTTTACTGATCTCTCTCTCTTTTATTTTTTCCCTTTGCTCATTTGTTTTGTTTATTAAATTCCACAGATGAGTGAAATTATATGGTATTTATCTTACTCTAATTGACTTATTTTGGTTAGCATAATGTTCTATAGCTCTTTGCAAAAGAGTTCTATATGTCTTTGCAAAAGGAGAAGTTTATCATTTTAGAATATCAATCATTGCCACTCTATGTACAGAACAATGTACCCTTTCTTTAAAGGATATTAATATGAATTGAATGGAAATTTCTCTTATATACTATTAACATTTTGGCTAAACTCATGTCAGTATTTCTATATCTCATATTTCATTGTTAACAAATTTCAAAATATTTAAAATATTGTCATTAAGGGACTGGAGTTTAATGGAGATGCCTTTTGTTTTTAAAAATAAGTAAAGTCTTTCTTATTATTCTATATATATTACTTTTCATGTAAAGTTGTTATTGTATTTATTTTTTTAGTTTACTGTGAGCTTTTATTCTATTTTGGTATTTTTAGATTTTGGAAATAGTTTTTAAAACATTTAAAAAGATGAGATGGAATTTATAACAGATTTCATTATATTGGCCCATTCTTGCATTCTATTTTACCACAGATTAGTCCGAAAATTTCTGTGAATTAGGTGTGACTAGGTTTTTTTTAATGTGAAGTTATAAGACAAATCAATATTTTTATTTCATATCTTTTTTCAGATTTTTGTTCATAGTTATACAAGTGTCATGGAAAGAACTGAAAGTGTTCACCCTCTTTCTGTTTTAGCAGAGAATTTGTGACAAGGAAAAGTGGTGCCTTAAAAGTTGTAAAATAAAAACTCACCAGTTAGGCTCTCTGGGCAAAGTCTTTGCCTGAGCTATAAGATTCAGTAGTCTGAAACCCAAAGGGCATACAGTGATGAATTGGATATTTTTTCCCTCGAATCATATGCTTGAACCAAGTTCCACACAGCCCAGATCCACACATCTCAGTCCTCTGAAAGGAGAGGAGTAGCAGGGAAGCATAATGGTTAAGGACTGTCTTTGGAATCAGACACATTAAAGTTTGAATGCCAGTTTTGATGTTAAAAACCTGATTTTACCTTCCTAACCCCCAGTTCACTCTATGTAAAATATAATAAAAATGCCTTGCGGTATACTTTTATATTCAATTTATATTCAAATAGTACCTTACACGTCAAGGATTAGTGAAGCCTTTGTAGAGAAACTGTTTTGGTTTTTTGTGATCTTTCTAAAGAAATCCAAGAATATAATGTTTCCACCTAATAGTTGATATAAAAATTAATTTGCCATCAAGTAATTCTTAAAAGAACTGAATTTCACTACGTTATCAACCAATATATTTTAAATGCTTGGTTCACACATTTACAAAGGTCTCAAATATTTTTTAACCAAATATTGTCATTTCTGTACTGACTGAACTTCTCTGTATTGATCTAAGCTGCTCTTGTCACCAAAGAAAAATGGGTCATTAATCTTTTTATAATTTCTATTAACAAAATGGATATAGTCCTTTGAAATGAAAAGATACAATCCAAGTTCAATTTGGGATACTAAGGTACAGTTTCTCCTTTGAAAATTCCATATAAAAGAAGTTAAAGGAAATCAACAATGGTGCTGATACTGTTATATAAATATTGTATGTTGACTGATGGCCATATAAATATTTGAGTGAACACATAAAAATTGGATAATTCCTATCTTGCCCTTGATATCTAAAATTTGTGCAAAGTTTTTGGGATGAGCACTGGGTGTTGTATGGAAACCAATTTGACAATAAATTTCATATATTGAAAATAAAATAAAATAAAATTTGTGCAAAGCATTCTCACAAATGAGAAAGGAAATAAAAAAATGGTCAAAATATGAATGTATAATTAATAGAAAGGCAATCCAATATCTACATGAAGTGATATTCAAACTCAGTAGTAACTTAAAAAATTAAAACCATAATGAAATATAGCTTAATACACATCATTTTTCCCAATATTAGAATAACATGAATAACATGAAGTGCCAGCAAATATAGGAAAAGGTAGGAATCTTCATGCATTGCAGGCAGTAGTGTAAATGACTCAACAGTAGATGTGTTATTTAGCAGATTTCAGTGAAAGGTAGTGTTGCACTTCCACTTCTAGACTGTCATATTGCAACACTGGCAACAGTGCAAAATGGAACATGAACAAAAATATCCATCCTATTATAGTTTTGATAGTAAGGAGATATAAGCAACCTAATTGTAGCAGATGCTACTGATGTCCTGACCATCTTCTCTTTGTAGGACTTGTGTACCCATCCCACAACTCCCATGGGTATTGGTCACTAAAAACTTCACACCTGCACCTTTCTTCAGAGGATCAACGTTGGTTGACAGTTTCCAACCCAGGAGGTGCCTACACGGTTTCCAAACTCACCTTTCTACTCTTTTTCTCTATCTAGTTCTTTCTTAAAGCCAGCCATTAACCTATGAGTAATGGATTGATGTGGACATAAATAATCCAAATTCTTTGCCTCTGGGCAGGGCAACCTCTGAAGTATAATTCACATTCAAGAGCCCCTTAGGATCAGGCTAGATGAGTCCTGAAACCACTTCTCTACCTGCTTTCCTCACTACCTTACAAGTTTCTCCTAGGAGAACTCCCTCAATAAATGACACACAAAAATTTTCATCCCAAACTCTGCTTGTTGGAAACTTGCAATAAGAAGCTATTGTATCTGTTAGAAGAAGAATGCTTAACTGAAATATATAATGTGATGATGGATTACTCCACAGTGGTAAAAAGAAATGAATCTACCTACATAAACCAACATGAGTAATTTGCAAAAACATAAGATTAGGCCAAAAAACAAAGAAAAACAATTACAGCCAATACCATCGATGTAAAACAGGCATGAAAATATTATCAGTTTCTAATTAATTATTCATTTGCAATCAAGAAGAATGGTGTATAAAAGCTGAGTTGAAGGTGGAAGACAGAGGAGAGATACAAAATAATGACAATGTGCATGGGTCAGTGCTAAAAATGACTATGAACTGAGGAGTTTTCTACATGAATTTCATGCTGTCAAAAACAGTAACAAAATTAACAAAATGACATTAACAAAATGACAACAACACGCTGGGTGCTTAATGCAAATTCTTATTTCCTAACTGGTAGCTCATTTATTTTTCTTTTCCTGATTAATGAATAAAAGTATATCTGAAAACATTCTTCAGTATGACACAGGGATTTCCATCCTAATCCAACTTACTTTGAGAGTACACACATATAAAAAAGATATTCAATTATTAATGATTTTCTAAATTGTAATATATTTCCTTTCCATTATTTCTACCTGCTCCCTGCTTTAGTAATCCCTTCTTTAGTAACTTTCTAGATTAGTGTAAATATATATTAACTGACTTTCTTGACACATTATTGGATGAGTGGCATAGATGATTTTGAGGGGTGCCTGCGTGGCTCAGTCAGTTAGTGTCCGACTTCGGCTCAGGTCATGATATCACGGTTCGTACATTCACCCACGTGGGCTCTGTGCTGACAGCTCAGAGCCTGGAGCCTGCCTCAGATTCTGTGTCTCCCTCGTTCTCTCTCCCCTTCCACTGCTTGATCTCTGTCTCTCTCTCTCTCTCTCTCTCTCAAAAAAATAAGCATTAAAAAAAAGATGATTTTGAATGCTATAGCTGATATTTTTACATATAAAAACATAACTTTGCATACTTTGTCCAAGACTATTCACTGATAAATTATCTCTACACAACACTGTACTATTTGGCTTCAATAAAGAATTTCACCAATGTGTCTGCAATAAAACGTTCAGGATAATATTATATTTAAATGTTTATATTTTGAAAGCTATTAACAAAAACTTTGGATGCAGAAAACTTCAATAAAATATTAATAATTTTGTAAATAGGGCTCCAGAAATTCTTTTTTTTTTCAATATATGAAATTTATTGTCAAATTGGTTTCCATACAACACCCAGTGCTCATCCCAAAAGGTGCCCTCCTCAATACCCATCACCCACCCTCCCCTCCCTCCCACCCCCCATCAACCCTCAGTTTGTTCTCAGTTTTTAAGAGTCTCTTATGCTTTGGCTCTCTCCCACTCTAACCTCTTTTTTTTTTCCTTCCCCTCCCCCATGGGTTTATGTTAAGTATCTCAGGATCCACATAAGAGTGAAAACATATGGTATCTGTCTTTCTCTGTATGGTTTATTTCACTTAGCATAACACTCTCCAGTTCCATCCACGTTGCTACAAAGGGCCATATTTCATTCTTTGTCATTGCCACGTAGTACTCCATTGTGTATATAAACCACAATTTCTTTATCCATTCATCAGTTGATGGACATTTAGGCTCTTTGCATCATTTGGCTATTGTTGAGAGTGCTGCTATGAACATTGGGGTACAAGTGCCCCTATGCATCAATACTCCTGTATCCCTTGGGTAAATTCTTAGCAGTGCTACTGCTGGGTCATAGGGTAGGTCTGTTTTTAATTTTTTGAGGAAACTCCACACCATTTTCCAGAGTGGCTGCACCAATTTGCATCACCACCACAGTGCAAGAGGGCTCCTGATTCTCCACATGCTGTCCAGCATCTATAGTATCCTGATTTGTTCATTTTGGCCGCTCTGACTGGTGTGAGGTGATATCTGAGTGTGCTTTTGATTTGTATTTGCCAGATGAGGAGCGACGTTGAGCATCTTTTCATGTGACTGTTGGCCATCCGGATGTCTTCTTTAGAGAAGTGTCTATTCATGTTTTCTGCCCATTTCTTCACTGGGTTGTTTGTTTTTCAGGTGTGGAGTTTGGTGAGCTCTTTATAGATTTTGGATACTAGCCCTTTGTCCGATATGTCATTTGCAAATATCTTTTCCCATTCCGTTGGTTGCCTTTTAGTTTTGTTGACTGTTTCCTTTGCAGTGCAGAAGCTTTTTATCTTGATGAGGTCCCAATAGTTCATTTTTGCTTTTAATCCCCTCGCTTTTGGAGATGTGTCAAGTAAGAAATTGCTGCAGCTGAGGTCAGAGAGGTTTTTTCCTGCTTTCTCCTCTAGGGTTTTGATGGTTTCCTGTCTCACATTCAGGTCCTTTATCCATTTTGGGTTTGTTTTTGTGAATTGTGTGAGAAAGTGGTCTAGTTTCAACCTTCTGCATGTTGCTGTCCAGTTCTCCCAGCACCATTTGTTAAAGAGGCTGTCTTTTTTCCATTGGATGTTCTTTCCTGCTTTGTCAAAGATGAGTTGACCATAGGTTTGTGGGTATAGTTCTGGGATTCCTATTCTATTCCATTGGTCTATGTGTCTGTTTTTGTGCCAATACCATGCTGTCTTGATGATGACAGCTTTGTAGTAGAGGCTAAAGTCTGGGATTGTGATGTCTCCTGCTTTGGTCTTCTTCAAAATTACTTTGGCTATGCGGGGCCTTTTGTGGTTCCAATGAATTTTAGGATTGCTTGTTCTAGTTTCGAGAAGAATGCTGGTGCAATTTTGATTGGGATTGCATTGAATATGTAGATAGCTTTGGGTAGTATTGACATTTTGGCAATATTTTTTCTTCCAATCCATGAGCAGGGAATGTCTTTCCATTTCTTTATATCTTCTTCAATTTCCTTCATAAGATTTCTATAATTTTCAGCATACAGATCTTTTACATCTTTGGTTAGATTTATCCCTAGGTATTTTATGCTTCCTGGTGCAATTGTGAATGGGATCAGTTTCTTTATTTGTCTTTCTGTTGCTTCATTATTAGTGTATAAGAATGCAACTCATTCCTGTACATTGATTTTGTATCCTGCAACTTTGCTAAATTCATGTATCAGTTCTAGCAGACTTTTGGGGGAGTCTATCAGATTTTCCATGTATAATATCATCTCATCTGCAAAAAGTGAAATCTTGACTTCATATTTGCCAATTTTGATGCCTTTGATTTTCTGTTGTTGTCTGATTGCTGATGCTAGAACTTCCAACACTATGTTAAACAACAGCGGTGAGAGTGGACATCCCTATCGTGTTCATGATCTCAGGGAAAAAGCTCTCAGTTTTTCCCCATTGAGAAAGATGTTAGCTGTGGGCTTTTCATAAATGGCTTTATGATCTTTAAGTATGATCCTTCTATCCCGACTTTCTCGAGGGCTTTTATTAACAAAGGTTGCTTAATTTTGTCAAAGGCCTTTTCTGCATCGATTGACAGGATCATATGGTTCTTTTCTTTTATTAATGTGGTGTATCACGTTGATTGATTTGCAAATGTTGAACCAGCCCTGCATCCCAGGAATGAATCCCACTTGATCATGGTGGATAATTCTTTTTATATGCTGTTGAATTTGATTTGCTAGTATCTTATTGAGAATTTTTGCATCCATATTCATCAGGGATAGTGGCCTGTAGTTCTCTTTTTTTACTCGGTCTCTGTCTTGTTTAGGAATCAAAGTAATACTGGCTTCATAGAATTAGTCTGGAAGTTTTCCTTCCCCTTCTATTTTTTGGAATAGCTTGAGAAGGATAGGTATTATCTCTGCTTTAAGCATCTGGTAGAACTCCCCTGGGAAGCCATCTGGTCCTGGTCTCTTATTTGTTGGGAGATTTTTGAAAACTGATTTAATTTCTTCCCTGGTTATGGGTCTGTTCGAGCTTTCTATTTCCTCCTGATTGAGTTTTGGAAGTGTGTGCCTGTTTAGGAATTTTTCCATTTCTTCCTGGTTGTTCAATTTGTTGGCATATAATTTTTCATAGTATTCCCTGATAATTGTTTGTATCTCTGAGGGATTGGTTGTAATCATTCCATTTTCATTCATGATTTTTAAAAAAAAAAATTTTTTTTAACGTTTTATTTATTTTTGAGACAGAGAGAGACAGAGCATGAATGAGGGAGGGGCAGAGAGAGGGGGAGACACAGAATGGAAGCAGGCTCCAGGCTCTGAGCCATGAGCCCAGAGCCTGACGCGGGGCTCGATCTCATGGACCGCGAGATCGTGACCTGAGCTGAAGTCGGACGCTCAACCGACTGAGCCACCCAGGTGCCCCTATTCATGATTTTATCTATTGGGTCATCTCCCTTTTCTTTTTGAGAAGCCTGGCTAGAGGTTTATCAATTTTGTTTATTTTTTTCAAAAAACCAACTCTTGGTTTCGTGATCTGCTCTATAGTTTTTTTAGATTCTATATTGTTTATTTCTACTCCGATCTTTATTATTTCTCTTCTTCTGCTAGGTTTAGGCTGTCTTTGCTGTTCTCCTCTATTTCCTTTAGGTGTGCTGTTAGATTTTGTATTTGGGATTTTTCTTGTTTCTTGAGATAGGCCTGGATTGCAATGTATTTTCCTCTCAAGACTGCCTTCATTGCATCCCAAAGTGTTTGGATTGTTGTATTTTCATTTTCGTTTGTTTCCATATATTTTTTAATTTCTTCTCCAATTGCCTGGTTGACCCATTCATTCTTTAGTGGTGTTCTTTAACCTCCATGCTTTGGAGGTTTTCCAGACTTTTTCCTGTGGTTGATTTCAAGTTTCATAGCATTGTGGTCTGAATGTATGCATGTTATGATCTCAATTCTTGTATTCTTATGAAGGCTGTTTTGTGACCCAGTATGTGATATCTTGGAGAATGTTCCATGTGCACTCGAGAAGAAAATATATTCTGTTGCTTTGGGATGCAGAGCTCTAAATATATCATTCAGGGCCCTTGTTTCTTTATTGACCATGTGTCTAGATGATCTATCCATTTCTGTAAGTGGAGTGTTAAAGTCCCCTGCAATTACCACATTCTTACCAATAAGGTTGCTTATGTTTGTGAGTAATTGTTTTATATATTTGGGGGCTCCCGTATTCGGCGCATAGACATTTATAATTGTTAGCTCTTTTTGATGGATAGACCCTGTAATTATTATATAATGCCCTTCTTCATCTCTTGTTACAGCCTTTAATTTAAAGTCTAGTTTGTCTGATATAAGTATGGCTACTCCAGCTTTCTTTTGACTTCCAGTGGCATGATAAATAGTTCTCCATCCCCTCACTCTCAATCTGAAGGTGTCCTCAGGTCTAAAATGAATCTCTTGTAGACAGCAAATAGATGGGTCTTGTTTTTTTATCCATTCTGATACCCTATGTCTTCTAGTTGGCGCATTTAGTCCATTCACGTTCAGTGTTATTATAGAAAGATATGGGTTTAGAGTCATTGTGATGTCTATAGGTTTCATACTTGTAACGATGTCTCTGGTACTTTGTCTCACAGGATCCCCCTTAGGATCTCTTGTAGGGCTGGTTTAATGGTGACGAATTCCTTCAGTTTTTGTTTGTTAGGGAAGACCTTTATGTCTCCTTCTATTTTAAATGACAGACTTGCTGGATAAAGGATTCTCGGCTGTATATTTTTTCTGTTTATCACATTGAAGATTTCCTGCCATTCCTTTCTGGCCTGCCAAGTTTCAGTAGAGAGTCTTATTGGTCTCCCTGTATATGTTAGAGCACGTTTATCCCTTGCTGCTTTCAGAATTTTCTCTTTATCCTTGTATTTTTCTAATTTCACTATGATATGTCATGCAGAAGATTGATTCAAGTTATGTCTGAAAGTTCTCTGTGCCTCTTGGATTTCAATGCCTTTTCCTTCCCCAGATCAGGGAAGTTCTCAGCTATTATTTCTTCAAGTACACCTTCAGCACCTTTCCTTCTCTCTTCCTCCTCTGGGATACCAATTATGAGTATATTATTTATTTTTAGTGCATCACTTAGTTGTCTAATTTTCCCTCATACTCCTGGATTTTTTTATCTCTCTTTTTTTATCCAGCTTCCTCTTTTTCCATAATTTTTTTTCAATTATTTTAACGTTTATTTATTTTTGAGACGGAGACAGAGCATGAACAGGGGAGGGGCAGAAAGAGAGGGAGACACAGAATCTGAAACGGGCTCCAGGCTCTGAGCTGTCAGCACAGAGCCCGAAGCAGGGCTGCAACTCCCAGACCGTGAGATCATGACCTGAGCTGAAGTTGGCTGCTTAACCAACTGAGCCACCCAGGTGCCCCTCTTTTTCCATAATTTTATCTTCTAGTTCACCTATTCTTTCCTCTGCCTCTTCAATCCGAGCCGTGGTTGTCTCCATTTTATTTTTCAGTTCATTTACAGCGTTTTTTAGCTCCTCCTGACTGTTCCTTAGTCCCTTGATCTCTGTAGCAATAGATTCTCTGCTGTCCTCTATACTGTTTTCAAGCCCAGCGATTAATTTTATGACTATTATTCTAAATTCAATTTTTGTTATATTGTTTAAATTATTTTTGATCAGTTCATTAGGTGTTGTTATTTCCTGGAGATTCTTCTGAGGGGAATTTTTCCGTTTGGTCATTTTGGATAGTCCCTGGAGTGGTGCAGACCTGCAGGGCACTTCCCCTGTGTTGTCTTGAATAACTTGCGTTGGTGGGCGGGGCCGCAATCAGACCTGATGTCTGCCCCCAGCCCACTGCTGGGGCCACAGTCAGACTGGTGTGTGCCTTCTCTTCCCCTCTCCTATGGGCGGGATTCACTCTGGGGTGGCATGGCCTGTCTGGGCTACTTGCACACTGCCAGGCTTGTGGTGCTGGGGATCTGGCGTATTAGCTGAGGTAGATCGGCAGGGCGCACAGGGGCGGGAGGGGCAGGCTCAGCTTGCTTTTCCTTCAGAGATCCGCTTCGGGAGGGACCCTGTGGTACCAGGAGGGAGTCAGACCTGCCGGAGGGATGGATCCGCAGAAGCACACCGTTGGGTATTTGCAGGGTGCAAGCAAGTTCCCTGGCAGGAACTGATTCCCTTTGGGATTTTGGCTGGGGGGAGGGGAGAGGGAGATGGCGCTGGCTAGCGCCTTTGTTTCCCGCCAAGCTGAGCTCTGTCATCCGGGGCTCAACAACTCTCCCTCCTGTTGTCCTCCAGCCCTCCCACTCTCCCAGCAGAGCTGTTAACTTATAACCTTCCAGATGTTAAGTCCCACTTGTTGTCAGAACACACTCTATCCGGCCCCTCCGCTTTTGCAAGCCAGACTCGGGGACTCTGCTTGGCCAGTGGGCTGCCCCTCCGCCCTGGCTCCCTCCCGCCAGTCCGTGGAGCGCGCACTGCCTCTCCGCCCTTCCTATCCTCTTCCGTGGGCCTCTCGTCTGCACTTGGCTACAGAGAATCCATTCTGCTAGTCTTCTGGTGGTTTTCTGGGTTATTTAGGCAGGTGTAGGTGGAATCTAAGTGATCCGCAGGACGTTTTGAGCCCAGCATCCTCCTACACCGTCATCTTCCCAAGTCACCAGAAATTCTACAAAGGAGGACAACAAGTCAATTATAAAGGGAAGATTTTAAAGTGTTTTATAACTCTTTAGGTTATATTGAGAAAATTCGTATTCTCTATCAAACAAATGAGTACGAAAGTGTCAGCTGATCTAGAACACAAGCAAGAGATGAGACAATGTGGAAAGACAATTCATCACTAATATTGTTAGGTTTTGATCATGTGCATGCATACTCTCTTTTTCTTAAGAAGAAAATACCTTCCTTTGTAATTTATTATTCAACTTTGTACAGCAATACTCAATCCTAATATAAATTATGAGATATGATTAGGGTGAAATGAAAGTGATTTACTCATACATAAGTGGGGACACATAAAAGGAATACAATTTTTGGCTATTGTAATGCAAGAAACATTCTATATCATTTCATTTTTATTTTTTAAGTTTTTATTTAAATTCCAGTTAGTTAATGTATAGTATAATACTGGTTTCAGTAGTACTCGGTGATTCATCACTCACATATAACACCCAGTCTACATCATTTTAATCATTATCATGTTCAAAATAGCTGATATATCACAGTGATTAAAGATTATGGTATTGGATTCTAAATGCTGACCTTGTATAAACTGAGTATTATTATAAATTTATCTCCTTAAAAAACCTAACACTTGAAGAAATACATTGAGCTTTCAACAGAGATTCTACCAAGTACTTTTAATGTTGATATTTTTTTAATGGAAGCCAAAGTATCTACATACTTTTTATAATTTACTTCTTCAAATGCCATTTTTGGGTTATGAGAGAAGAATTCCAGTATTATTAGCTCTGTGATGGAATTATAATTATAGATAAAGTCAGTAATTAAAATCTGCTGTATATGGAATAGGCTCAGGTCCTTCCTAGATCTGACATATCTGACTTAAGCTGTCTGTAATTGTCATTAATAAATTTACATTAGAACTTGACAAAGAACTATGAGTTTCCAATTGGAAATGATTGGTTCAGAGATTTTTTTTTTTCTTTTCAATTTGGAAACCATGAAAATTATATTCTGGGTATCCTTGAACTTCTAAAAGTTTAGGCAAAGACGTGTGTCAACATAGGTATATTTGTCTAGGTAGAGAGCCTATAGATTTTCATCAGATTCTTTAAGAAGACATTGAACCAACCAACCAACGAAACAAACAAACAAACAAACAAAAAACACATTTATTATATCACATCCACACATTATCTTTCCCATCCCTGTCTCTGTCTCTCTGTTTTTTCTCTCTCTCTGAGTTAAACCAAAGTCCAGAGACATAAGTGGACTTGTTCTAAATGGACTTGTCTTTGTTACACAGCTAAACAAACTGCATTCTGAAACTGCATTCTCCTCCTTCCTGGTCCAACTCTTATTTCGTTATACCAATAGTCTTTTATTTCTGGCCAATATTTTGAAAGCATTAGTCTTGCATTATGGTAAGTAATCTATTAGTGCATAATCAAGTATACCAAACAATGATAGGAAGTTATACTCCCTTTAGTATTTATATATGTATTATATCACTTTGCTTACATAAGATCTGAAAAAACTGTATTTCTTCCTTTCAGCTCTGATTCCTATGCAAAATTGTTAGGGGTAAAATAAAAATGTCCTTTCCACATATTTGATTAGTTGCCTGACAGGCTTTGGTAATTGAAACTAATTGAATCATTAACGTACATATACCAAAAAGTAAGTCTGTTTTAATGATAGTCACATTAGAATTTGATGGATGATTATTAGATGTCACCCTATGCTTCTTACTCTTAAAAGAGCTGTCTTAAGTAAATATCAGGCCTTTATATCAGAAATATAGTTCAATATATTTTAAACATACCAAATAAAACCTATAGCTCAAAGCTATAGGTTTGCTAAAGCTCAGACTTTGGAGAAATCTTGTTACTTCCTTGTGTCTTTTAAAATTCCCAACATATCATCATTTATCCCTGCATCATATTCATTCATGTTTTGTTATTTATTCTATCAGCCACATCACATCAAGACATCAAAATTATTAATTCATTCAAAACATCAATCCATCTTTTAATATATTCCAAAATAGTTTTTATCATGCTAATGCAATTCTTATTCTTTTTGCTTTCTTAAAATTGAGGTTGTTAAGCATACAGTTAGGTGATATTTAGATCAGATGATCACAATTCAGTTACATTATTCTTTCTAAAACTATGTAACACTAACAAAAGATACATGTGGCTCAGTATAGATGAAATTATAGTGTTAGGATGGTAGGACTGGACAGAGAAACATGTGTCTAGGCTTTTCTATAAGCAATAATTTTAATATCTGATATCCTTTACAGATTATTTTTTTTAATTTTTTTTTCAACGTTTTTTTTTTTTTTAATTTATTTTTGGGACAGAGAGAGACAGAGCATGAATGGGGGAGGGGCAGAGAGAGAGGGAGACACAGAATCGGAAACAGGCTCCAGGCTCTGAGCCATCAGCCCAGAGCCCGACGCGGGGCTCGAACTCACGGACGCGAGATCGTGACCTGGCTGAAGTCGGACACTTAACCGACTGCGCCACCCAGGCACCCCCCCTTTACAGATTATTTTGCCAATTTATTTTTAAATGTACAATATTTCCACAAAACTATAATACAAGGCAACTATTAGAATATTATGTTGAGTAGGAAATTCTTTACTTCATAACAGATGGTGAACAAAATGGGGAGCCAAGAGCTAAAAAAATAAAAGGAACCATTAGAACTTCCAGCAGGGCAAATAATTCATATGATGGTACAATGTATTAGCAATTTTTTAAGTTACTTTAAATAAAATTCACAAAGCATTTTCTCAAGATATTCTCTTCCAGAAAATTTCAGGTTGGAATACATCATTATTAACTATAGTTCCTAAACCCTCCTTCCCAACACACACAAACAGAAGGTAAATATGAATGGTGATGGATAGGTAAATGAGTTTGACTGGGGGCACCATTTCACAATGTATATGTATATCAAAACATCATGTTGTACACCTTAAATATATACAATGATTATTTGCCAATCATATGTCAATAAAGCCAAAAAATTAACTGAAATTGAGTATTGATTAAAAAAAGAATTAGACAGTTAGACATATTCAAATTTTTCCAGTCTATAAGTTATATTAATAGCAGCAATACATGTTATAAAATTTCTTACAAATAGGAGTAATTCTCATTATCCAGGCTTGAAAAAAATGATATGCAGAAACAATTACCCATCTCTTTCTACCTATCAGTAAAGGAAGATATAGAATAAAGGAAAGATGTCTGGATCTTTAATGTAAGAACGTGAAATACAAGAAGATAATCTAGATACAGAATTATCTGATAGCTTCACAGCTGTATTGGACCTTACCTGAGTCTGAAGAGTGAAAGACTCCAATTAGGTGAACAATTGTGAATATATGATAGTAATAAATAATACTTAAAGGTATCTGTCACAATCATGAAAGACACAGATATACTAACACCATCAAGTTTTTTTCTATGTTTATAATTAAATGAAATGCTAAATTTCAGTTAGAGGTGGGTGAAAATAAAGATGTAGTATTTTTCTCATCTAAGTGTAGTAATATGTTAAATCTATCCATAAAACCCAGCTTAAAACCTGGTGGTTTCTCACAAAGTATCTGAAATATTCTGCTCATATGTATAATATAACTTAAGAAGAAAAAGCGTAATAAAAACTGTGATTTTTCTAGTTTCTCTTTACTTACAAATTACTGATACAAAATGAACTTAAAATGGATAAAAAAACAATTCTGCCAACAAAATTCAGCGTCAATAAATAGCTAAAAAATGATGACATACTGAACTATAAAATAATATACATTTTAATGCTTTCTCATAATAGTTGAGAATAGATAATTGAGAAGAGACTTTCTTTGGTAGATACATTTCCATGTATATTGGGTAGTTTATATTTTTTCAACTTTTTTTTTTTTTTTTTTGGGACAGAGAGAAACAGAGCATGAACGGGGGAGGGGCAGAGAAAGAGGGAGACACAGCATCGGAAACAGGCTCCAGGCTCCAAGCCATCAGCCCAGAGCCTGACGCGGGGCTCGAACTCACGGACCGCGAGATCGTGACCTGGCTGAAGTCAGACGCTTAACCGACTGCGCCACCCAGGCGCCCCAGGGTATTTTAAATGAAAAAGTATAAAGAGGATCACCAAAAAGCTTCCCTTAAATTAATATTCAAGCCTTTTTAATATATTGTTATGTCTCATCATATAAAAAATAATTTGTCAGAATAAATTTCAAATATTATAAATTATATTGAAATGGGAATGCTAGCAAGTAATTAAAATATCAAAAAAGAATAACCAAACATACACAAACAGTATATCAAGATACATTTAAAAGAAATACAAAGGGATGTGATAAATTCAATAAATACTTTTTATATACTAATTATTCTGCTTAACCATAAAATTGTTTTCAATGCCATTATCATAACTTTAAAATAAAACTAAACTTTTATAACTTATTCTATTACATTTTAAATTTTTAGAGGTGTTCTTAGTATCTAATCTGGAGTCTGTGGGAAAGGTATTCTAGATCCTACAATAATTTTCCCTTACTTCTTTAAGAGAAAAAATTTTGTTACTATCATTAAAAGAGATGTTTCTGTTCAATTTGATGTTCTTTCTAGATCCTACAATAATTTTCCCTTACTTCTTTAAGAGAAAAAATTTTGTTACTATCATTAAAAGAGATGTTTCTGTTCAATTTGATGTTCTTTCCTTAGAAATTTACATTATTGGGGCGCCAGAGCGGCTGTCAGTTAAGCCTCTTACTCGTGATTTCGGCTCAGGTCATAATCTCACGGTTCATGAGTTTGAGCCCTGTGTGGAGCTCTGCGCTGACAGTGCAGAGCCTGCTTGGGATTCTCTCTCTCTCCATCTCTCTCTGCCTTTCCCCCACTCTCACTGTCTTTTAAAATAAATAAATAATCTTTAAAAAAAAGAAGAAATTTACACTATTTATATTAATTTTTATTTTATTTTATTAAAATGTTTCATGCTAAGAGAATTAATAAAAGTTTATTGATTGAATTATACTATTTATAACCCACCATGCAAAAAGATGAAGTTCCTTAAAATTTTTTCACTGTTAATTGAAATATCTTTCACCTTCCATCCCCTTTTCACCCACCCAAACTTGGGCAGAATCAGTAATGAGAAACTATTGATTTTTCCCCCTACTACCCATCCTATCCCATTCTTTCCATAAATTTTCATGTATCCGAAGATTATTCTCTTATCACTTTCAATGTATGTTTTCTGTTATTTTTCTGTATCTATATTTAAGCATATTTTTTAAAGTAAAACTTCCTCAGAGGGCCAGTCAATTACATATTTTTTTATAGGAAAGCACTTAAAACCATCTGTTTTTTAATTTTTATTATTTGCATATTTATAAGATAATTATATGTTTACCCTGAATTATTTTTATCATTAAATAAAAATATCCAATTAAAGTATCAGTTAAATATTCATGGTGAAGAATTAGGTTACACAACATTATCCTTACTATTATTACAAATTGTCATTGTTAATAAAGCCCATTAAGCTAGCCAATGAAATTCAGATAAAGAGCAATCTATTTTAACTCAGTTATATATAGTATTCAATGGTCTGTTTATTATGCTGAGCGATAAGCTAAATTATGGCCAGTATAAAGGGATAATTATTACAAAAATTAGAGTCATCATTTAGGCCAGTATCTTTCCTTTGAGCCAAAAAAAATATTTATACTGAACATAAATTGTATATTAATATAATCATTTGAGCAAGGCCATAGGTTAATCATATAATTCTCATCATATCTACTGATATTTAACATAATATGAAAGAGGTAATGGTGGTTCGAAAGTCAAGACAGTTCTTTTCAATCATGACTCCAGAAGTAAATCAATGTTTGACCTTGGACAAGGCTGACTTTCTGTTGACTCAGTTTCTTCATATATAAAGTAGATGTCTCTACCTACTTTACAGATTGGTTGCTGTAAAATAAGAATTAACAGGTTCAATCAGGATCCTTAATTACAATATGCAATTCTCACCGCTTAAAAGATCTTTCTGCAGTATTACGGGCCAGGCCATTCTCCTGTGAATCAATATGCTCCTGGTTTTCTCAGAGCTCAGGTACAAGTATTTACACTTTGCATTAAATACTTTTTCAAGTTATGTACTTGCCTAGCTTATATTTGGCCTGCCAGCTCTCACTTAGCTCAACACCTAACATCAATAGAGGGGTAAATCCAATCACATGGTGTGACAAAACAACTAATCAATCTAATTGTTTCACTTAACTTTATCCTCATATTTAAACATTAGTATTCACTAAGGGGTGACTAACAATATTTTCTCTTGACGTAAAATTCATTTGTGAACTAGATAAATGTGGTATCTCTAGTCTAAAAAAAGTAGGACACAAAAATGAAGTATATGTTGGACTATCCCTTCCTAGCACCTATTGTCTATTTCCCAATGAGTATACTAAATATCTCATTGTTTTCTGCCACAGGAAAGTAGACATGCATATATTCATCAGTGATTTCCCTTGTTCTCTGACTTTCTGTTGGATTTGACTAATGGGGAACATCAGGAGCTGGAAGGCAAAACTGAGCACCATCATGATACATATTTCCTTGGTCCTTCCCTCTGATATTGTCTTCAGTTGGCTGTATTCCTCAGCTAAAGTTTGAATAATCCCTCTAGGTGGCCTCTCTATATGAATTTCACATTTCAGTTTTCAGCAACCACTTGCTCTACTTGGCCTTAATAGTTATAGGCCTATTCAAAATATCTATTTCATATTGGCATAGGACTTCAGTAGTTCATCATTTTGAATCACTTGGTTCATTTCATCCAAGTTGTCAAATTTATGTGTTTACAGTTGCTATGGCCTAAATGTTCATATCTCCTCAAAATTCATATATTGGAAGTCCTAACCTGCAAGATGATGGTGTTAGGAAATGGGGCCTTTGGGAGGTGATTAGGCCATGAGGGCAGTGCCTAATTAGTGACCTTCCTTTTTTGAAGGTGGAATCTAAGGGTATAGGTTTGATATTTTTACTCTTTTATATTATAGGCATAGACTATTGTAACTTTTCCTGTCAGCATTGTTTTAGCTGTGTCCCACAAGTTTTGGTATGTTGAATTTTCATTTTCATTCCATTCCATGTATTTTCTGATTCCTCTTGAGACTTCCTTTTTGACCTTTGATTATTTAGAAGTGTGTTGTTCAGATTCTAAGTGTTTGGAAATTTTTATTTTATCTTTCATAATGATTTCTAGTATTTTTCCACTGTATTTGCAGAATACATAATGTTTGATTTCAGTTCTTTAAAGTTTAGTGACATTTGGTCTATGGTCCAGAATATATCTTGTTATGTGTTCTACAAGCAATTGAATAGAATTTACTCTTTTTTGTTGGTTGGAATGTTCTACAAACATCCATTAGTTTCTTTTATTCTTTTTCAATTTTTTATTTAAATTCTAGTTAGTTAACATATAGTATAATATTGGTTTTGGGAGTAGAATTTAGTGATTTATCAGTTGAATATAACACCTAAACATCCATTAGATCTTGTTGGTTTGATGGTGTTAATGAGTCATATACCTAGTTGGTTTTCTTCTCTTTTCCTTTTTTCTTAAGTTTATTTATTTTGAGGGTAGGGGGAAGAGACAGAGGGAGAGAGAGAGAATTCCAAGCAGGCTCCAACTGTCAGCACATGGCCTGACATGGTGCTCAAATTCACAAACTGCGAGATCATGACCTGAGCCAAAATCGAGAGTCGAATGCTTAACCGACTGAGCCAGGTGCCCCTCCTGGTTGATTTTGTATCTAATTATCCTATGACTTACTGTGAAAAGGGTGGTTAAGCCTCCAACTGTACTTGTGGATTTGTCTATTTTTTTTTCAATTCTATCATTTCTCCTTTACACAGTTTGCATCTCTGTTGTTCAAAGCTCATACAGTTAGATTGCTATGTCTTCTTGGTGCATTATCATGTCCCACTCTGGCTCTGGTTATTTTATTTGCTCTGAAGTCTACTTTGATAATTATATAGCCACTTCTGCTCTATTGTGTTGTTTCTCATTTATGAGGCACCCAGCCAGACTTAACAAGTTTTAGGTTTATTTTACATGTAATACCCAGGGAGTTTACTTGTACTTAGCAAGACATATAGGGGAGATTTGGGGAAAAAATTATTTGGATGTATTTTGATTATTGAACAATTTTATTCTTGAAAATACTTTGTAATAATTGCAAATCTCTACAACCTTCAAACAGAAAAACTGAGACAAAATATGTCAACTTGTATAAAAATTTCCAAAGGATGAAGGTCAGTAGCTTTTTAACTCGTTGTTAAATGTTAAATTAATTTCCTTAAAATTAGATTATAAGGCCTGTAATTTAGTTTCAAGAAAAAGTACTAACTGGATTTTGACAAAAAAGTTGCAAAACTGAAGTATGAATTTAAAAAATGAGGACTGTGATTAAGTATGCACAACCTAGGGTACATTTCTTTCATTTGGATTTTTAATTTTTGTAAAGTATTTTTTTTAGTTTTGACAGCCATTAAAACCAGATTATAATTTTTTTGCCATAATTAAACTAAATAAATTCAAGAAAATTTTATTTCATTTATGGCTTAATAATTTTAATTCCTAATTTTATATATGATTTACAATGTCCATTTTATATAGTGATAGATACATATAATTTATATAGTGATATGGTGTTGGATATAAGTAATTGATATGTGTGTTTATGTATATGTGTGTGTATATGCTGAATTTAATGATAATAATAGATGAGTAAAAATTTTGGAGACCACTCTGTTGTAGATTACACAATTGCTGACTGTTGTCCCAAGTGCCACAGCTCGTGTACTGAAACAGTATGATAAACATATATGCCCTAGCAGGGATGCTTGGTATCAGTTTATATCTGGCTAGTAAAAAAATATATATATACTCAACTTAATAGCCAACGCACCTTGAAATATGTATGTGTGTTTGCTTTACAATCCCAGAGGTAAGATGTGTTTAGAAGTTTATAATGCTGTATCATTTTTCAAATACCCACATAAAGCATTTGATAGTGTGTCAAGACTTGGAAAGAAACTAAAGGAAAAAAAAGGAATTTTATTATTTGACCAATTTCTGAATTATGTTTCATCTTTTAATAACATGAAAGGATAATGCACTCAAATCTAATTCTAATAAATGCTATGTTAACATTCTAGTCTGAACAACATCCAATTACTGTTAAACTTATAAAACACTTCATAAAAATAAAATTTCAACTATGTTTTCTAAATCTCAAATCTGTTTGGGGTTCCTGGGTGGCATCCGACTTCGGCTCAGGTCATGATCTCGTAATTCACGAGTTCGAGCCCCACGTTGGGCTCTGTGCTGACAGCTCAGAGCCTGGAGCCTGCTTAGGATTCTCTCTCTCTCTCTCTCTCTCTCTCTCTCTCTCTGCCCCTCCCCCACTCATACTCTGTCTCTCTCTCTCTCTCTTCTCAAAAATAAATAAAACATTTAAATCTCAAATTTGTTTGTTGCTATCACCCCAAACTGTTTTTAACACATCACCATGGCAGCTAAATATTAGGCCAAAACCAGATTACATCATAGTCATCAGAAGATATACACTGCTCACATATCTTCAATGTATTATCAGGAAAGGAGATTCTAGTATTAAACATTGATATTGTGCATTATTTTTGGCACCATGCATAGTTATCACAATGCACGAAGAAAAAATTAAGTGTATATATGTTAGAGATTTTTGCGCTCTTTTTATAGGTCTGGAAAAAATGAGTATAGAATCAGCTTCCACGATAAGGCATTTATGGAAAGAACATTATGGGGCCATGGAACATGGCTAATAATTTTATTTAGTAGTCTCCACTACTTGTAAGTTTTTCTTTGTGGCAGTATAATAAATTTTATTTATTTACTGTCACACATAGCTGTGACAAGTGCTACATATATACATTACTTTTACAAGAGTATTCCCCAGGAGCTCCTGGGTGGCTCAGTCTGTTAAGTGTCAGACTCTTGGTTTCAGCTGAGGTCATGATCTTACGGTTTGCAAGATCTAGCCTCCCATCTGTCTCTGTGCTGGCATTGCGGAGCCTGCTAAGGATTCTCTCTTTTTCTCTTTTCCCCTCTCCTGCTTGCTCTCTCTCTCTATCTCTCAAAATAAATAAATAAAAATTTTTAAAAATAAAAATAAATGTTTAAGAAAAAAGAAGAATATTCCCCAAATAATCTAAGAGCTTGACCCACGTATTTATTATTGCTTAAAAGTTTATTCTGTAACATAGGCTTTAGTCATTACATAACAAGGAATCCTACAGGATAATATTTAATTATGCCTAACAAATTTCTTTATAAAGAATATGTTCTTGGGGCTCCTGGATGGCTCAGTCACTTAAGCATCCAACTCTTGATTTTGACTCTGTTCATGATCTCACATTTCATGAGATCAAGCCCCAGGTCCGGCTCTATGCTGACAGCACAGAACCTGCTTAGCATTCTCTCTTCCCCTCTCTCTGACCCTCCCCTGCTCACATGCTCTTTCTCTGTGTGTATCTGTCTTAAAATAAATAAAAAAGTGAGAGATAAGAGGTACTCATTAAATATTAGCTCAATAAAATGATGTGATGGATTAGAAGTGATGGGCAGAGAAACCATATAGCCTGGTAGTTACCTCTCTTTATCACACATTGGATAAATGAACATACTCACCCTATATCAGGATGGCTCTGTATTTCACTAAGACAGAAAATGGTAAAATGAAGTTGTATTCTAATTAGACAAAAGTCTGAAGGGAGGTTATATGCTGTGTGGGTTCTGTTCCTAAAAGTGCCATTCTAAGCCCAACTCTATGTTAGGAGTCCTCTCAGCGGCTATTTTCTTAATTGTAAAACAATGATTTCCTGCAGGAGGAAACAGACAGTGGAATTCAACAACATGAACAAAAATCCCTTTCAAAGAGTTAAAATGACTAGTTGTTGGAAGATTCCCATATAATATGTTTTTTAAAAAAGTATATTCTTTGAGATTTTAATTTATTGCAGAGAGTTCAATAAAATATTAACAATTGCTAATATGGTAAAATAAGAAAGTGATTGTGTCTCCTATCCCTTTCTCCCTTCCCCCTTGTCCCTTATTTCCAAACTGTGGATTCAACTTGAGAATAACTATGAGTATGTTAGGTTTTTTTTTATTCTTTTTATAACACATGGGACATCAGCCCAGGTTTGCAAACTAATGGCCCATAAGTAGCCTTATGAGTTCTACTCAGTATTAGAAAAATCGAGAAAGTTCACAGATAATGTGGATTTCAAATTCTTTCAGTAATCAAAATTGACTGGAGCAGAAGTTGGCACCCTCCTTTAAATAAATAATTAACTCTTTAAATTGCTATGGTCACCCACATGCACTCCTCTTTCCCCAAGTTCTCTAACACCTGGCCATTTCACTTGCATTACCATTACTTGCCAATATTATGGGAGCATTTGAAAGTGAAAGTCTTTATATAACCAGGTCGGCTCATTGGTCACTGAGAGTCTATTTAGAAAGGAAGACACAGAGTTTTCTATATCCATGACAGCCATTTTGAATAATAAAGATTGTAGTATTATACTATTATGAGAAGGGCTTAACCCTAAAAACAGTTGTTAGTACTTGGCACTACGTTTTATTTTTATAAAATAGAACAGTGACAATATTTAGTCTGAGGGGAAATTTAAATGTATATTGCCTTGTGAAATCAATAATGGGTAGAAAAATATTTCTCAGGCTTAGCACTTGCCAAGAAGTGGCTAGTATTATATTTTGTGTTGTAAAGGTAAATGTAAATAGAACATGTTTTAAAGTATAAAATGAAGGACATTTTAACATCAAAAGCTATAGAAATCTTTTGACAATTCTACCACAGATAGTTTACAACATTCTGAATTTGTTTAAAGATTAAGGAAATAAATACTTACAGAATTTTCAAATGAGCCACAAGACACCTAAATAGACATATCGTATGTGAATGATCAATGTATGTCTCTGGATCTAAATGTGATTAGCATATTTTTTTCAAATTTTAGTATGATTCATCTCCTTTTTTAATTTTAAACTTGTGTGCTAGATATATTTTTTAAAAACAACATTAAATCTGTCTGTATTTCTATTTCTATATATCTTATCAAAACCAGAATTCTAATTTTAATATCTCCAATTAAATCAATTTAAAAAGCTCCTACGAATGTTTGACATTATTGTGGTAAAATGCCACCAGAATAATCCAAAGATCCAGTTATTTGATTTCATTATCTGATAACTGTGAATTCAGAAGGAGCTATAAATTTACAGCAATTCTTTGGAACATTCAAGACAGAAATTTATTTATGAATCAAACTGAGTGTTGATATATTTCATGATATGCAGGTTATTAATACAAATTATTTTGTCCCGTAGCCACACAGATTATTATCAATTGGAGAATTTACTACCTTTATGCTTCAAAATATATATAACTTTTAGGGTGCATTATTATAACCTAAGAGTTGTTTGCATCAATACTGTGTATCTAAGATAACTATCTTATAAATTTACAATTTAAGTGAGCTAAAAATCTTACGATTTTTGCTATTTTTGCTTGTTCCTTAAGATGAATGATCATTGGTGCTGCAAATCTATCTATTTTAAATCAGTAATTAATATAATAAATGAGTAAATATATGATTATGGAGTTATACATATTATCTATAAAACCTTTTGGCCAAAACACAGTAAGACATTACTATATGCATTTTTTATATAACATTTTGGTTACAAAGTGAAATTATCCAGTCCATTTGAGCTCTTCATGTAAATGTATCATATACCTCCATAGCTAGTATAGTATACTGAACTAATTATGAATTATCATCATCATATGGCAAAATATGGATATAATACCAATGCCATCTTTCAAAAGCTCTGTTTTTTCAGACTCATTATAATGTCTATCTTAGCATCAATTTAACAATCATGTGGTCAACAGTTTTATTGGAAAGATTGGGGAAATAATGTTTAAATTTCTAGCACAGTGACTGACACAGTTAAACTTAAGAAAAACTCTGCCTTCAGTGTCATTTTGTTTTCTTTTCCCATATTATGCAAATAATTGTTTTCTTTCTTTACTTTGTCTACACAGATGCTATTACCCACCAGTTTTTAGAGCTAATCAAGTCTCTCTTTAAATAAATAATAAATTTTCATAATTAAAGCTTCATAAAACAAAATGAAATGTTTCAGGTTTATGTCATATAATTTTTATGTTTCTTAAAGCTAAAAGAATGCAGGTTTAGCAAAATGATAAAAGTAAGCATTCTAATGTCAGACTACTTGGATTTAAATGCCAGCTCTAACACACTTTAGTTGTGACCTTGAGCTTCAAGCCATCTCTAAGTCTAAATTTCCCTCTATGTAAAATGGAGATAATAACACTAACTGATTTATAGGGTTATTGTCAGGAATAAATGTGATAATCCACATAAAATTTATCAGCAAAGTTCCTGCAAAAATGTATCCAATTAGAATAAAGATCAATTTCTATTTCATTACATTATGTGCCAGTCTTTTTGCCATTATATTATCAAAGTAAAGTCTCTGTCCTCAAGGAACTTATCATTTATAAGGGATACAGCTGAAGACACAAGCAAGAAAAATATACCTATATGTGTACCATGATGGGAATAACTACAAAAACAATAGAAGAGACATGTATTGTAGTCTTGGTGGTCAAGAAATAATATGTCTTGGCAAATATATGAAGAATGGAAAATCATGTATTTTTCTGCCCAGGAGTACCTCCTTTTCCTTTGGTGAAGTATCTGTCACCAAAAGTACCATTTACATTGGAATTTATGACCTAAATCATGATCTCTATGACTCTGATCCTGTGGTCACAGTTGGTAGCACCTGACCCAACCTGCTATGAATTTCTGCCCCCAAATTTTGTGATTTACCATCAAAAACAGTTTAAGAAATTATCCTTCTAGTGGTCGGCATTGTATGGAAATTACAATATACTATAATTAATATGATATTATAATACAATTCATAATATAATATAATATAATATAATATAATATAATATAATATAATTTATAGCTGTTGACCATATTTCCTGCCAATTTTTTCTTTTTTCTTTTTCCATATTTCCTGCCTAGTTAAGAAAGCTAGTCTGCAGAGCAGAGACAGTGGTGGTGAAAAAAAAAAATGAAGGTAATGGTGATGTTTGATTCCTAGCTTCTTGGTGATGTTTGATTCCTAGCTTCCAGGTGTTTCCTAAGACCTAAGTGTTTTCATGCCTTCTTCATGTCTTAGCTTCATTATTATTCCTTAATTTCTCTTTTCTAATAACTTCCCCCTTTTCCCTCAACTAAAAAAATAATAAAACAAGTTGTTTTATTTTATTGGCAACCAAAATTCAGAGTTTCTACCAAGAACTATAGGCAAAGATGTGCTTTGCAGGTTCACAAATGTCAAAGTAGGGTAGTCCCTAATCCTAATTTAACATTTGAGGTCAGATTCTAATAATCACCTAATACTTCTTTCTGGGAAGATGCTCTAGGAAAATTCATTCCTGCTTTGGTCAAGTTCCTAATAGTTAAGTCTAATCACAATTCCAGTCCTCTATTTACCTCATTGCCCTATTTACAATTCCAGGATAGCTACACCAGGTTTAATGTGAAATCCTTTCTGGTAATTGTTTCTGTGACACAGTGGACCTCTCACATATTCACTGGTTCTTGATCTGAAAGTGTCTGCATAATTTTTCGTCAGTCTTTCAGGCGGTGATATTATACTTTCCATATGCCACACTCTTCACCACCACTCACACCCACACAGTGATTTCTCTTGATAATAGCTCAAAATCCGGGTAAAGACGCTTACATAAGTACTGAGACACAGGAAAACTAGGCAGGTAATAAATCACTGTTTCAAAAAAAAATCATCATGAACATGAAATGCAAATCTAAAATGATAGTCCCATCTCGCCCTTCAGTGGATTTCTGTTATTCCTAAAATAGAGACCAAAATCATTGATTTGCCCTACATGTCTTAATAAGATAATATGGACCATGACCTGTTTCTAGCTTCATCTCCTGACCATCCTATTCATGTTAGCCCTTATGCAGTATATAAAATCTATCATTTTCCCCAGTTTCTGGGCCTTCATATCTGCTGTTTCCACTGGTGAAAATATTCTTCTCCAGCACTCTTTACTTAGTAAACTTATTTAATTCTCAGCTCAAACTTTACTTACACAGAGAAGACTTCAATAACACAAACTTTTAAGTTCTATCTATTATGTTTTATATTCTCATATACTCTACATTTTTCCTTCAAAGCATAAGTTGGTAGTTACATGATTTTGTGATTCTGTAACATACACACATATGCAAACACACACACACACACACACACACACACACACACACACACCTACCTTTCTAGATTAGTCCTAAGAGAGCATAGATCATGTTTGCTTGACCATCCTTGTATCCCAGAACCTAGACCTAAGACAATGCCTGGCAAAAGAAAAAGCAATAAAACATAGCTGCTAAGATTGTGAATTTAGGAGCAAGATCTATGGAGTTCAAATATAAGTGCTGACTCCTCCTTGGGCGACTTTAGGCAAGTTGCTTAATTTCTCTGTGCCTCAGTTCTCTTATCTCTGAACTGGAGATCTATAGTAGCACCTACCTTGTAAGTTATAACAATTAAGTATACGATAGAGCTTTAGAAGGGCTGTACTAGTCACTCCTCAGTTCATCAAAGGTAATGATCCAAATGGATTAGAAATGTAAGTCCCCAGAAGATGAGAACCTTCATCTTTCTGAATCCAAACAGTCTTATCTAAAACCATCACTTGCCCAGATTGTCCCAAGAGAGTCTTGTGAAAAAAGAGCTGGTCCCGGAAGGAAGGAATTTAGCTGTTCACAGCACCTCACTGTAGACTTTGAGCCCAGAATGGAGTAGTCAATAGCAACCAGAGCCTCTTTCTAGGAAGCCAGGACTTCCACTTACCTGGGTCTTTTTCACAAAGTCTTAGGGGATAAGAAAAGAATTGCAGTAGATAAGAGCATAGAGTTTACAGTCAGACAGATCTGCAATTATGGACCATTTTGTTCATAAATATTTGGTTCCCCTTGCTGACAGAGTTATATACCTCCAACCCTATGCTAGTGAACTGAGGTGTGGCTTTGGGATTTATTTTGGCCAATAATGTATAAGAGAAAATAATGTATATCACTTCTGGGAAGAAGCTTAAGAGACAACATTGAGTCCATCACATTTTATTTTCTTCTGTCACTATGACCTAAACACTACAGCTGTGGCCATTCCAGAGAAGGAAGACAATGTACACTGTGTATATTATATCATATATATATCATATATAGTGTATATATATATCATATATATTGTGTATATATATATATATATATATATCTCATATATATATTGTGTACATATATACATGCCTTTGAAATTGTAAAATGTTCATGTAGTACTTTCTACAGCCTAGCACATGCTAATACATGTGAAATTTAATTCCTGCTTCACTGAATGTTAATTCTGGGATCATGAGCAAGTTACTTAAACTTCTTGACTTATAATTTTCATAGTTGGATATAAGAGTAAAGTCTGAGATAAATATATTTGGTGGTGCTATTAATATTTTTCTGCCTACCATCATTCCTTCCTATATAAAGGAAAGGCTAAAAACCTAAAAATAATTTTTCTTCCTTGAAGCTAAAATTCTGAATGAAAAAAAATGACTTACTATAAATTAAGTACTCTCCTCTGAGATTTAAAAGGATAAATGTGGCAGAGACTATCTTCCAGCTACTTTAGCTATATTCTGTTGGCGAGTAAAGATGTGGAGATGTCTTCATTAAGTCTCTGGATTTGAGGATGTTGAAGCTAGCTGTGGCAGAGTAGTAACTATGTGGTGGTCAGGTTCTGCTATAGGCTTGGTATCATTCCTAGACGCCATCCTGGAGTCCACGTCTCAACCTCCACTATGTTTTGAAAACAGAATTCCTTTTGCTTAACTCTTTTTTACTTCAAATAGCTAGGGTGGTTCTGGTTTCTGTCCAAAGTCCTGGCTGATTCTGGTTTTGGTTATTGTGAACATCAAAGAATATGTAGAACATGTAAAACATTCTTCTTCCAGTCCTCAGAATGTAATTAGCTCAACAAATATTAGATGCTATTATTTTTATTAAAAGTCCTTTACTTAGATGTTCAAACACAGAAAGTGATATTGTCCCTGGGTTCTTTCTGTGATTCATGTATTTGATAGTATTCTAGGTGATGAGGATAAACAAGCAAGTAAATGAGGCCAGATGGCTGCCCAAACTTTTTTTTGAAACTTCATGGGTAAAAATAATTTCTCCAGCATCAGCTGACAAACTCCTGAAAAATTTTACTTGTCCTACATACTCATATTGACTATCCAGTATCTCCCTTTGGGGTTTCATAATTTCAGTTCAGCTGCTAGGCTAACACACCTTCCCATAAAACACCCAAAATCACTGCTAAATGTAGTAAACTTGCTTTATATGAGGCTAGTATCAGTTTCCCTAGCACTCCCTGTCACATGGATAACTGCAACAAATGTGAAGAATAGGAAAAGGAATACCTTCAAAGCCAAATGATTTCCCACTAAACTGTTAAATCACTTAAACGGCCAACTTGGCACCATTAAATTTACTCATGATGGTACTTCCCAATTAGAAAATGTGTTTACATGTTGGTGAGAGACATACTTAGGATTTAATTGGAATTGATGATAGCACAGTAGTTGGTAAATTTAATGATGCCAACTGGTCATTTAGGTGACTCTGTCATTAGTTATATAGGCTGATAAAATCCTTATTTAAAAGGAGTATATTGCATCATTAATTATGGAGCAGAGCTTCTCATTTCATGTGGCTAGATGTGAAACATATTGAAGAAACTCAGGGATCCGTTACACCAAATGTCAACTTTGAGTATATTGGCAGAGATGGAGATTCAAACGTACTATCACATATATAGTAGATATTAAAATAATAGTAATTATTCAAAATCGGAGTGATTACCTGATGTTTTTGGAAATATAAAATAAATATACTGTAAGTTAGAAATAGTAGAAATATTCATAATTGATTACTGGAAGGTAATTTACATATAAATTACCTAATTATATTAGGGTACAAGTTGCCAATTATCATGATTGTAACTTTCTTTACTATTAAAGTTAATAACCCCAATGGTAGGCATTTGGTTACAGCATAGTATAAATAACTGAGTGTGCATAATGTTGAATATTTCAGAAAGCACTTCCATGTCTTTCACATCATTTAATTATTATAAAACTTCTGAGATAATACTGATAAGGAAGATTTCTCTCAATTACAATGACTTTCCCAAATCAAAGATAATGCAGTACCAACTCTATGAACTACATGAACTAACTAACAATGGTTTGGTCTGACATCCTTAGCTCTGAGTTAATTTTTTTTAACAGTGCTGACGCGTGGTAAATATTTCTTGGTAAATAAGTATTAGCCATAGTAGTAGTGGTGGTTTTGGTGGTAGTGGTAATAGTTTCAGCAGTAGTATTAACAGTAGTAGTAGCATTAATAGTAGCAGTAGTATTAATGGTAGTAGTAATAAACACTAGGTCGTAGTGGTACTGTTTCACCTGTGCCACTCTCCTCCATACCTAATGTGAGACTATATCTAAAACAGAAGGGTAATTTGAAAGCATTTTTTGATACATATTAAATTTTCCAGGCAACATAAATAATTGGCTTCTTACTTCTTTTCAGATACACCATTCTTAGCTTTATAAAAACATTATCTATTTCAAAAGAGAACAGGTAATTTACACATATGACACTGTTGAATCAAAGATGGCCTAATATTAAAGTGATATGCTAGAAGAAGGATCCAAATTCAATATACAACGATCTTTTCAGGGTTCATGAATGTCTTTACGTGGTAAATTAAAAAGAAAAAAAATAGCAATCATGATGAATATGCATCAACATGAGTTGGCGTGAGAGAAAAATGAGTGAGCATGATAAATGAAATCATCCCTTATTAAAATTATCAGTAATTATATATAAAAGCAACAGCATATTGGACTGGAAGTATGGTTTGTATTCTAGCAAATTAATACCACATGGTCGCAGATGTTTTTTGAACTGCACAACAGTTTTCTTGGATATTTTTCAAAATAAGAAAGTATCCAAGTCATCAAATGTAACTTACCCTGACCAAAGGAAATTAAAATACTCTCAAAAAGGAAGCTCACATTTTACGTTTGCTTCATTCTTCTTAAACATTAGCTCTTCCTGCTTCTTTTTGCAGATGAAGTGTCATACAACAGATCCTGACTTTATTTCAGGTGAGCTTAATTATTCTGGGCAAATGAAATGCAATCTTTCTATCCCAATTTCCACTTCCTAAGAGAGTATTAATAGCCTCTGTTGATTACAGTGTCTATTCCTGATCAAGTCCCAAATTCCAGTTCCTAAGAGAATATTAATAGCCTCCATGGATTCCAGTGTCTATACCTGAGAAAGGACTGCATATTATGAACTCGGCAAGTATCTTATATCTGTTATGGGTGACAAAGTAGTTCTCATAGAAATAGGCACATTATTCTGCAGCTGACTAATATCAGGTAATTTTGAAAAAAAATTGAATTTCAATTTCTTCTATGAAATGATGATTACAATACGTTGTTTAAAGGGAATACAGTAAAACCTTCATTTGCGAGCATAATTCATTCCAGAAACATGCTTGCAATCCAAAGCACTTGTATATCAAAGAAAATTTCCCCATAAGAAATAGTGGAAACTCAGATGACACATTCCACAACCCAAAAATATTCATAGAAAAATGATTCCAACACTTTAATATAATAAAAATAATAAATAAAATACAAAACATAAAGAAAAATAAACAAATTAACCTGTACTTATCTTTGAATACCATGGCCGGTCTGAGGGAGACAAGAGAGAGGAGAGTTATTGTGAAGGATGGCTTTCACAATTACTAACAAAATCACTGCTACCTGTTGGCTCAATGGAATCTTTTCCTTTAACAAGGAACATATCCAATGACACTTGCTTTTGCCTACTTTTCAGGATGTTGCAGAAATGTGACATTGCATTATCGTTAAACAGATTCAACACTCGGACTACTACAGCCTTATTTAAGTGATGCCTTTCTACAAAATTTTTCAGTTTCCCACATTTTATATATCTCCCTAATCTCATTTGAAGTGAGGGATTCCTCTGCCTTTTTCTCCTCCTCCTCTGCAGACAAGATCTCCTCCATAACCTTTTGCTTTTGCTCACAATGCGACAGTTGGATGCAACAGTCAGGTGCCAGTTGTGGGCACCTAACATTCTGAAAAATTATTGATTTCTGCCAAACACCATGGGCTGAGACCAAGCCTCTGAGCATGGGAGATGATCACCCACAATCCTGTAGTGAGAAAGGGAGATAACCATTGGCTCAGTGATCATGTGACATTCAATGTCACATACTACTAATATTGCAAGACTTTGATTGCTTATCAAGTTAAAATTTATTAGAAATGTTTGCTCATCTTGCAGCACACTCGCAGAACAAGTTACTTGCAATCCAAGGTTTTACTGTATTTCAAACAATTGTTATCATGTGTAAAAATAATATGCCTCACATAGTGTCTGGTGTATGGAAGGTGCTCAATAAATGTTAGTTGTTTGGATGGTGGTGGTGGTATTATTGGGAAGAGATCATATGGCACTCATCTGTGTATTCCCCCCAAGGATTTACCACGATATCTCTCAATATAGTTGGTTCTTCTTTCTTTCTGCTCAGATATTATTTAGTTGTTTAATTGGTATTATTTAACTACCATCTAACAGGATCTTTCATTTGGGTCTTTTAAAACTGTTTTTTGTTGTGTTTTGAGTACAGTTGACACAAAACTAATGGCACACATCGGTTTCTGGTGTACAACATAATCTTTCAAATTCTTTATATGTTATGCTATTACCACCACAAGTGTAGCTACCATCTGTCATCATACGATGCTCTTACAATATTACTGACCATATCCCTATGCCGTGCCCTTTATTCCTGTGACTTATTCATTCCATAAATGGAATCTTGTATCTCCCAGTCCTCTTAATCCTTTTTACCCATCCCCCATCCTTTTCTACCTAGCCAACTGTCAGTTTATTCTCTGTATTTATAGGTCTGATTCTACTTTTTATTTATTTGTTTACTTGTTTTGTGTTTTACATTCCACATATGAGTGAAATCATATCGCCCTTACCTTTCTCAGTCTGCCTTGTTTCACTTAACATAATACCCTCTACATCCATCCATGTTTTTGCAAATGGCAAAAATCTCATCCCTTTTGTGGTTGTGTAATCTTCCTGTGTGTGTGTGTGTGTGTGTGTGTGTGTGTGTGTGTGTGTAGGTACACTACACCTTTTGTATCCCTTAGTCTCCTGATGGACACTTAGGTTGCTTCTGCAACTTGGCTACTGTAAATAATGTTGCAGTAAACATAAGGGCACATACAGTTGGTTTTTAAATTTTTTTTTCCACATTTATTCATTTTTAAGAGACAGAGAGAGACAGAGCATGAGCGGGCAAAGGGCAGAGAGAGAGGGAGACACAGAATCTAAAGCAGGTTCCAAGCTCCGAGCTGTCAGACAGAGCCCAACGTGGGGCTTGAACTTACGAACTGCAAGATCATGATCTGAGCCAGAGTCAGACGCTCAACCAACTGAGCCACCCAGGCGCCCCAACAGTTGGTTTTTAATAAGTTTTCATTAAACTATTTAAATTATATGCTCTAGAAAGGAAGGACAGCAGGTAGCATCCTCTTCATATACATATATAAAGGTCAGCATGTGATTCTGACTTCAAGAAATTAATCACGATCTTTTAATTCTGTTGGCACATAGTAATATTTGTGAATCAATTAATTCCATAGTTTAATTTCAAAAGGCTCAAGATTCAGACAAAGGGCAACTTTCCTGATGTTTGGCATGTTTTTATTCTCAATACACACTTGTTCTCAGCAGGATGCAAATAGTGTATCATGGAAAATTGCTTTATTTTCAAAGGCTGTAATAGAAATAAAATGAATTTTGAAAACTCAGATATATGCATACTCGGCAGCAACAATTATGCCTACAATCATAAATATATCAAATGCCTCATTTGTTCTTGTGTTGTTTCAAAGATTACTTTTCAAATGTTCTCATAGAGCACTCTTTCAACTCTGTCATGAGTCCTAAAAATAGCAGTTATTTACATAAATAGATAGCATTCTCCATGAGGTTTGGTTGTTTCTGGGTTTTAGATCTCCTTTTCCCTTTCTTAAAAAGGCAGTTAGGGGCCCAGACAAAAGTTGGAGACCATGACTCTGTGTGTGTGTGTATAAATATATATATATATATATATATATATATATATATATATATATAACATAGATATTACATTTATATTACATATATTACATGTATATATAGAGAGAGATTATATAACTATGTATTATATATAGTATATATAGCTATGTATTACTATATATATAACTATGTATTACCATATATACACATTAATATATAATATACATGCACACTAGTATGCATATGCACACATTTTGAATAAATTAATGAATAAAACTATACATTTTCCTTCATTGCACCCACCATTATATGCTTGTGTTTTGGCACTGGAGATTCAATAGTGAACAAACAGGTAAAAATCTCTACCTTCTTGAAGTTATATTCTTAATGAGAAGCTAGAAATAAACATGATAAAAAAGCATTTTAGGTGTAGATATTTCAGGTAGTATATAGCTCTAAGGAGAAAAATATGAGGCAAAGAAGTAAGGTTATGTAAAGAGTAAATTTTAGAGAAGGTATCAGAAGCTCACTGAGAAGTAGAGAATTTTAGTATTTACATATATACAGTTTCCTTTTTTTAAAAAATATATTTTTCTCCTAATTTCAGGCGTAATTTAGGTTGATTCTCTTAAAAAATTCAAACACTGTGGACAAGTATAACATAAAACTGAAAAATGTGTAACATGACATGTATAATATAAAACTAAAAACCTTTAATTCAGATCATGTATGTATATATGTTTACCACAACCCTGCACATAGGATGATCTTGTATATACTGCTCAGTAACTTTCTTTCCTCCTTCTTCAATATGGTTTACACAGATTCCCGTCAATTTTACTTAACTGGCCAGATGATTTTAATAGAAACTGAAGCAAACCTTGGAAGCACAGCTTGAAACTATGAAGCCACTTTGGTGGTCCTAAATAAAAAGCAACAATTCACGTACATCTCTAAAAAGCATTTTGGGGTATTTAAGTGGCTCAGTTGGTGAAGCATCCGACTCTTGATTTCAGCTCAGGTCATGATCTCATGGTTTGTGAGATGGAACCCCATATCGGGCTCTGTGCTGAGAGTGCAGAGCCTACTAGGGATTCTCTTTCTCCATCTGTCTCTCTGCCCCTCACCCATTCTCCCTCTCTTTCTCAAAATAAGTAAGCATTTATAAATAAATAAATAAATAAATAAATAAATAAATAAACAAACAAACAAACAAACAAACGAATAAATAATAGCATTTTGCATTCATGAGAAATTAACACGGTGTAAATCCTTATATTTATAAAACATGATTTTAGCTTGTCTGTTTTTACAAAGTTCCTAAATAATATATTTATTTTGGATGATGGATTATGGAAAGCTTGTTCATACATCCAAAGGTTGACATGTTAAATTACACATTTTCATCTTTCAGAAATGAACTAAGTTTGAAATCTTTCCATGGTATATAATATAATGTCTTGTTTCTTTTGACAAATGCTCCCATCCTCATTTATAATATAAGCCTGCATTTTCAAAAGTGTAACTATTGATGAATGCTATATCAAAAGTTTAATTAGGAACTAATATTTTCAATAAGAAATGATCAAATTATCTATATGATAGGCACTTTGAGCACGATTTTTGTGATCAACTCTAATGATTTGTTTGTTGAAATCAAATAATTATGCCTTTAATAGAATCATTAATGTCAGTAAATGGTCATTTGTTTCACTATGATGATGATTGGATTCTTTGGCAACAATTCAGATATATTAACATGTTCCCATTAACAGTGAGGTAAACAAGGCACATTGTCTCATATCAGCTAACAAATTGTTCCTTATAATCAAGGTAAGTACTATAGAACCATAATAATTACTTCCTCTTTTATTCTTTCCTGCTGTTAAAATGATTCGGTTCCTTTTTTCTGAGTAATTGATTTGGCAATTCTATTTGACATATTCTAATTGGAGTCTTGAGGTGCATGATTCACATCTTTGGTTGAGCCTTATCCTTCTGCAAATACGTATCTCCCTAACAGTGAATATGGGCTCAGTGGAACTTGTGAGTCCATTTAGAGCTATTTTAAAAACTGGAGCAGACATTGTAAAGGTACTTTTATTTAGCAGAGTAAATAACCTATTGGAAAAAATTGAGGCCTTAAAAAGTTTTCTTTGATGAGACACAAAAACAACAACAACAAAATACTAGAGGCTATTTTTATTCTTATTTATGCCCTACCATATTGAACCAAAATAGGTTTTGATCCAAGTATTATGAATATAAGCATTTTGTTAAAAAAATTAATGTTTATTTATTTTTGACAGAGAGACAGAGTGTGAGCGGGGGAGGGGCAGAGAGAGAGGGAGACAGAATCTGAAGCAGGCTCCAGGCTCTGAGCTGTCAGCACAGAGCCTGATGCAGGGTCTGAACTCACAGACCACGAGATCATGACCTGAGCCAAAGTCAGACGCTCAACTGACTGAGCCATCCAGGTGCCCCTTATAAGCATTTTATTTTAAAAATAGCAACAGAGGGGTCCCTGGGTGTCTCAGTGGGCTAAGAGTCTGACTTCGGCTCAGGTCATGATCTCACAGTTTGTGAGTTTGAGACCTGCATCAGGCTCTCTGATGTCAGCACAGAGCCCTCTTTGGATCCTCTCTGTCATCCTCTCTCTCTGCCCCTCCCCTATTCATTCTCTATTTCTCTCTTAAAATAAATAAATGGACTTTAAAAAATAGCTACAGGTGTTTATTAATATTATTCTAGAATAAAGTTTAATTGCACAAAAATGTAAATAAATGGTAAGGTTGGCAGAAAATAAGTTCAGAGTTGTAAGGCTGTTAAACTGTTCTTTTTTTTCCACTTTGATCTTACGTTATATGTAAATGATAGAGCATTTTGATGGTGGTGGAGCATTATGTAAATAATAAAAAGAAAATATCTTCAGATATAAGTTGTTCTAAAATAGATAAATTTTGTGAGTGGAAAAATTACTATTTTTATAGTGTCGCTTCCTTGCCTTCAAAAATTTGTAATTGGAAATAATTTGTGATTGGAAATAATGGCAAATCTCATTTAATATATTAATTACAGTGAAGGTGGATACTTTTTTTAAAAAGCTACAAAAGCATTTTGGTTTTATTTTAATTAACATAATCAATATTCAGTGATATCTCCACAATTTCTCTATCCAAAATCAGTGGATAACATTCTGGTTGGAAGTTGAAGATTAAGGGATTTATCTGTAATCTACTACTGTGTTGTAAACAACTGTTTTTACCTGGTTGATATATTTATTGGGGTGATTTCTGAGAGAAATTAATGGAGAAAGTGTTAAATAAAGCCCCACAACCCAGCCACTTTTCATTCTATTATTTCTTAGAGTCTCAGGGCTACCAATCACTGAGCAGCCTAGTGCTACCAATTACTGTTGGGAAGTTTGTTAGCTGCTGAGGGAACATAAAATAAAAGAGATCGATCACTGCTCTTCAAACACCATAACCATGTGTGGAGGGTGTTGGTCAGAGTAGGTATGTAAGTGAATAATTTCATTATAATGTAACAGGTGCTAAAAAGAGGAGAGCTAAGTTCAACATGGTGATTCCAGAAGCCTTATGAATGAGGGGATGCTTTGATGAATCCCAAAGGGTTAGTCAAAAAATCTTTAAAAAGATCCCAAGTAAAAGAAAAAACACAGGTACATCTACAGGTACAAAACGGTATGGTCTGTGAAAACAAACAAAATAATTCTGTAAACTTTATGTTATCAGACTGCAGAAGAGAGAGGAAGAAATGTCTAGAGCTTTTGATATAAGGTAGGAGGCAGCTCATACAAGGTCTTACATGCCAAACTAAGTGATAATAAGGATATTTTGGAAAGCAAGATATTTTGGAAGTTTTAACCTGGAGTGTGATGATCTGATGTCTGGTTTAGATGGGTGACTATACTGATGGAAGGCATTTGCACCTTCCAGGAAAGCAAGTTGGATAAGAACACTAAAAGGAGGAATTCAGGGTACCAAAGCTGTCAGGGATAAAATTTGATTTGGAGAGATTTTCCTGGTAAAGTGATGATGAAGGTGTTGATAGCATGGAGAAAAATTGGGGGAGTGAAGTGTAGCAGAGATGAGGAAGTGAATTATGCAGATTCACTGTTAGGTGCCTGTGGGATCAACCAAGAGAATACGTCCAGTGGGAAAGAAGTTTCCAACTCAGAGAAGACTTCCCACCTGGTAACTTAACCTTGGGATTTATCAGTAAATAGGAGGAAAAGAAACACTTTATCAATGTGAGACAGAGCAGGGCCTGAACTCAGATCCTCTCAACCCTGACTGCAAAATCCAGTGCCCTTTGGCTGCCTCTCTGACAAAAAGAAAAAAAAATGCTAAGGCTCTGTGTTTCTTGAGTTGGGTTATCTTACAGGAATCATGAAGGATGCTTACTGAAAGAAGGATGCTTACTACAAAGACTGGCAAAGACCAGACCAAACCAGTCTGCACCCAGTTGGACCCCAGTACTGAATTTTCAGGACTTTTTCTCTCATTATAATACTAAAAATCATGCTCAGGGGTGGAGATTTAACATTCTAATGAGACATGTGACACTTGAAGAAGTATGACTTTTAAGTGCACAAGTGCTAATAACCCCCCACATCTACATGCTTAGACATCAGCCTCACTTTCTTTAAAAAACTCTCCCTGACCTCTCTCGCCTTGGGAAGTCATTCAAAGGACTGTTTGCTTTGTGCTTCCTCCCTCCTGCTCCAGCATTAAATCCCATTAAAGCCTTGCCTAAAACTCCTGTCTGACCTCTTGTCAATTTCTATCACTTAGAGTGCCCAAGGACCCAGTTTGATATCAAGGGATGGTATCAGGTAGCACAAATGTTAAGATAAAGAAAAATATGGACCAAGAATAGACGTTTACGGAATAAACTCTTTTTTTCGATTATAGGTCAACACAGAAAAGCCTATAAAAGAGGCTGAGAAGAAATACATCCTGAAAAGTAATTTTATCTGGATTTTTGGAGGTAAATACTCTGAGCTTCAGAAAAATGCAACTTGCCCAAAATCTTGTCTTGTCTGAACCAAGACCTGATCTCTAGTATTTCTGACTCCAAACATGGCCTTTCTACGGTATTGTGAAATCACCATACCAAACTATAATGTTCTTAGAGTAAAAATTATGTCTTCTACAAAATATCCCCCTAATGTGAACACATATATGCTTTAAAGAAACATTTTATTTTATTCTATAAAGGCTATAATGAATTAAGATAATTGTCCTTTCTCATAATTTTGACCAGATGTATCCATTAATTATGCTGCTTTTTAGGTAATTTTTTTTTCATATTAGCATTTTGATATTATAGTATAATTTAAAAATCTGTCTTATGCAAGCACATTTAATTAAATGATCAAATATAAATTTACTCATAGTTATTATTATTATATTATATTATCTCTAATATATGACATATTAGATAATACATTGGAATATTAATTATTAATTATAGCATTAATTTAATGAGTTTTTATTCCAAAACAAAAACTTTTATTACAATATTATACAAAATTCTAATATATGAAAATTTAACTGTTCACTCATGAAATCAAATGAGACCCTCTTCTATTTTTTAAACACAGCAGGATATTTCAATGATGGATATTCATTGCACTTGTTCATGAAAAAATATTTTCAAGACATTGTATTGGGGGAACTATGAACCACTAGCCTTATCAGAAATTTATCATAATTATCAAAGTATCACAGTACCTGCCTTTCCCTACTATGGGGAAATTTTGCTATATGAAGCTATACCTTACAGAATCACATTAAAAACAAATTCAATTCTGATACAAAAATTCATGTTTGTTGACAATGACAGAAGATGTGTTTTCTTTGCTATATAATGCACCCAAAAGTTAAATTTTTCAAAACAAGAAAACTTAACAAGAACTTAAAGAACTTTAAAATGACTTCCTCATATACTCTTCCATTTGTGGGTTAATTTTAGACATTTCCTTCCCCTAATTACTTATAGATATAAATGACCTTAAAGAAAACAGCAGAATTATCACTAAGGCATCATGACATTCTAGAGAGATCTATTGTTTATCCAATTACATTTATGGACTCAAGAAAATTATGGAGTAACTTACATCTACACACAAAGTACATTATGTAATATGTTATCTTGTCATTTTAAAAGTTATTTGCTATTTGAACCCATATAATATTATTTTCTTAGAATTCTAATTTAAGCATTATCCTTTAGAATGTACATGTTTCCTAACTTTAATACACATTTTCATTTTTTCAGTATTTACTAAAACATATTAAATGCCCATCGTGTGATAGTGTCTGTAGATAAAATGGTAAAGAAGACACAACTCCAGCTTCATAACTGCACCTCTTCTACAAAAAGTAAAAAAGCTACTATAATCTTGTCATAAGTTGGGTTCTCGAAATGCAGATGCTAGCACAGAGGTTGAGGTGCAATATATTTATTAGGAACCAATATCTGTGAAATGAAGGGTGAGTAGGTAACAGGATTGGGCAGTAGAGAAAGTTGAATTATACAATGCAGGACTATCAAAGTCTTGGTCAACTTAGTAGAAAGTTTTAAAGCAAGTATTGACATCAAAGTGTCCTGTCTACAAGTGATACAACCAAGCCTTTGTCCTTCAGTACCAGATGCAGGCTACGTAAGAAAGTATATAACCTTGGGCAGCTGTGCTTTCTGTAGCCAAGCAGCCCCTGAGGATCTAACATACAGAAACTATCTCTGAAGGTACTCCCAGTGTGTTTAATTTATGGGGGATGTGGGCTGCACATCTCCATATGTACCATACTCCACCATAAAAACATTCAGTAAATTACTGGAAGTGAGGGTAAGGGGCCATTCCTACTTTCATTCCCAGTTCCTGAGGCCATGTATTCTTCCTACTGCTAATGCAGAGCCATATAAAAGTCTTTAATTCCAGGCATATATTGCATCCAGATATAGGAAATCCTGTCACTGAAGTACATTGCCTCCAGGCTTCCCCTTAAGCTGGAATATCAGTAAACCTTTTCAATTCTCTATCATGCTAGAAGCTTGGGTGATATGGATATAAAGGACTCATGTCTGCTTTCCTTTGTATAACATGCATTACCTAATCTGACATATCATTATATGGGTTCCAGTGCCAGTCATTAAAACACTCTGTGAGCCACTGAATAATAGTGCTGGCTGAGACTATGAGGGCAAGAAAGGCAAACCTGTACTTAGAATATGTGACTACTCTTCTGATGAACCACAGGCCCTTCCAGGATGTATGGGGAACAAGGTAGTTGACACCTAGTACCCAGTTTGTCCCTCAAGAAATGGTCCCTATGGAGAACTCAGCATTGGTATCTGATGTTGATGCCTGGTAGATCAAATTTAGTGGAGTGGGTGCAGTTTGTTTCACACCACCTTAGCAGTTACTTAAATGTTCATTGTGCTGAGATATCAGGTGATAGACACAAACTGATGTCACCTGGTCCATTTTGTCCGCATGAATGATCAGAGTCTCTTCTGTGGTAGATGCTTTCTTGTGGTCATAAACATGTAATACAAAGATCTACTCACATTGTGTCCATTCTCATAGGTCCATTCACATGCCTTTACTCTCCTTGTACTCAGTCTCCTAAGTTGGTTATCCTCCTTTTCTTGGGCAGTTATCTGCATAAGTAGCTGGGACTTTATATTATACCCCAATCAGTCACCATACAGGCTGCCCCAGGAAAAGATATGATTTCAGGCAAGATGACTTTCTGCAGCTAAGGCATATCTTGAAGTAGCTCATAAATGGAGACCATGTGCTGACCATACTCCCTGAAGCCTAACAACAAGTTCTTATTTGAAGGAGATTTTGGCAGTCCATCTCTGTATCTATCACAAATATGATGTGCAGCAGCTTCTCTGACAGAAAACATGAAATATTTGAGGATATTTTAAAAATATATATCCCATAGATATCCCATGATCAAATTATTTGGCAAGAATCATATATTATTCAGATGCAACAATGATAGATTTTCATTTCATATTTTGATGAAAAATTACCTTTTTACTTCCTCTCTATCCATTCCAGGTCCATGATGGGGCAACTGTAGTTACTTCGTTGTGTATATAGGAGAGGGTAGTCAGACAGTGGCTCACTGAGGGGAGAATATGACTGAGCAGATATTTGAAATCAATCAAAAGATCAGAAGTTAGGTACATATCTGAGGATGGGAGAGTGAATTGGAGGACGAGTTGTTAGGTAGTGGGAAAGGTACATGTGCAAAGGCCTAAAATGAAAGAGTATTGGGGTGCTTGGGTGGCTCAGTTGGTTGAGTATCTGACTTTTGATTTTATGTCAGGTCATGATCTCACAGTTTGTGAGGTGGAGCCCTGCATTGGGCTCACAGTGACAGCACAAAGCCTGCTTGGGATACTCTCTTGCTCTTTGCCCTTCCCCACTGCTGGCTAGCGCTCTCTCAAAATAAATAAACTTAAAAAAAAAAAAAAAAAAGAAAGAAAAAAAGAATATGGTGTCTTGGAGAACTATCAGTTGTTTATTATGGAATGACCAGCATAGAGAAGTCAGGGAATAGAGGGAGATAGGATTGGAGAAATAATTTAAGAATATCTTTTAAATTTACAAGGCATGCTGTAGAATTTGAAGTTTATGCTCTAAGAGTGGTAGGAATCCATGGACATTTTTAATTGGATTAGTCCAATTGGATTTAATTGGTTTAGTGCTATGCTCATATTTTGTTTCAGAAAGATAAGTGAAACCACAGTTTGAAAGCAGATTCAAAGAGGTACTCTATTCTCCTTAACATTGACAACTTCATAGTATCCTTTTCCACTAAAAAGGTCTCCTATATTTCTGAAAGTAACTGTTTACCATCCAAATGTCCAATTACCTGTGCTTCCAAATTTGCTGTAATAGAAAATGACCTTGAAAATTTTTTGATGAGGCTAGAATATAGAAGAAATCTAATTGTTATAGCCAAGAAAGTTTTATGGTAGAGTCATTCCATCTATTTTCAAAATCAGATTTGATGGCTAAAAAAAATTAAATTTTTTATGACATCTATGATAAATGCAGAATCTGATTTTGACTAGAGCAGTAAGTAGGAAGGAACCAAATCAGGTTGAATTCCAAAATTCTGGAACTAATAATAGAGTATAATATACAAGTAATCATGTAAATTGAGTAAAAGTAATGAACAAATTAAATATCTTAATAATGCTTAGACAGATTAAAATTTTTAACATATAAAGTTTTACTATACAATCATCTTGCTACAAAGAACAGAAAACAAAGCTCCGGACTTTATTCTCATTATGCGTACTGTTTTTCCCAAGTGATAGGACTTGGATTTTATATCAGGATAAGCTACAATGCATGGATTTTTTAAAACATTTTTTTTTTAATTTATTTTTGAGACAGAGAGAGGGAGCGAGCATAAGCAGGGGAGGGGCAGAAAGAGAGGGAGACACAGAGTCGAAAGCAGCCTCCAGGCTCTGAGCGGTCAGCACAGAGCCCCACGTGGGGCTCAAACCCAAGGACTGTGAGATCATGACCTGAGCTGAAGTTGGGCACTTAACCGACTGAGCCACCCAGGCGCCTCATGCACGGATTTAAAAAAAAAAAAAAAAAAAAAAAAAAAAAAAAAAAATATATATATATATATATATATATATATATATATATATATCTCAATTTAGGGGCGCCTGGGTGGCTCAGCTGGTTAAGCATCCGGGTTTGTCTCAGGCCATGATCTTGAGGTTTGTGAGTTCCAGCCCCCGTGGGGCGCTGTGCTGATAGCGTGGAGCCTGGAGCCTGCTTGGGATTCTGTGTCTCCCTTCTCTGTGCCCCTCCCCTGCTCACGCTCTGTGTCTCTCTGTCTCTCAATAACAAATAAACATCAAAAAAAATATATATATATATTAAAATATATAAAATAATATATAAAATATATATAAATATAAAAATAATATATATTATTATATATATTATATATAGATTATTTATATATATAATATATTTATATTTATATTATTTTATATTTATATATTTTATATAAATATATAAATAATATATATAATACATATTATATATAATATTATATATTATATATATTATATATAATATATAATATATATAATATATATTATTTTTATATTTATATATATTTTATATATTATTTTATATATTATATATTATATTATATATTATATATTAAAAAATCAGATCAATTTAGCAAGGAGTAAAAAGCTATCAATATGTCTAAAGACTACTTTGTAGCTCAAGGGGGAGGGCGTAAAGTCGATAGGGGTATATATGAAAGAATACTGGCTAAGAAGGCAAGTTATGAAATGTGAAAGTAAAAGACAATAAGGATTCAGTACATATAATGTAAAATAAACTTTTGTATACATGAATTTCAGTCAAATGAAAGCAAAAGCAATAAACTCTGCTTGCATAATTATTACAATTAGAGACAGTTGATTTGTATATATTTAACCAGGAGTATGCTCTCTTTAGTCTATTGATAGAAAAATAGTGGAGATAAGAAAGCATGCAACACAGGAACAGCTATGAAGATTTACCCTGAAATCCATGGCAATACACAATGGAAAAATATGACTAGTAAATGCTCATGTATCTGAGACCATTTTGAGATATGGTCTCATTTTCTATTCCACATAAATTAACTTTTCCCATCCAATTAGAAATTCTCCACTTTAGTCAATATTTAATTTTCTTTCTCTCATATTTTCCAAAGGATAGGGATTTTCTCCCCACTCTTCATTTAGAATTCAGATTCTGGTATGTTTTTCCAGCTGAATAAGCAAAATGTATAGATCTAGACAGCCACTAAGCAGGATCACAGGTCCCAGTGAGGACTAATGGGCAAATTCCTTCAACTGTTTTATCATTACTGTCTTATTTATGTGAGTTAATGAAGAGAACAAGCTATGAGATCATTTCTGTAATTTTCCAAATAACTAAAGATGAGACCATTAGTAAATTCTTTCACCTTATTTGCTGATTCTTATCTGTCTGTTTAATATGACAGATTTCTTTGCGTCTGAAAAGGATTTTTGTAACTCTGAGCACAATCTTCATTATAGCATTGTCCCTAATTGCTATTTTAAAGCATTTTGTATCTTAGGGTAATTGTTATGATAGATTTAAATAAACAGCCAGGTACCTTCTTTTGTGTGTGTGCGTATATTGCTGTTTATTTTCCATTTGAATTATAGTTATCCAGCATCATAAAAATCACATTGATAAAGTAATACACAGAGATTTTTTTTTATTGTTACAAAATCTGGAAACTCAAATAGGAGTTATGAGACACTGTGTTATAAATGGTGGCACCCCTTTTTGAGAAATGAAAGCAAGCTCTTTTAATGCTGTAATTTTCTACACTTCTCCCCATGCCCATCAAAAAACGGGGTTAGAGCTGGGAGTTGAAAAAATTTTGTTTAGTTCTGAAAACTGTTAATAAAATGAAGACTCTAGATATAGGATAAGAAACACAAAGGGATAAATCTATCTTAGGAGGAAGCTCTAGTTTCCATTTCACATTCGGCTTAATATCATTTACAACAGCATCTACCCTATTGTATAGCTACCTGCCAAGGAATGTTATAGTTGCCAAATGTTCAAATTAAATTATTGGGAGGGCTTCCCATTGAAAATGCATTTATGAATTTTATGGTGGAGGAACTTAAGTCATCTTCACATTCAACTCTCGAAAGGATCTGGTGAGGAAGCACTTGAACTGACCCACCTCCTTAAGGGTTTTTTATGGGTAAAGGGAAGAAAGGAAGGCATCCTGTGTTGGAAAGTAGAGTACTGTATTAGGGTAAAGTAGAGTTGGAAAGGAAAGAGTAGTTTATGGGCAAAGGGTTGTAGAGAGAGGAACAAATTATTCTAGCTGGGAGGAGAGCAGGTAACCAGTTTGACTGGCTTAGAGAATTTGGAAACTTGAGAGTTTATCCATAAAAGGGGTAGTATGAGTTAGGGTAAGACTGTGAAGTAATCTGAATATTATCAATATAAAATGTTTGCACTTTACTATGTAGGATATAGGGAAGCATTCATTACTCCTGGAAGAAGGAGATGGTGTCTTACTACTTTTTTCAACATCCAGGTACCTTTAATTGTGACTTAAACTCACGTTTGGCATGATGATTTATACAGATCCATCTTCTTACATCAATTTCTTCAGTATAGATCCTTAATGTGGGCCATTAAGGAGTTCAAGATTTTATCTCAGTTACTAACCAAGCCAGGCTGTCCAAGTATTTTTCAGAATAAGTAGAATTTATAGTTCTATATGGTCATTAACTATTTCTGTGAATTAAAATGCTTTTTTCTAAGTTTATTAATTTTTGAGAGAGAGAGCAAACAACCAAACAAAGAAACAAAACAAAACAAAACAAAACAAAACAAAACACAAGCTGGGAAGGGTCAGAGAGAGAGGAGACACAGAATCTGAAGCAGACTCCAGGCTCTGGGCTGTCAGCACAGAGCCTGACACTGAGCTCAAACCCACAAGCTGTGAGATCATGACCTGAGCCAAAATCAGATGTTCAACTGACTGAGCCACCCAGATACCCCGGTTAAAATGTGTCTATTCAGCATGACCAAGTTTCAATTTATATTGCATGAATAGCTACTAATGTCATGCCAAGAAAACTGAAGTTTAATATATATGTATGATGTGTTTATTTTCAGAATTTTCTATATGAGGCCAAATAACTATAATAATTTTGAGTCATATACATCTTTCTTTTATTCCATAAAAATTATTAAAAACCTTGAGCAATACTGTCCAATAGAATTGTTATGAATATACGCATTTCTATATCTATGCCTTCCAACGTGGTAGCCACTATCCAAACCTGGCTATTGTGCCCCAGAAATGTGGCTGGTAGAGCTAAGGAATCAAATTTTAATTTAATGTCATTTTAAATACTTTATATTTAAATCTAAATCATAGCCAGTTGTGTTTAATGGCTACCATATTGGTCAGAGCAGATCTATGACAGTAAGAAACAGTTACGGTATCCACATTTTCACAGTGGTAGGAGAAAACAATTAAGTATAATACTTAAGTATAGTATGAAGCATGTAATATTAGACAGAGGGTGACTAAAGGAACATAGAAACTCATATTAGAAGAAATGGGGAAACACCAAAGAAAGTTTTTAAAAGGAAAGAAAAAAGCAGTTGTGTTGAAGGATAAGTAGGCATTAGATCCAAGTAGATCCATTCCTGCAGTTGCAAAGGAAACAAATTATAATGATTGTGGCCATACCCATTTCCAAAACTAAATTGTTCTATTCACTGTGATTGGTGTTTATGTTTCTTCCTTTCAATCTTATACTCCTGTGTGCAAGAAAATAATCATTAGAAGATCCCAGAGCAAAGTGTAAAGAGTATTCACCAAAATAACAGATAGGTTCCCCATTAGATACCAAAAACTACAGGTACATATTCTGGAGGTTGGGAATCCACTTTTTCCACATGATATTTGAATGTTTTATTGCAAGCAAAATATAATTACCTACTTTTTGTCCAAAGTTAGAAAATAATTCCTTGCTTCTTTCTGTTCTATAACTTTAAAACAGATCTCACTAAACATTCATAGTGGAACTAGGAAGCAGTATTAGGAAGCTGGTACCTGCTTGTGACAACAAACAAGGGGTCTCTTACTTTCCTCTTTCCCTTGTTTTCACTTTCTGTTACACTGCAATCGAATCTGATCTGCAACTTGTAATTTTTGATCCATTTGTGACCTACTGTCCACCGTCCATCCAATGGACTTCTAAGCTGATTCCAATTTCACCTCTCAGTTCAGTTCTGAGCTCCTATTTGCTCTGTTGCCCCTCCTGCTCCTGACTGCTTGGGGTTAATGCACTTTCCCTTCCCTTTTGGAACTCTAGAAGCAAGACCTCTGTGCCTATTAGTTTGGTTGACGCTCATATTGATTCATCATAGCCTTAAAGTGATTTTATATCTTTCAGAGTTTTCTATTTAGTATGTATTCATAGATGCCATTTAGAGCACTAGCCATATTTTCTGAGTTCTTAAAAGGATTTGATTTTAAATTAGAAGCACACAAAAAAACAGTATGGGATATTGTTGAAGTATTCATCTTTCTGCCCTTTGAAAGCACCAGATGTGCAAATTAAAGAAAGCCACAAATTCCTTGACGCTCCTCCCATCAAGTGTGACTGTTTTGACTAATAGAATATATTAGAAGCTTTGCTATGCCTGTTTCTGGCTCCAGGCCTGTAGAGACTGGCAGCTCCCACTTCATGTTTCTTGGAACACTGACTCTTGGAAGTCAGCCACCATGCTATGAGAAAGCCAAAGCTGCCTCATGGAGAGGACTAGCATGGCTGAGCTCCCAGCCAGCAGTCAGCACCAACTCGTTATTCCACGTGGGGAGCCTCGTCAACACCTAAACCTGATTTAGTTTATGAAATCTTGGATCCTGATCTTGAACCTGATGCTATATTGGGAAGGAAAGTTGGAGTTTGTGGAGGAAGTGAGTGTATTTTTCATGTGGGAGTAACATAAATAATTTTTAGACAGAAGGCTAAGTTCTTTACACTCTGCTTATTAACAGTTGTAGTCTCTACCCACTTTCCTTGCATCTGTGGGCCCTGTGACTACTTTGAAGTATGGAAGAAATGAAACAGAAACATTAAAGACTGGAAACTTCCACTTTCTGTCTCTTGGAACACTAACTCTTAGATGTTACTGGGAGGAAGCTGAAGCAAAGCCTTGGAGAGATCCACATGAGGAAGAGTGAGGCACCAAGCCAAGAGCCCCAGTTAAGCTCATAGCAATCAGCTGGCACATATTTATCAGCTATGTGAGTAGATCTTCCAGCCCTATTGAGTCACCATAGCTGATAGAACATAGAGCAGAGATATACACACTACAGAACCCATTGTATATTCATCCATGAAGTCATGAGCAAAATAAAGTTCACATTTCAAGCTACTAAGTTTTTGCATTATGTATTACATAGTAATAGATAACTGGAACCCCAAGAGTATTCTCAGAATTGTGTTTCTGTTCCCTCCATGTAGAATTCTCTTCCCACAAATCTTTGCAGGATTAGTTTCTGTTCAGCATTAAGTACTCATTCAAATGCATTCCCAGTCTTAGGTATTTTTATGCTCTCAATCCCAACACATTGTTCTTTCATCATTTGTTTAAGTGTTTACTATGTATTTATATCTACTCCCACCTAAATTAGAATATAAGTTACATAAAATAAGGAAATTTTTACCTTGTTCTTTGCTATATCTCTTTTACCTAAAGCAATACCTCAATATTGGTATTACTAATAATACCTGGTATATACTGGTAATATATACTAATAATACCTGGTAATAACTGGTAATACTAATAATTAGTATTGGAATTACTAATTCCATTCTACTGGCTTCATCCGTATCAAAGAGGATCTGATTATATGGTAATAGAAGTAGAGAATACTAGAGGCTTATAGATTCATCTTCTATATCTCCAAATGCTATTCCAATTGTTTCTCAAACATTGAGCCACCAGATTAAGAAACTAGATTCCAACTGAATCAGATTTCAATAACTGGTCAGTCATAGTGATACTTTATACTTACAATCCAAATGTCCAGATAGCTGTAATCAGTCAGTTTAGCTCATTACAAACCAATTTTGAATTGGTCTGCTTAAATGTGTAGTGATAAGTTGGAAACAACATCAAATCCCTAATTCAATCACAAGAAGGTGTCCAATATGTGGCTATACATGTGCTTTGAGTATCTCTCATGGATTGGCTGCCTCTCTGTTTTTTTACGAAAGCTCACACACATTTTGAGTTAGATAATTGTTTTACGCACACACACACTTTCACTCTTTTCCACCTAATTTAAAGCATTGCTGCTGTCACCATCACACTTGCTCAGACACATCTATAATCATGTGTCATCTTTGTGATGCATGGCTTTCATTAGTGGAAGATAAAAGGTTATATTCTATTTCAAGGAAAAAAAATCTAACTTTCAGACTGTAAATCATGCTTGTGGAATTCAGAGGACATAGCCCTTTACTCTCTTTACTTCCCTTCAGTGTCCTACATGTCTTTAGCAAATCCTTACTGAAGGGACATTAGAAAATCTTTCATCTTCACATCCTTCCCCTTTATCCTCTACAAAATCCTGTAAAATGTCAGTTAATAACAAAGAAATATTAAAGTTCTTATAATGCCCTTAAGGAGACTAACATTCAGGATTTTGTATACGGCAGCAGACCAGACCTTGAATTAGCATCCCATTGACCCACTGAATACATAATGTAGCACAACTATACTGCCCAAGTTACCCATGACTCGTTGCAGCAATCTGTTTTCTCTCTTAAAATATGAATTTATGTGTGTATGTATGTGTGTATGTAAATGTGTGTGTGTGTGTGTGTGTGTGTGTGTGTGTGTGTGTGTGTTACCTCCTCAAGAAAACATCCACTAAAATTTGGGTTGCAAAAACACTGATTCAGGTCTTACATTCTTGATTGCAGAAATATGAAGAGGAAGGTCTCTTTGTCACTTAAATATTAGAGCAATCATTACAAGACTGTTAAATCATGAGGAAATATGACCTTGATAATTAGATCATGAGAGACAGGACAACCCTATGAGTGCTTGATAGGTATTTAAATTTGCCTGAGCACTGCCTTCCAAATGTGTTAGTGTTTTGGTATCTGTTAAAAACACTTACTAAAAACTATTTATGATTTGATTGTTTGGATTTTCCTCTATCATCTGTGAGTTCATTTCTCTTCCTTTGACATGAAAATGCCTCATGTAAAATTTCTAGGGAAGCACATTATTAACTACCAGGTCCCTTGATAGTACCAAAGCAATCACACTAGTATTCCTTTAGCTTTTACTCTCAGATACTTTTGAATCCTGCCATCCAAATCATCATGGTGTTAATATATTCCCAAGCACTGAGGACTCAGAGGAGCACGATGCTTCAATGTGTTTATAGAATACACTTCATGTAGACGGGCACGAAAGGAACAGTTTGCATAATCATCTGCCAAAAAGAATCCATCTGTCAGAAGAGTAGAAGCTGGTATCAAACAAGTTCACATTAAAAAACATAATCTCAATTTCCATTCTGTGCACTTCATTTCCTTGAGCCTAATTATCAGTGTGCATATAAATGAGGAAAATACTTCTTCCTGGTTACAGTTCAAAAATTCTGATCTTGGCAAGAGACAACAATAGCTGCTCATTTCTTTTGGGGCTGTACCATGCAGCTGAGAGCATTGGGGCTGAAAATGCCAGGCCAAATTCCATTACTGCCAATGTGAAGCTTTACTTTACTGCTTGTGGTAAATGTGGTTATGTGTGAACAACAGAAATATTGTCTCATTTCCTTAGTGTTAACAAATCCTGGCTTGGCTCCAAAGAAGAAACATGGCTCAGCTTTTCAAGCATTCATTTTTGTAGTTATTTTCTGATAAAGTTCTTAAATTTCTGCACAGTTAACTGTGGCAGAAACATAAGTCTTCAGAAAGAAAAAGTGCAAAGACACATTTAAAACACTATATTAAAATCTAATGTCAGACAAAAATGTAGAGAGAAAATTGAATTATTTTCTCCACAAAATACTTTTCACTTAAAAATTATTTGTTCCTATTCTTTAAAAACTAAATTCCTGGGGTACCTGGGTGGCTCAGTCTGTTGAGCTTGGACTCTTAATCTCAGCCCAGGTCATGATCTCACGGTTAGTGAGTTCGACCCCGCATCGGGCTCTGCGCTGACAGCCCAGAGCCTGCTTGGGATTCTCTGTCTCCCTCTCTCTCTGCCCCTCCCCTGCTCACTCACTTTTGTTCTCTCTCTCTCAAAATAAATAAGTAACCATTAAAAAAAACCCCTAAACTCTCAATTTATAGTGTGATTTTAGCCACACGCAGCTTAACAAAAGTAAGGACTTTACATAGAGGTACTTTCTGAAATTACCAAAGATATTTTATATTTTGAAATGTGATGTTTTATTTTTTATTGATGCAGAGACACAATCACATATTAAATCACTTTGTCTTCCAGATGTATTATTTCTGTTGAAATAATCCAGCTTCCAATAGCATATAATTTAATATTCATACACTTATAAATAATAAAGATTAAAAAAATTTAAAGCAATATTACATTAACACAAATCATAAAACACAGGAAGGAGACAGAGTTTCCAAGTTTATGAATCTGTAAATATGTGCCAATGCATAGGTATGTAATATTGTATGCCTTTGGTTTTCTCGACTGACTAAAATGCTTCCATAACCCTCTGGAAAATTCCAGTTTGAAAAACAGTGAAGTAAAAAACAAAAGTAAAAGATATAAGTGCATTTGATGCATTTAATAAAACCCAAATGAAAACACCACTGCTTATATATTTATATAGTTGTTAAGTATTCAAATTCTTTTTGCACACATTTTTGGTTATGATGATAGTCCAATGAAACAGGTTCTATTTATTAAAATTCCACTTTGTAGTTGAGAGAATTGAGGTTCTAGTAGCTTAGCACAATGCTAAATGCTATGTTGTCTATTATAACAATGATTGCGCCCCCCCCAACCAAAATCTGTCACAGAGTTATTATTGGATTTATTTACTGTTTTTCCCTAAGATGTACTTTGTCAATTATAAAGATTTTCAAAATCAGAACTTGTTATATTTTTCTGTGCATACTTACATATATTTCTATGCACACTTATATATACTTAAATTAAAAAGATAGACTATGAATACTGACTTTAGTCTACAATCATCCATTAAGTCATTGTGCTCCTCCAAATGTTAATGTACATATCAATCATCTGGGGGGGCTTGGAAAAAATGAAGATTCTGATTCAATAATTATGGGTTGTGCCAGATATCTGCCTCTCCAACAAGTTCCTAGGTAACACTGATGCTGCTAATTCATAGACTGCACTTTAAGAAGCAAGGCTCTAAGGAACTGGTTATAATGAGTGTGGTTAAGGGATAGGCCTGATACCATTCATGATCCTCTTTTGAGTGTCCCAGAGGGACTTGCCTCCCACTGTGCACTGAGAGATTTCTTATCCATATTCTTTCAAGTGTTTTAATTTTATCATTAGTATCCCGAATCTCTTAGATACATGGACTTCATTGTTAAATTTCTTCATTGTCTATAAGGGAGAAAGAAGTTGAATGTTTTTTTCTGGACCCATCCCCCTACCTTATCTCCACTCAAAGAAATTAATATATACGCATCTCTATTGTTTTTCCATGCTAATAAAATCACATAAAACTATCTTTAGAGGTTTAAGTATTTTTAAAATTTCTTTGTTTTATAAAAATGTGATATTACACATACCTCTCTGCATCTTACAGTTTTCACTTAGTAGATCGAGATGGAAAAACTTACGAGTGAGCATTCTTTTTAATATCTTCATAGTTTCTATACTTTAGATATACCATATTTTAATCAACCATATTTTTAAGTTTATTTACTTATTTTGAGAGAGCGAGAGGTAGAGACAGAGTGGGGAGGGGCAAAGAGAGGGAGAGAAAGAGAATCCCAAGCAGGCCCTACAACATCAATATAGAGCCCGCCCAAAGCAGGGCTTGAATTCACAAACCGGAAGATAATGACCTGAGCTGAAACCAAAAGCTAAATGCTCAACCAACTGAACAACCCAGATGCTTCTCAACTATTTTCTTATAGACCAATATTCATCTTATTTCACTTTTGCCACAACACAGTTATAATAAACATCCTTATAGCTATATAAGTGACACCTATATTTCCATAGGGTGTGTTCACAGAAGAAATATTGAATGCATACATTTTGATTTTAATGGATTTTGACATACGGATTTCTAAGCGCTATAAAACAACATTTCCATAGGCAATATATTATAGCATTTTCTTTTTTTTCTGTTCATGGTAGGTGTTGCTAATGAGATAAAACACATTGAATGCATCTTATGTTGTAATGTAATATCAATAAGCCATTTTTCATGTATATTTGCCTGTTTCAAGAATTTGTGACCACATTATGTTATAGATGTTAACTCAGTTACAGATACTAATCCTAATCAATAATAGGCATATTAGCTTTGTTTATGGTATCTTTTGTGATGTAACATATTTGAAAAATATATAGAGAGAGTTAAACAAATCTACATTTTTCCATAGCTCCTAGGATTTTTGACATGGTTAAAATTATTTCTAATCAATAGAATATTCATTTACCTCTCACATTTTATTATAAAATTTTTAATTTTTACATTTGTGTTATGTTTTACCTAAATTTTCTTTTTGTGAGTAGTATGAGATATGTGAGTAGTATGAAATATAATCTTTATTCCCTCCTATATAGAATGCCAGTTGGGTCAACATATTGTTAAACATGTTAGTATGTTTCCACAAAATTAAAACACACTAATGCAAACAAAATTTCAGTTACATATACATTTAAATCTATTTGTTCTTCACTTTGTGCCATTTTTTGATTTTCTATTTTTACCAACAATTTTTTTTTTAGTTCTGATGATTTTATATTATTTCAGTATCTTATGAAGTTAATCTTTTATAATCATTTTCTTTGTTATAATTATCTGGCTTCTTTCAGGCATTTATTTTTTGAAAAGAATTTGAGATCATTTTACTCAACTAAAAAATAACTATGTTGTGATTTAGTTGGAAACTCATTAAATACATGGTATAATTTAGAGAGAATTGACAATTTCATTGTATTAATCTTTGTATCAAAAGCATGGCATGTCATTCTATTATTCAGATTTACTCTATATTATTGAGTAAGATTGAGTAGTTTTTTGTATATAGTGTAATACTTGATATACTTGACTTTCATTCTACCTATGTATTCAATGTTTACTTTTATGTCATTTCATTGTTATCATAGTTTTCCATTTCTAGATTTTACTGGTTTATTCAAAAGCTACAAATAGCTTTTTTTTTAAATATTCTCTTTGGGGGTTTCTGCTTCCCACTATGATAGAATAGCTTGTATTAGACTAATGTGTCCCTTCAAGAATAAGTAAAAAAGCTATAAGAAATACCAAAACAGCTCTCTCAAGAGTTTAATAGAGTACACTTAGACAAGCCAGAATCTCACGGGGCAGTGATCTCAGAAGAAGACAAAAGTATTGACAAGATCCAGATATTTTTATGCCACTTTTCTTTCCAGGTTTTTGCTGATTAATAACAATGGGGTGGGGGGGGTGTCTGGGTGGCTCAGTCAGTTAAGCAGCCAATGTTGGTTCAGGTCATGATCTCACAGTTAGTGGGTTCTAGCCCTGCATCAGGCTCTGTGCTGACAGCTCAGAGCCTGGAGCCTGCTTTGGATTCTGTGTTTCCCTCTCTGTCCCTCCCCCATTCATGCTCTGCTTCTCTCTGTCTCTTAAAAGTGAATAAACATTAAAATAAAATAACAGTAGGAAACTTAGTAAACAAGTATAAACAAGCTCACAACTTATGGTGGTCTATGGGGCCAGGGGGACAAATAATTGCAATTCAAGGTACAAAGTGCTCTAATATTAGAAGAGAAAGACCCTGTCGAAAAGGGAACTGCAGAAAAGTGAGTCCACCATTCTGTACCACTTTTCCCCTTGAAGTATTATTCTTTTCTTAAAGTCCTGAGACTAAGGCTAAGAAATTGAGGGAATATATATTTAAATCTTTTTTTAATGTTTTTTAAATTTATTTTTGAGACAGAGAGAGAGAGAGAGCATGAGCAGGCGAGAGACAGAGCATGAGCAGGCAAGGGACAGAGAGAGGGAGACACAGAATCCGAAGCAGGCTCCAGGCTCTGAGCTGTCAGCACAGAGCCCCATGCGGGGCTCAAACTCACGGACTGTGATATCATGACCTGAGCAGAAGTCGGACGATTAACCGACTGAGCCACCCAGGCACCCCTAAATTGAGGGAATATATTTATAGTCTAAACTAGATATCAGCAATAAGACCCACAGGTTATTCAGCAGAATATCTGTTTTGTAAATAAAGTTTTGTTGAAACAAACACATACTCATTTGTTTATGTTTTCTCTATGTATGCTTTTGTGTCTCAGTGGCAAACCTACTAGTTATGACAGACACCGCATGAAAAGCCCAAAATATTTACTATTTGATTATTCACAGAAAAAGTTTGCTGACCCTTGGTCTTATCCAAACACTTTTAATTGTAAAAGGGAGTTTCTTGATACTTATGGTCAGAAAAGAGGTGTAACCTAGGATTGCCCTAAATAAAATAAAAGATGCAATTGATTAACTTCATAAAGACTGAAATATCCCACACCAATTTGCTCCTGCTTCTACCTGTAATCCAAAAGTAAAATAGACTATAGAGGAAGATAGGATCTTTCCCATCCTCTACAATTTTTTCAAATACAATGCTGGCATTAAATAAATAATCTCTAGGATTGTCAGGAGATTAGACAGAAATAGCAGAAATTCAAGAGAAAAAAAAATCAGACAAAAGAAACAGACCCAGAAATGACAGAGACATTAGTGTTTTGGGCAGCATTTTTAAATTACTGTGATTAAGGGACACCTGGATGGCTCACTTTGAAGAACATGTGACTTGATCTCAGGGTTGTGAGTTCAAGTCCCATGTTGGGTTTTGAGATTATTAAAAACAAAATCTTAAAAAAAATAAAATAAAGAATAAATTACTGTGATTAATATGTTCAAAAGAAGAGAGGGGGAAATACAGAAATCTGTATCAGAAAATTGAGATCTATAAGAATAGATAATCTTTGAAAATTCTAAATCTGAAAATACAGTAATGGAAGTTACACATTTAGTGAATGAATTTAAAAGCAGAATAGTGGCCAGAAGAGAAGACCAGTGAAGTAGAGGACAATATAGAAATAAATATCTGGGAAAATATATAAAAGAATAAAAAAGTTAATGGTCTATCATTCATTAATTGAATTTGCATTACAAGGGGACAGAAATAATAGAGCAGGACAATAACTGAAAAAAAATATTGGCCATGGACTTCAAATAAGATCAAAATGATCAAGCTGCAGATTTCAAATGCTAGTGTAAATTAAAATTGCATTTAAGTTAAATTAAAATTGTTCCTTTTGTTTACAATGCCTTCCATTTAGAGCAGTATTATTAATTCATTAAACTGCCTTTTTTTTTTCCTTCTCTCTACCTGCTAGGGCCCCTTAACAACAACATTATTTTCCCTTGCTTGCTCATTAAGGCTCAGTTCAAATACTGAAGTGAGGGGGCAGCAATCTGGAGAGAGGTATGCAGGCTCTATTCCTGTTCTTGGAAGAGGCAACAGTCAAGGTGTCAGCTCATGTCACTCTAATATTTCCCAGGTACAGAAATCCAACATGCCAGGGTCACTTTCCCACAGCTCTTCCAATGCAGAGGAACCGCAGGTCCTGAGTGAACCAATATGCAGCACTTCCTTTTGTGGGGGATGGGATTCATGAATACCTGCAGGTCAGGTGCTTTCCAGAATCCATCTAAACTTCCTCACCCTGAATTTCCCTCCCCTTGTCCCAATGTGATATCAAGATTAGTGGGGAAAAAAAAAACTGTACCAACTCTGTCCTTTAGGACTCCAGTTAAGCTTGAGGCCTTGCTACCAGCTTCAATGCTTCAGTTTAATATGTAAGGCATGGGAGAGATAAAGTTGTTTGGTGGCAATTAGGACAATGACAGCAAGGCAGGAAATGTTCAAGCTGCCACCTTTTCCTGTTTTCCTAATCTTGCCTCTTTCCAAATGTATTTAAATAATACTGTTTTCTCAAAAAGGCTTATTATTCCAGAAACTTATTTTAAACAAATCTAACTCTGATGGAAATTTAATGCAACTGAAATAAAAGCCCAAAATAGACTCTTATTCTTGTATGGCAGTAAACCAAACAGATCATTAGTGGAAACACCACTATAATAACTTTTCTTTTCATATACCGAACAGTTTTGTGCAGAACATAATTTTAATCATACCATCTCCTTTTCCGTGTACTCCATAAAATCTATTATAAAATCCATTCTAAAATAATTATGTGTTTATACATTGTTAACTTCAATAGAGCATTATAAAAATAGAATCATTTCTTCTGGTTAGGCATCTTGGTAGATTTTCCATATTTTTCAATATTCCACATGAGAAGATAAAACATGACGGCTGTAAATTTCTGAGCCAACTGACCTAGTCAGGTAGGTATAATATTTAATATCATGTGGAAGATTTTACAGACATATGTTCAATATTCTCTAACTAAATATACTTTTTTTCTTTTTTCCCAATGACTATGTTCTAAATGGAAAAAATTAAATAAACCTTCAGAAGTCTAGAATTGTTCAAGGGCTAAATATACTGAATTACGAGGATGGTATTTTTTTTTCTTGTTTTCTGGATTTCAAATGACACTGCACTGGCTGCAAACAGAGCCAAACCAAATTAACTCTAAACAATGAAGAAAAATGAAGGTGGCATCTTAGTCCAGGGGATCTTGCCAAAGGAACATAGTTTCTTTCCACATTTCTAAACTTATTCCATTTCAGAGGATGAAATGGATCTCTCCTTTTCCACACTAGTAAAAAAGGAGATGGAATTCAGGAAATTCAAATGCTTATGAGGAGAAATGCTAATTATAATCACCCATATTAGTATGAAAAATGTCATAAATAGACCTCAGAGTACTATGATTAAAAGCTGTTATTCTTTTAATTTAGCAAGATAAAATTTATATGTAAGGTGGCTGGTGATTATTTGACACAAACCCAAAGTTTGTGGGCAGTATTGGTAGTGGGAGTTCCAGTATTGTTTACCCACAATTACTCAGCCATGAGGAGGCACTCCAGAGACTTGCTATGATCCACTGAATTAATTATGACCAGTTTCAATGTTAAAAGGACTGCTAAGAGATACTTCAACAATCTAATATACAAATGAAGGATGAAGGACCAAAGAGATTAAAGTACTTACTTCCAGTTAGCACTTAGTAGGGTTGGAGGAGATCCCAGGTTTCCAGATTCCTACTGACACAGAAGGAATGTGTCATTCTTATGGCCATTCTTATGGCCATTTAGTAACCATTTAGTTGATGCCTAGAACGAGTTAATTCAATAAAAACACAGAAACATTTGGAATTTTCTCATACCTAACATACATGTATGTATATAATTTCACTCGCTTTTAAGATACTCAGAGAAGATAATTATCCAGCAAATTATTTGAAAGAGAAAGAGGAAAAAGCATCATTGAGAACTTTGGGGTATTTGAGAAATGAGAAATGTGTTGGGTAAAAATAATGGATTTGGCTTTTGAGTTAAGTATTAGGTGAACAGAATAGCATTTATTTGACAGCAACATGGGGAAGAAAAACAAATGTATCTCAATGCGTTAAAAGCAATGGATTGACTATGCCACAAGGTCTTTGGGATGAATAAACTCATTACACAATACAAAATGAAAGCTGGAAATCTGTGAATAAATCTCAAAAGTTGTGACAGTCTTAAAACATTCAGAAATGAAATGTAAGGTGGTTCTTAGATGACCATAAGCTGCTATTTATTAAGAAAAATGTATTTTAAAGAGTAGATTGAAGATTTGTTTATAGATAATCAAAACAAAACTAACAACATTTGAATTGCGTTAAATTCTAAATGGATTCAACTTTGTAAGTCTGCTTGACAAACCCAGTGACACTGGAGTATGCAATTATCAAAGATGCAGTAACTGTGCACTGGAATTTCCACAACTATTGTGAAACAGAAAGCAGTTCTCCTATTAAATGACAGTAGATAGAGCTTTGAAAAGAAGTCTCTAAACAATTTATTATTTAAAATCATTTCCTTTTAAGAAAACATGGTGAACTAATTTCCTCATTTATAGGAAAAGAATGTTAAACTACAGATGATACAATTTAATTCTTGAGTCATACAAATTCTTTGCCTTGAAAGTTTATTTCCTTTACTTCATATCATTTGAATTGATTTGAAATAAATAGACTTCAGTGACAGAAATTGACTTCAATTTTTTCCAAAGTTAATTTATAAATCTGTAATTATTTTAAAACTATGGGGTTCTTTTATTACTATGATAGTTCCAGTGAAACATAAAGAGAAGTAATTGTCATTATCCTTGCCCTTGTGAAGGTTACATTCTCATTTAGAAGGCAGGATTTACCAAATTAGTAGTATATATTCAGTATATCAACTACATTCAGTATATACCTTCAGTATATCAACTCACTAAATGAGTTTCTGACTCAGTAATAGGCTAACCTGAAAACAAACAAACAAACAAACAAAACTAAGACCAGATCATGTAAAATTACATAAATCAGAATAGAATTTAATGTGATAGACAACATAAAGATATTATAAGATTTTGAGCAGAGGATTGAAATATTTTTCTCCTGTTACACGTCAAGATAAAATTAGTTTGGTGAAGATTAAGCTAGCAGTAATATGTGTAAAAAATTAAAGAAAGTAAAAATAGAGGTAAAAAGACAGTTAAGAAGCTATTATTTTTTTTTTATAAAATTGCACTTTATTTTTTGCATAGTAGGGATCAGTTGCCCTGCTAAGCATTTCCTCATGCATCTGCATCGTTAAATTGTGAAATAGATATTTCTGTGTTTTTTTATATTTTATTTTATTTTATTTTATTTTATTTTATTTTATTTTATTTTATTTTATTTTTTGTATTGTATTGTATTGTATTTTTTAACTTGTTTTTTTTTTTATTTTTTTAAATTTACATCCAAATTAGTTAGCATATAGTGCAACAATAATTTCAGGAGTAGATTCCTTAGTGCCCCTAACTCATTTAGCCCATACCCCCCTCCCACAACCCCTCCCATAACCCTCAGTTTGTTCTCCATATTTATGAGTCTCTTCTGTTTTGTCCCTCTCCCTGTTTTTATATTTTTTTCCATTCCCTTATGTTCATCTGTTTTGTCTCTTAAAGTCCTCGTATTAATGAAGTCATATGATTTTTGTCTTTCTCTGACTGACTAATGTCACTTAGCATAACACCCTCTAGTTCCACTCATGCAGTTGCAAATGGCAAAATTTCATTCTTTTTGATTGCCAAGTAATACTCCATTGTATATATATACCACTTCTTCTTTATCCATTCATCCATCAGTGGACATTTGGGCTCTTTCCATACCTTGGCTATTGTTGATAGTGCTGCTATAAACATTGGGGTGCTTGTGTCCCTTTGAAATAGCATGCCTGTATCCCTTGGAGAAATATAAAGTAGTGCAATTGCTGGGTCATAGGGTAGTTCTATTTTTAATTATTTGAGGAACTTCCATACTGTTTTCCAGAGTGGCTGCACCAGCTTGCATTCCCACCAGCAATGCAAAAGAGATCCCCTTTCTCCGCATCCTTGCCAACATCTGTTGTTGCCTGAGTCGTTAATGTTAGCCATTCTGACAGGTGTGAGGTGGGATCTCATTGTGGTTTTGATTTGTATTTCCCTGATGATCAGTGATGTTGAGCATTTTTTCATGTGTCAGTTGGCCATCTGGATGTCTTCTTTGGAGAAGTGTCTATTCATGTCTTTTGCCAATTTCTTCACTGGATTATTTGTTTTTTTGGGTATTGAATTTGCTAAGTTCTTTATAGATTTTGGATACTAACCCTTTATCTGATATGTCATTTGCAAATATCTTCTCCCATTCTGTTGGTTGCCTTTTAGATTTGCTGATTGTTTCCTTCACTGTGCAGAACCTTTTTATTTTGATGAGGTCCCAGTAGTTCATTTTTGTTTTTGTCTCCCTTGCCTGTGGAGAGGAGTTGAGTAAGAAGTTGCTGTGGCCAAGATCAAAGAAATTTTTTCCCACTTTCTCCTTGAGGATTTTGATGGCTTCCTGTCTTACATTTAGGTATTTCATCCATTTTGAGTTTATTTTTGTGTATGGTATAAGAAAGTGGTCCAGGTTTATTCTTCTGCATGTCACTGTCCAGTTTTCCCAGCACCACTTGCTGAAGAGACTGTCTTTATTCCACTGAATATTCTTTCCTGCTTTGTCAAAGATTAGTTGGCCATACATTTGTGGGCCCATTTCTGGGTTCTCTATTCTGTTCCATTGATCTGAGTGTCTTTTCTTCTGCCACTACCATACTGTCTTGATGATTACAGCTTTGTAGTATAGCTTGAAGTCTGGGATTGTGATGCGTCCTGCTTTGGTTTTCTTTTTCAAGAATGCTTTGGCTATTCGGGGTCTTTTCTGGTTCCATACAAATTTAAGGATTATTTGTTCTAGCTCTGTGAAGAATGCTGGTGTTACTTTGATAGGGATCGCATTGAATATGTAGATCGCTTTGGGTAGTATTGACATTTTAACAATATTTGTTCTTCCTCTCCCGGAGCATGGAATCTTTTTCCATTTCTTTGTGTCTTCTTCCATTTCTTTCATAAGCTTTCTATAGTTTTCAGTGTATAGATTTTTCACCTCTGGTTAGATTTATTCCTAGGTATTTTATGGTTTTTGGTGCAACCGTAACTGGGATAAATTCCTTGATTTCTCTCTGTCACTTCATTGTTGGTGGATAAGAATGCAACCAATTTCTGTGCATTGATCTTATATCCTGCAACTTTGCTGAATTCATGAATCAATTCTAGAAGTTTTTTGGTGGAATCTTTTGGGTTTTCCATATAGAGTATCATGTCATCTGCAAAGAGTGAAAGTTTGACTTCCTCCTGGCTGATTTGGATGCCTTTTATTTCTTTGTGTTGTCTGATTGCTGAGGCTAAGACTTCCAATACTATGTTGAATAACAGTGTCAAGAGTGGACATCCCTGTCTTGTTCCTGACCTTAGGGGAAAAGCTCTCTGTTTTTTCCCATTGAGGATGATATTAGCATTGGGTCGTTCATATATGGCTCTTATGATCTCGAGGTATGCTCCTTCTATCCCTACTTTCCTGAGGGTTTTTTATCAAGAAAGGATGCTGTATCTTGTCAAATGCTTTCTCTGCATCTATTGAGAGGATCATATGGTTCTCATCCTTTCTTTTATTGATGTGATGAATCACGTTAATTGTTTTGAGGATATCGAACCAGTCCTGAATCCCAGGTATAAATACCACTTGGTCATGGTGAATAATTTTTTTAATGTATTGTTGGACCCAGTTGGCTAATACCTTGTTGAGAATTTTCGCATCCATGTTCATCAGGGACATTGGTCTATAGTTCTCCTTTTTAGTGTGGTCTCTGGTTTTGGAATCAAGATAATGCTGGCTCATAGAAAGAGTTTGGAAGTTTTCCTTCCATTTCTATTTTTTTGGAACAGCTTCAAGAGAATAGGTGTTAACTCTTCCTTAAATGTTTGGAAGAATTCTCCTGGAAAGCCATTTGGCCCTGGACACTTGTTTTTTGGCAGATTTTTGATTACTAATTTGATTTTCTTACTGGTTATGGGTCTGTTCAAATTTTCTATTTCTTCCTATTTCAGTTTTGCTGGTGTATATGTTTCTAGGAATTTGTCCATTTCTTCCAGATTGTCCTTTTTATTGGCATATAATTGCTCATAATATTCTCTTATTGTTTTTATTTCTGTTGTGTTGGTTGTGATCTCTCCTCTTTCATTCTGGATTTTATTTATTTGGGTCCTTTCCTTTTTCTTTTTGATCAAACTGGCTAGTGGTTTATCAATTTTGTTAACTGTTTCAAAGAACCATCTTCTGGTTTCATTAATCTGTTCTACTGTTTTTTGGTTTTGATAGCATTAATTTCTGCCCTAATCTTTATTATTTCCTGTCTTCTGCTGGTTTTGGGTTTTATTTGCTGTTTTTTTCCAGCTCCTTAAGGCATAAGGTTAGGCTGTGTATCTGAGATCTTTCTTCCTTCTTTAGGAAGGCCTGGATTGCTATATACTTTCCTCTTATGACCGGCTTTGCTGTGTCCCAAAGGTTTTGGGTTGTGGTGTTATCATTTTCATTGGCTTCCATATACTTTTTAATTTCCTCTTTAACTGCTTGGTTAGCCCATTCATTCTTTAGTAGGATGTTCTTCAGTCTCCAAGTATTTGTTACCTTTCCAAACTTTTTCTTGTGGTTGATTTCAAGTTTCATAGTGTTGTGGTCTGAAAATATGCATGGTATGAGCTCAATCTTTTTGTACTTACTCAGGGCTGATTTGTGTCCCAGTATATGGTCTATTCTAGAGAACATTTCATGTGCAGTGGAGAAGAATGTATATTCAGCTGCTTTAGGATGAAATGTTCTGAATATATCTGTCAAGTGCATCTGGTCCAGTGTGTCATTCCAAGCCATTGTTTCCTTGTTGATTTTTTGATTAGATGACCTGTCCATTGCTGTGAGTGGGGTGTTGAAGTCTCCTACTATTATGGTATTACTATAGATGAACTTCTTTAAGTTTGTGATTAATTGATTTATATATTTGGGTGCTCCACATTTGGCACATAAATGTTTACAATTGCTAGGTCTTCTTGATGGATAGGCCCCTTGATTATGTTATAATGCCCTTCTGTATCTCTTGATACAGTCTTTATTTTAAAGTCTAGACTGTCTGAATCAGTATGGCTACTCTGGCTTTCTTTTGTTGACCATTAGCATGTCAGATGGTTCTCCATCCCCCTACTTTCAATCTGAAGGTGTCTTTAGGTCTAAAGTGGGTCTCTTGTAAACAGCATATAGATGGATCTTGTTTTCTTATCCATTCTGTTACCTCATGTCTTTTGATTGGAACATTGAGCCCATTGACGTTTAGAGTGAGTACTAAAAGATATGATTTTATTGCTATTATGATGCTTGTAGAGTTGGAGTTTCTGGTGGTGTTCTCTGGTCCTTTCTAATCTTCATTGTTTTGTGTGTGTGTGTGTGTGTGTGTGTGTGTGTGTGTGTATATACATATATATATATATGTATATATATACATATATATATATATATATATATATATATATATATATATATATTCATCTTTTCTCCCCTCAAAGAGTTCCCCTTAAAATTTCTTGCAGGGCTGGTTTAATGGTCACAAACTCCTTTAATTTTTGTTTGTCTGGGAAATTTTTATCTCTCCTTCTATTTTGAATGACAGTCTTGCTGATTAAAGAATTCTTGGCTGCATATTTTTAAGAAGCTATTATGAGCCAAGAATGAAAACAATTAATCCTTTACTTAATGTTTTAGTTGTGAGAGTTGAGAGGAGATTTGTATGTCAGTGATTTATGTTCTTATAATTTACTTAAGTTTCATGTATGTGCAATGCAGTCACAATGATGTGTCGTCAAAGGTGACTCTAAAAGTTTTGTCTGTAATACTGAAAGGATAATAGTGCCAAATGGAACACTATTTGGAGGAGGAATTGTCTCTGATAATAAAAGCAATTTTAGATTAAGACTATGAGGGAATTTCTAATATTAACCATTACAGCATGAAGCAGAGATCACCTACTGCGAGGCATTTGGATGAATAAATTAGCAACTTGAGTCACTTGTTTGCATTTTCCTAGAGAAATGAAATCCTGCTGAGCATCCATTTACCATCACAGCAAGAAAATCAAGAATGACAAACTATAACTAAAAGAATTGTGTGTGGTTTGCATCTCACAAGGCATACCAGATAAGAAGTAAATGTGGGACCATAATAAATGCTACCCTATAGTAGTAAGTTCACTCCATTTCTGCACAGGAACTCCAATCATGTGTATCAATTTCCTCCCAGTTTTGCAAGTTACTTACTAGAGGCTCTTTTACTTGTGCTCCCAAATCTAGTCCTCTCAAGTGTAAGTCATATGACATGTCTCATTTTCTCTAGTTACTTCCAGCTTTAAAAAAACTAGGAAGCCCTCTGAAGTGAATCATTGAAATTGCTGCCATTGTCTGTTGAAGGGTGCTTTTGCTAATAAGTTCTGAAGGTACTGCAAGTGCTGCTAAAGCTGTCAATGACTGTGCCACGATCGGTAACAGGTGATGTCTGAAAATGGAGACCAGTAAAGATGGCTCTGGCTCCTGTTGGTTTGACATTTTGGCACCAACACAGGGGATGCCCTGCCCTCTCTGTGCACCCTCCAGTTTGAATAACTTCTTTCTTATTTTGACTCTCTTATTTTTATTAGTATATGAATAATAAATCCATAGAAAGTCGGCTGGGAATGATCCTAGTGTTTTTGATGAAGTTTTGGGGTGATGGTGGGGTGGTCCAGAGCTGACAGCCAAGAAGAAATTCTTGAAGACCTCTTTGATGCAAAAAGGTGATTTTGTTAAAGCATGGGGACAGGGTCCATGGGCAGGAAGAGCTGAAGTGGGGTCGTGACGTGTAACTCATTACATACCCTCAGGTTGGGAGGGGGTCAGGGATAGAGTAAGTCTCTAAGAAATTTTGGAAGCAAGGTTTCCAAGACCTTGAAGGGCTAGCTGTGGCTAAGGAAACATCATTTATTACCATTTAATAAAGCCTTAGTCATGAGACCCTTCAGATATATTTCAGGGTGCCATACACTTGGATATGATTGCCAGCATATATCTTGGGGCAGCTGAGATAAAGAAAGTAGACTTATAGGATCCTCGAGGTTGGTAAAATGTTAAGCTAAGATTCCCTTTTGCCCCTAGCAAAGTGTCATCATTGAGGCGGCTGAGGTCACTCTGCCAGTTTCAAGGACTTTTCAATGGACCGTAGGCAGTAAGGGAACTTAATTTTTCATTTGCCTTAGTTTCTCACATGAACATGGCAAACACTTAAACCCCTTCCCTTTGTTCTTGGGCAGCCAGAGTGTCCAAGGAACATCACACATATTCCACCTGGGGGTAGGGGGTGTGTTCCAGCCTATATTTGGCCCTCAGCTTGCCCCACACTCCCTCATCATTATTGACTTAAAATAACTCCTCTCTCATCCAGACACATTGTCCTTGGACACCATGGTTGGGCTTTAGCACGGTTCCTTCAAAGTTTCATAAGCTAACTTTATGATGAAAGGAGATTATTCAAGCAGAAATAAAGGAGCATAAATTAGAGAGATCAGAACTAAAGATGTGTATTTTAGAGTCCAATGGCAAGTGGTGTATTTCAGATGCTCTCTTCTAGTACGTATGAAACTAGGTAAGAGGATTTTTCAAGACCTAAAGGCTGGAGAACTTGCAATAAGGGCCCTGTGGAGCTGCCAGGCATCTGGAAAATTGCCAGAGGTATACAATACTATAAATTTCAAATGGTACCCAGAGGCCAAATCCCAGAAACAAGGGGGAAAACTTAACAATATAGAGGAGGAAATCTACTGCCAATTATCAAAATTCTCTTCTTCTGATCACATAATTCCATCCTCAGTTACTAGAAATACACTAAATCTCTAGTACAAGTGAACTCTGATAACAGGAAGGGGAGTAGGATATAGGATACACAAACTGGGCAGAGTAATTGCTACAGCATTATAGAAAAAATGTTTTGATAATGACAAAGAGCGTGATGGAACATGTCTGGCTTTAAGAAAACATGTCCGGGGCGCCTGGGTGGCTCAGTTGGTTGAGCGTCCGACTTCGGCCCAGGTCATGATCTTGCGGTCCATGGGTTCGAGCCCCGCATCGGGCTCTGTGCTGACAGCTTGGAGCCCAGAGCCTGTTTCAGATTCTGTGTCTCCCTGTCTCTCTGACCCTCCCCTGTTCATGCTCTGCCTCTCTCTGTCTCAAAAATAAATAAACATTAAAAAAAAAAGACAACATGTCCATTTAATTTTGCATAAGCAATATTTTGGACTGAAGAATTAATAATTTTAATGAAGAATTAATAATTTTAATGTATGTTATTGAGCTTAAAATGTATCTTATTCAATGTTTATTGTCAATACTCTAAGGCACATTCCAAAACTACTGATCTTCTAGTAGGAATGTTGGTCAATGATGAGCATAAAGAATGAGGTATGGCTATTCTTAAATGTTTATTTTCAACATATATTCTTTGTAAACCAGTTAAAAACCTAAAAGAAACTTGCTCCTGCTTATCGTAGCTTTCCAAAGTCTCTGATGAGTCCTAATTCCATGCCTTTATCAATTAACGGTAAGGTAGTATCAGTATGAGCTCTAAGAACCCTCAAAGTAATATTTGTGAGAAGAACCCTCAAGAGAACAAAGAAAAAGTTTAAATATCCACAAGTTCAAATATTTGAATTTATAGAAGAATAAAAATCCTAATTCCAGAAAAGGACTTTCAGATTGATCAATATCAAATCAGAATTATTTAAAGAATTAAGTTCTCAAAAATTCAAGCCTTTGTAATTTTTATCAAGCGTATGTACAATCTATCTAAAAATATAAACCACTTCACTTTGCAATATTGTGTTTTGATTAAGCATTTGCATGCATATAAACACTGCTAAATTTTATATTTGCTCATTTAAGAAGAGTTTTTTCAAGTATTTGTGTCAGAGGACATAGAATCTGAATCTAATCTTCATTTTGTACCTATTTCATTCCTTTCTCCAAGCCAGTCTTCCAGAGAGAGAAAAGCTGGTGTAAATGGAAAGATAAGATTTCTTCTATATGTTTCTGAGTCTGTCTTTAATTCCTCAATATCCTTAGAACTCATACCACTGTAAATATAAACACTTGAAAACATTTATTGGGCTTTGAATGACTTATTTTAACCCAAATAGCATATATGGAATGCATATTGTATTATAGGTAGGCACTATAATAGCTAGATACTATATTTTGCTTTTATTTTTGATGATTTACATTTATCTGTTCTTTCTTTTTCTAAATAAGAAAGCTGACAGATTCCTATAATAATAATGAAATGTTACCTATGTTGTTTGGTGAGGAAATCTTCCTGAATCCAGTGAAAAAAACTCAGATTTATTTCCTGCCTTAACTGCTTACCACCTTTCCCTTCGAGATTCCTATATCCAGGTGCAAAAATTTAGCCTGCAGCTTAGCTCAAGAGCTGTGGTGATGCTAGGATTTTTACCTTTCATTGCACCTCTGGTGTCGGTTCATTTCGCACCTTCCTACATGCCCCATAGAGCTGATCTGAGCACAGAAAACCCTTTGAAGTCACTTGGAACTTTGTGCTCTGATGAGGCCTGAAGGACATGCAAAGTAAGAAACATGGCCATGCTTGCAAAGAAGGTGAAAATTCAATCAGTTTTACTAATGTGTTGCTTATACCTCAAGGCATGACTATGTGTGTGTATGTGTTTATCTGCAATAAAAACAGAGCAAAGCAAATTTTAATTTTGCAAAAACAGAATGCTTACATAGATATGCCTACTACGCTTAAGCTAAATTATTTCCCATATGGAAAAATAGATTAAGTAAATTAGGTGAAAGAAATGCCTTCAAAGGTTCATGTAGAAAGTATTTACTTGCACCATAACATCTAAACCAATACTTAATATATATATTCCTTTAAAAATAATGTGCTTTAAGAAGGAGTTTGAAGCAAAACCAGTTAACGGTTGTGATACACTAATAACCTCCACTGCATAGGTCCAAATCTTAAAACCATATCAAACACAATACCCATTTTTGGGTGTGCCAGTAAATGCGCAGTAAATGAGCATGCAGCTTTGGGGCTGGGACCATCTATGCTTTGCCAATCTACATTGACAGGCTCAGCCAACAGGGAAAGCCACAGGGACACTGAAGGGCTGGAAGCTGTTTGCGTCCTTTGAGCTTTCCGCCTACTTCCTGTTCCTATCAGTTTTGCCTCAGTCTAACTTTTTGACATTTGACAGACAATTTGTTCTAGTGGCCCCAGAAATTAAGTCTACTATGCATTTTCTTACTACTTAATGAATCAGCCTCATCACAGGCTTTCAGAGACAATTGCAGCTACTGGCCAGTGCTTCTCCTCACATATCTGAATTTCAACTTCCTCTGGTCCCTTCCCCAAGCTACTAAATTGTAATAATTTCAACTGTCTCCCTTTGATTACCCAGCTCTAAGCAGAGTAGTTGGCACCTGCAATTGCTATCTGTGTGATATCTTAATTAAAAGTTTTATATTAAGTTCTCTCTAATGTTAAAATGTTACTGTTTTCTGACTAGACTCAGAATGGAACACATATTTAGTTTAATCCACAGTTATTTAGGGATTTTATAAAGGTGACCACATATTCTGAGTGTAAAGAACACTTCTGAGTGCAAACAGCTGTCCCAGGCAAACCAGAACCTATGGTCACACTAGATATGCCACTAAATTCAATCCTAACTGAAATTCTGGTAGCAGTGTTAACAGAATCTGAATTCTTCCTAGTATTGACCTCACAAACCTAGAGGCTAAGAATTACTGCCTTCACCTCACCCCCACCCTTGCTAGTCAGGTTGCAATATTGGCAAGTCACTTGTGAACATGGCTATAAACAGTGGTAATAATGTTGCAAGAATCCTTAACGTGGTACTGATCTTTCCAAAGTGCACATCTGATTATATCTCTCTTCTGCTTTAAGCATTCAATTGGTGGGGCGCCTGGGTGGCTCAGTTGGTTAAGCGTCCAACTTCAGTTCAGGTCATGATCTCACAGTTTGTGGGTTCAAGCCCCGTGTTGGGCTCTGTGCTGACAGCTCAGAGCCTGGAGCCTGCTTTGGATTCTGTGTCTCCCTCTCTCTTTCCCTCTCCCACTGACACTCTGTCTCTCTCTCTCTCAAAAATAAATAAACATTAACATCAACAAAAAATTCCCTGGTTACCCCATTATATCAGATAGAGTCTATGCTTAGATATTGATTTCTCTGAGAAATCCCAAAGAGTGTATGAAAGGTTCTTGTATGAATACTCCTAGAACCCTTAATATCTTAATAACTAATGTTATCATAACACTCAAAACAATATTATAACTATTTGTTTGCTTGTATGTATCACCTATTTGATTGTAAATTCTATGAAATCAGAGACTATGTCATGTTCACTGTTGCTAGTGATGAATCCATTGTCTAGCACTCAATAAATTGTATACTTAATTTCTGCTCCATGTACAAAGAAATGAATGATGGAAGTGCTAGAAAGAATTCCCTATTGTACTGGGTCAACACCTCAGTTTTTGGATGGTTCACCCCGCATCTTTAAGCAAGATAATTGGGAAGAAAGGAGGTATATTATCAGGGATATCAAGTTAATTCTCACACAAGCAGCAGAGAGTTCTAAGAAAAAGAAATAATGTGATTCCTGCATAAACAATTGAAAACCCATTGTCCCACAGGTATCTCCCTTGTGGCACCCATACTTACACAATTGTACATTGACATATTGGTGGGCTACTTTTGGAAAAGTTCAACTATAATATTTTTTAAAATACGATAAAAAAGATCTTTTATGTCATAACATGGGAGTTATTTATTTCCAACCTAGAGTGTCTTGGTTGAAAGTCTTATAAACTACATGAATTAGGGATCTTTTCTAACATTGTCTGTGGCATCCTGTAGGCCAAAGGTTTTTAAAATGTTTGGATCAGTATAGAATCAAAGGCATATCATACATGTTCATCTTGAGTAAACTTGCTATCATTCATAAATTCAGTAATGTCACAAAATTCCATTCAATGTGAAGAAATATTTAGGCCAAAAACAAAATATAGGCATGCCTGTACATGTATCTATCAACTTTCCCTAGGTTATAGTGATTTCATATCTTTGCAAGACTTCAGAAAGTATTAATGGACTAGAGAATCTTTAAGAATACGATGAAAATTAGCAAGCTCTCTCCTGAAAATGTGCACACACATATACATTGTCTTGTTTGCTATTTCAAGTCACTTAGGGATTGTCTGAAACCATCCATGGGCTTAAAGACTTCAGAGTCATATGTGAATGGCTGAAAATTCTATGTTTTATCTCAAAATCAATGCTATATAGATAACTTACAGCCACTTCAGTCTGGCATGTCGTGAATAGAATTCTTTATCTTCTGTTCACATCTGCATACACCAGTTCAATTCCAATCTCAGTGAATGACAACATTGTCCACCTAGTTTATTATTCATAAACATGGGAATTATACTTTACCCATTTTCTTTTAGTTCTTTCATCCAATCAATTAACAAATCATATTGATTCTTTATACTTAATTACTCTTAAATATGACTTGTTCTTTTATCTTCTTATCGACACAATAAGCACTTGTTTTCTCCTATGTGAACTCCCCACCTCCAGCCTTGCTTTTTCAAACTGATTCTTCATGCAGTAGCTAAAATGAGCATTCTAAAATATTGATCATATGATTACATGATTTGAAATCATAAAAGTTTCAACCATCGCCTTTACAATAAGAACAAACACTTCATTATTATGGTTTAAAGACCTGTTGTAGCCTTTCTGTTGAAAATTCTCTACAAGTAATGTAGGCCTCTGCCACAGTATTCAATCTCAGATGTCCCCTAACCCTGTGGGCCCTTGTTTGAATTCTTTATCCTGATCAAGTTGGAAAATACTTTTCACAGGAGTGACTGGGTGGCTCAGTTGGTTAAGGCTCAGTTGATTTTGGCTCAGGTCATAGCCAGGGTTGTGAGACTGAGCACTGTGTCAGGCTCCATGCTGGGTGAGAAGCCTGCTTAAAATTCTTTCTTTCCCTCTCACTCTGCCCCTTCTCTGTACACGCATGTACACACTCTCTCCTTTTTCTTTTGGCTCTCCCCCTCTCCTTCTCTAGATAGATAGATAGATAGATAGATAGATAAATAAATGAAAATGCTCTTCGCGTAGGAGAAATCTCTTGGGCTTAAGGCAAAGGAACAGAACAAGCATCAAGAAATCTGGGTTCTAATATTAAATTTGACACTGGGGCAACTTATATAACTTGTATGGACCTCAATTTCCTCATTATACAAACAAGTGGAGTTACTCCTTCATCTTTAGTGGTCTATAGTTTCCTTTTCCATCTCCTCTTTTCAGATTTCAGAACCCATCAAATATGGGCAAGATGTGGTCATCTAGTGGTTTTATTATTACTGAAAATACTCAGAAAAAGAAAAGGATAGAGGATGATGATTACTTGCCAGGCAGGAAGATTATAATTTTATTTTTACTGATTTGCTAATAAGTACAAAACATTCACTTTAAGGCATTGAATATAATAATATATGTAATATGTGTGATCTGTGAAAATAATTTTTTAGTTTTACATTTTGTATTATTATTAGTTTTATATTATTTACATCATTTTATACTATTATACCATTTTATACTATTATTATATTACTTGTTTCATTTTATACTATGTCATTTTAGACTATTTTATATCATTATTAGTTTTTCTTTATAACCTGAGTATTTTTAGGTGGCACTTATAACATCTTTCAAAATTAATGCAACATGAAAAGGTTTAGTTACAAGGGGAAAAAACCCACAACAAATGAATAATATGGTAGGAAACAATGGAGATAATTTAATTATTATAGTTGGATAAAGAATGTTATCTGTACATTTCTCTTTTTTTTTAAGTTTATCTTATCTGTACATTTCTTACTAGCTAATGCAAACAGGAAAACATATTTAGACATGTCTTTGTGCTTACTGTTAAAGCTTGGACTGTTTAGTCATTTGACTCTTCTCATGACACACACACTGCCTCATTCTGTTCTTTACCTACCTCTGCTCTGCTCTATACTTTAGGAGGCTGACACCTATGGACTGGTTCATATAGGTTCCCTGAACACAAAGGTTATAGTGAAAGAAGAAAGGAGAGAATTTCTTTCATTCTTTTTTTTCCAGTTCCCTCCCAACATCAGAACTATTTCTCTGGTTGAAGCTCCCTTGTGCCATAAGTTTATGACCCATTAAGTAAACCCTCATCCTTGGCTCCAGCTCTTGCCGTTTCTCCTTCTTTACTTTGATTCTGAAGAGGCAGGAATATGTCTTTCTCTGTCACTTATCTCTGAATATCTCAATATTCCTTGTGCAATAGACTGAAGGATTCTGCATCCCCAAAATTCAAATGTTGAAACCTAATGCCCAATGTGATATTACCTAAACATGGGACATTTCGGAGGTGATTAGGTCATGAGGGTGGGACCATTAGTGCCATTACAAAAGAGACCCCAGAGAGATCTTTGTCCCTTCTACCATCTGAAGATTCAAGGAGAAGACTGCCATCTCCAACCAGGAAATGGGTTCTCACCACACACCAAATGTGCCAGTAACTTGATCTTAGACTTCCCAGCTTTTGAACTGTGAGAAGTAATTTTCTGCTGCCTATAAGCCTCCAGTCTGTTGCATTCTGTTACTGCAGCCCAAACAGACAAAGATATTTTCTTTATTTTCTTAATGCTGCTCCATCTTTAAACCATCTTGAAAGTACATCTACTTAAATGCTCTGATTGGAGTATATTTTATGGCAAATCCTGCTTGATACAAAACTTTAAAAACCTTTTTATAGCAAATAATTCATTAATAATCTATTTTATTATTCTGTAAGTAGCAGCAAAAATGTAATTAATAATATTTTCCATTACTATTATTTAAAAATGCACTAATTGCACCCAAACACATATTTTTTTTACTTTAATATCTTATAAAACCTGAGTGCATACTATTAAATCTTAACTCAGTGAAACAATTCTGAGGAGGTCGTGATGGGAGGAAAAAATGGTTTTAGGATCAAAATAGCATAGATTTGAATCCTACCTCTATTATAGACTAACCTTAAATTTAAACAAGGAAAATTTACTATTTCTAGTTCAGTTTTATTATCTGAAGAACTTTCAAGATTTTTGTGAAATTAGAGATAAAATAAAGAACCGGTCATATAGTTTTTGTTTAGCAAAATAGAACCACTTTAAATTTGTTACTTCTTTTCTTGTAATGGTTATTGTTAATGCAGGAATTTACTCTAAAATGATATATATCATTTGGAAATAGAGAAAATTTTAGGATGTCTGAATACACAAATTCAGAAACGTATACAGCTATGTTGATGGTTGAAGAAGAAACCAATTTTGGCTATATATGCCAAAAATACACACGGCAGAGCCACCATTCTGTTAAGTAAATTCAGGGGCTTACATGGAATTCTTATCAACAGATATATGATTTACAGGGTCACTTTTCACTTTCTTCCTTTTGGCACATGCTTCTTTTTCAGATCAACTGAATTGATGCTACCATAAATTCTTGCACCACAGAGAATTTAGACTCAGAAAATCTAGATACTTATTCCACTTAATCATTAATTTGGTAAATAAAAAAAAAAAAACAGAAAATTCCATGTCCCAAAAGGGAAACACATTCCCAAACATTGCATTAATTAAATCAGTACATTTATTGAATGTGAAAACTAATACCTGTCTCTGAGTACATCAAGTAAAACAGTCTGTTTATGCTTGAGAAGATTAGAATTTTATAAGGAAGAAAAATCAACTTGAGAGATTTTTACCAGCCAAGTGAAAATTTGGTGTAAAGTGTGTAATAATATTATTTTATAGGTGCAGTGGGTATGGCATTATTGATTATGTCAGGCTTCATAGCTAGAGCAGAGCTATATTCTTATAATACCCGTTACTTACCTCCACCTTATCATATACCACTTCATCATTTTGTTGGGTTTCTTTTTCCTTTCACTGAATTCTAAAAATTTTAAGAGCAGTACTGTGATATGTATGAAAAGAACACATGGAATAATTACATTCATTTAATTTCTAGCATGGCTATATCAAAATTAAAATAAATAGAAATCCTACCTGATCAAAAATTGCCATAAACAGAAATCAGAAGCAAGTAACAATAGAAGGCAAAACAAAAACTTTAACTCTTTTTAAAAGAAAAGATTAAAATCTACAATAAATAAAATGTTCTTGCAAAAGGGGAAGAAAAAGACCAAAAGGCAATAGAAAAGAGGCAAAGAATATCAAGAAAAGTCATGGAAAATGAAGTACATATGACTCTTAACATTAAAGCAAGGCTGACTTCAATTATCATATGTGAAATGTCAATTACATTTACCCTGAAATGGCATTTTTCACATTGCAAAATGATAAAATCCCAAAACAGAATACTGAAGGAGGGAAATTAGATAGCTCTTTTATATATATTCAAAGGTACATACCTTTGACTGAGCAATTTCAATTTAGGGAAGTTGGCCCCAGATATGCTTATATGTGTGCAAAATGATATATGAGGTATGTTACCTGTTGCAACACTGTTCATAGTGGTAAAGGGCAGGAAACAGCCTGAATGTCTGTCAACAGAAGTCTGGTAAATTAAACTATGATACCCTAACATGATAAAAAATAACCTATCTGTAAAAAGGGGGTACATTTTTTGTAACGATGTAAGGTGATGGAGGGTAACTGGACTTGGGATCATTTTGCAATATATACAAATACTGAGTCATGTTGTATACCTGAAACTATTATGTTATTCATCATAAAACCTCAATTTTTTAAAAAGATGATAAATTTTATATTATGTATTTCTTAAAAATATTTAAGATTAAAAAAAATTAAATGTTGCTACTTAAAAAATTAGGAAAAATTGGGGTGCCTGAGTGGCTCAGTTGGCTAAGCAGGTTAAGCATCTAACTCTTGGTTTTGGCTCAGGTCGTGATCTCACAGTTTGTGAGTTGGAGCCCCTTGTTGAGCTCTGAACTGACAGTGCGGAGCCTGCTTAGAATTCTCTCTGTCTCTCTGTCTCTCTCAAAATAAATTTTTAAAAAACTTGAAAAAAATTAGAAAAAATTCAAAAGGAGGAAAATAATAGAAATTTCTATTAGTTTGCAACAGTAGATGGCATTATTGGGGGTCCAGACTCTAGCGCTATAGTATTAAAATCTGTCTCTATCACTTTGAAAACAGTGAGATATCCCTCTCCCTTGCTGGGTTGCACTCTCTCTCTCTCTTTCTCTCTCTCTTTCTCAAAAAAAAAAAAAAAAAAAAAAAGGCACAGTCTATCCTTTAAATAGGAAAATAAATTTCCTGATGGCAACAATTACTATCCCTTTGCTCTGCTGCATCCTTGCTGTCTTGTGACTTGATTCTGAGCAACCAAATTTAACTACAAACTTCCACAACTACAATTCTATAAAAAGTACAGACTTGAATTAAAAGAATGAAGTATATGTTTTACTATTAAGTGTACTGGGGTACAGATTATCATGTAAGGTTATCCACACTTTTATAACCCTAAGATTGGGTTATAAGATGTTTTAAATTTATTTTGAGACATTTGCAAGATGTAGGGCATAATTTTTTTTTTTACAGTCATTTAACTTACTTCAGGTATATTCTTAATTAAGAAGCTTTATAGATAGGGGTTGGAGAAGGCAAGTCCTATGCCCCCACTATCTTTTTAGTCTCGTGTAGTTTTTCTTCTGATCAAGTACAAAGCAGGAAGAGAAGAAGGAATAGTTTGCACTGTGAATAATTACAATATAACTGAAGAAAAGTGGAATCAGAAAAGATGCCCTGACTTTTGGAGAACACTTATATCATACATAGCCCTTGGCTTAAATATAAGAGGGGATGATAAATCAACCTCTGACTTAAATATCCCTGCCAGTTACTGCTCTTTTCACAGGCATTTCAAGACACACTAAATTCTAAATATTCCTGCTTCATGTAGATATCTATTTTATTTTTTTAAATTTTTTTTTTTACTTTAAGAGTTATCCCATCTGTTTAAATTTCAGTTGAACTGAGAGAGGGAGCTGAGCTGCCAGGTGTCAGAGTAACCAATTAAAGAAAAAAGGCAAAAAATAAGAGTTAAGCCTTTAATTGCTTAATGCAATGGTATGTGCAAGAGTCTAAAACCAGAGAAAATGCCAGCTCCCCGTTTAATTTTTTCCCATGGAACAGTGCACCAGTCAAGGGTCAGGTGGGATAGCACAGATGTGGGGGGGTATCTCACTGGTGACAGAGTCCCAACAAAAGGTTCTAGTAGTTTCATGGACTGTGGGATGGGGGCAAGGCAAGGGAGAAAGCTGGAAGTGAAAAAGTACTGGGCACTGATTCAGAGTGGGGAAAAGTGTCTTCAAAGTTTCCCCGACCTCCCCCATTAAGGAGAACTCTGCAGAGGCAGCTGAACATGACGTCTTCTGAGGCCTCAAACAAATAGGAGCTGTGCACCAAATCCGGTGTGGGGCGGGCAGCATCCCCAGTGAGCCCCACCAGGTAGAGCCTTTGCAATGCCTATGATGAGGCCTTGCATATAGGCTTCTAACCAAAAGCCAGACTCCTCACCATCCTTACTTTTCGAGAAGGACATAAAAAATCATTCTCTGATCTTTTTGGTATGAAACCAAGAGGTTATAATTAGGTCAGAGCTTTAATATGTGTTTAACTGAGTCTAAAATATTATTAGGTTGTACCTTTTCTTGAACACTGAAGATTATACATCTTTGAAATGGTTTTTTAATTAAAGTTTTAGATATGCATATGCCAAGGTCACTTTATATATCTATCAATGTATGATTAATCAATAAATAATTATAGTTCAGCTACTTTATACATTTTAGTTCTTTTTAAAAAAGTATTTTATGTTTCTCATTTCCTTTCAAGGGAAAATCAAATTCAAATAGATCCTAAATACTCCTGTTTTAATGTTCACCTAAGGCATGAACTTTAGATAGAAAATTATAGTATGATACCAATTTGTATGCAACTTATATTATTGACTAGTAGTCCACTATTCAATTAAAGTAGCCTGAAGCAGGACAAGAAAGATTGCAAAAATGTTTGGATTGCTGATTTGTGCAGGCACATTGCCATGTCTAGTTTTAGTGAGCTTTCCCATGGCAGTATTTATAATACAACTTCAAGTTCTAATTAGGGGAATAGCACAATAACATCACAAACTGCAGCAAATATGGCCTATTTCTGTACCTTTTATTATTGAGTTGTGTTTTCTTTTATCAGGTAAACTGAGGCATATTAAAAATCTTAGAGTTTATGTGAGCAAAAATCAACTCTAACCAGGCAATGCCAAACAAACTGGAAGTGGTTAGAAGCGCTCCACCAACAGAAGTTAGGGAAAGACTTTTAGAGAAGAGGTCAAAAAAAGGAAGGAAATTACTTGATTGGCTATAGCTTAAGGGGCTGCATTATTTGGGAAAGTCCGTTCACTGTATGTGATTGGTTGTACTTAGGTTTAAATTTCTTAAATTTGATACATTTACAGGCTTACGTTTTGATCTGCTCAGGTAGGCTGCTAAAAATATTAGGACCACCTCAGTCTAATAGCCTCTGCTTAATTTAACAGCTTCAATTAATATTTGTAATTTTGAATTACATTTTACCTAAGTTTTAATTGGGGTTCCTGCTTTTTTGTCAATGTACAATTGCCTGAAACATCTTTACCCATCCCTTTATTTATACCCTGTTACTAAGATTTAACCCAGTACCTAAGTTTCTAGTTGAACGTAAGTAGCTGAATTTTGTGTAATTAACACAATTGTAAAGTATAGATCTTATAACAGAAAAATCAATACCTTAAAAACATCATTAATTGATAATGTTGTTTTGCATCCTTCTTCACTATTGTTTTTTTCTTAGTTGTTTTACTTTTTAGTTGTTACCTCTTCATTACAGTCATCTTTATGGTTTTTTGGATTGTACTTGATTCTCTTCATTCTCTTTTCTTTCCTGACCCATTAGCTTGGAAGTTCTGCAATTCTTTTAAGTGTCATCAGTATTTATCTTCTGATTTAATATGACTTCCTTAGAAGAGAACATTTAAGGCAAAGGTTTATGTGCTAACACCATTGGTGAGTGCAATCTCAGGGACACAGGACCAAAAGAGGGATGAGAAGAGGAGAACGTAGCTGAGCTGGCAGAGCTCCTCGCCAAGTGATGGAAGATGGTACGTCATCTCCCCAGTTTTACTGGTGAAGTTTGCTTCATGAGGTGTCAACTCACAAGCAGTTCTGAAATACACACATCGGATACTTTGCAGGCCTCTAGACTAGGGCTAAAGGCAGGCAGCCTGGATGCAAGGCAAGACACTGTGAGCAGATACAGGAGGTACCAGACCCAGGAGTGCAGTGGTCCCTTTTCTTTAATCCCCATACTCCAGTACTTCCACCCTAGCAGTACATAGAAGCAGCTGCAGCAAACTGGCTCTACTACCCTAAGTCATTGTCAAAATCATTTTGGCAGGAATACAAGGGAGGTGCACAGACCTGGGCTGGTACTAAAACAAATTACTACATCTCCCCATCCTAACATGTCCTACATCACCAGTTGTTCGTTTAAATTAAATAATAACTATGAACCTAACATAAAAATGTTTAACTCCCTCAACCCCCTCTTCCATGTTAATAAAAATCTTTAGAATATTTTATTATTTTAATGCTTATTCTTGTGTGTGTGTGTGTGTGTGAGAGAGAGAGAGAGAGAGAGAGAGAGAGAGAGTGCGCACACATGAGTGGGGGAAGGGGAGGGAGGGAGGGAGGGAGGGAGAGAGAGAGAGAGAGAGAGAGAGAGAGAGAGAGAGAGAGAGAATCTGAAGTAGGCTCCAGGCTCTGAGCTGTTGGCACAAAACCCGATGTGGGGCTTGAAATCATGACCTGCAAGATCATGACCTGAGCCAGTCAAATGCTTAACTAACTGAGCCACCCAGGCACCCCTAAATGTTTTATTTTTCTATTATTCCTCCTTACACTCCCACTCCAACTTGAGTATTTTTAGAGATTTTTTCCCCAGTGTCTCTTTTTTTTTTGCCTACTTCTAGTATTACAAATTCCAAGCCATGTAATTATCATATATTTGTATATAACTACACAATCCTAATATTAATGTATATAATACTGACATAAATTCCAGAGTCAATATTAGTTTATAAGTTTAATTCAATTAACATCCTAATGTTAATTTCTCAGTTTCCTTTCTACTTCTACATCTTCGATATTTTTTATGCTTCAAATTTCATTTGTTTGTAGCACTTTTTCAAGTACTTTCCTTAAACTGGGTATATGAAAGTATATTCTCTATGACTGTGTTTGCACTTTATGGTGTCTGCCCCTTGGTGAAATTTTTCATCTGTGGAGTTCACCTGATTTTTGATGGAATATTTTTCTTCATTATTTCTCCCCTTTCTTATTTTCCTTTTAGAACTTTGTTTATTCACACAGGAGTTCTCTAGATATAGCTTTTGAACCAGAGCTCCCAACCTCTTTCATTTCTTTTTCATAGAATTAGCAGCAAATGGAGTAGGCTGCTCATGGTAGCAGTCTGGGCCCACTGACCACCTGAAGCCCTTTACAACTGACCCAGTGTTTGTAGGGAGTAAATATTTGAGCACATGTGTACCCCATCAACTGCTTGGAACAATCTGATAAAGTCCAACAATTCTAAAGTTCTTCACTCAAGATTTTCACTTATCGTATTTCTTTCATATTGATGATATTTCTTCCTCAACAGTAGTCATGGTCTTTGTTTGCTTGTGTGAGTGATTTCTTTCAATTTGGAAATCATATTTTCTGACTCCTGAAGGATTTTGGAGAAAGGGTTGGCTATAAGTGCCTCTTTTTGAAGATTATTAATATTTCTCTGAAATCTTTCTCTACTTCATCACTTTTGCCCCCGCAAATTCCACTTGTCTAGGCTTTTTGGCTTGGTCTTCATCCGTCAAGTTACTATGACTATTATTGGTATTTTTCTTTTGATTATTCACAATTTGGTGTTCCCACATTCCTCATTCAGGTGAACTATTGGGTTCTCTCCCGCAGTGGCAAACCAACAAGAGGAAAAGGCCTCACGCTTTTGTTCTGGCTGGTCAGGTAAGCTGTGAGTGGTCTACTGAGGCACAAAGAGAAGACGTCTCCCACTTCTTAGTCCTTCACTTTACAATGGGCAGACAGGCAGCCCTCTCTCAGTCACATGGACCACATCCCCCGGAGTGTATTCCCATTGCATGTCTACTAGACCTGCGGGGTTAGGTTAGGCCGTTCTTATGACCATGTGCAAGAAGGTGCATGCGAACATCTGAGGCCTCTTGAAGATGGCTTAAAACATACCCATTTCACCTCAATTGTTATATCTGACCCCAATGATCAGTCTCATTTCTTCCAATGTAACCTCTTCACTGGGGCTTTGCCATATCATGTTATTGTATTTTAAGTCTTGTCCCAAGTAACCCCCATATAAGGACACATTCTTTCCATAAGTTCAAAATCTCAAAATGGAGTCTACATGTAAATAAATGATTAAATTATATTGTGAAATGTATAATAGAAACCTGCACAAGAAACAGAAGAGTAATTAATTCTTTTTGAGGCTGGGCCAGAGAATCTTAACTAATGAAATGGCACCTAACCTGGTTTCAAAGAATAAGCAGAATTTTGGGGTGGGGGAAATACAATTAAATTATATTGTTACCATTAAGTAATATTAATTAGAATACTAAATGATATTATTACATTTTAGATGATAGGAAACCACCAAATGTAGATATAATTTATGTATTAAAACATGTAACAAATAAAGTGGCAAATAATCTTTTCCGTCTCAGTTAAGGTATATTCTGTGTGGCAATATATATTACAAATTGCTGCATTTTTATTCAATGACTAATATGGTAAATAATTCTATAATGAGTAACCAATAACTATAAAGCTGACTTAATTCATAATTATTATATCTCTCTTTAGCCAAATGGAAATTTTTATAGTAGGCCAGTATACTGTCATTTCACTCTTCCAGATTTCTTTATCATCTATACAATGATAATTACGTGAATTATAGTAGTAAATGTACCACTAGATATCCTTTTAATAATAAGGATTATGAGCTATTTGTATTATTTTTAGGCTGTTTTTATAGTTCCCTAAATATTGTTTGGTCTTAAGTAACTCCATCAAGTGGACAAAATTATTCTTATACTGAATAGATCAACAGACAAATTATAGATTAAATTCACAGAGCATATTTAAGTGGTAGTTTCTCCTGTTATCATTTGGCTTGATTTCTTGCTCATTCTGGAAGTGTGAAAGTATTCCTGAAAACTAAATGGCTGATCCTATTCACTTTTATATACAAGTGTGGTTCTGGATAAAAGAAATAACCATAGTAAATATGAATGGAAAGTGACAATAGTGGCATAGGGTGACCTGATTTTGTATGTGTTTATGGGCCTATAAAGTCTAGGATGTAGTTTCTTGGTTATTTTCATTATTACAGATTAGACAGGGGAGAAATTATCTTTAGTGTGCTGTTTCAGAGCATGAATCACACTTTACAAGCCATTCTTGTCAGCCTATAATGTAAACTAATCTTCTAATAAGACACTGTGTCCTTTCATATAGTACACTGAAGTGCATAGTGGTTTGAGCATTAATAGAAAATGATTATCTTTCCCTGAGGTGACCTTTTAACCCCCAAAACAGTCCAAGTTCATCTGTATGTTTTACTGGTATGTCTATTAACATTGTTTTTAAGGAGCAGAGAGTTATTATGAGCATTATTGAGCCAGATTTCCATTATAAAATAACAACAAACAATTTTTATGGTATAAATAGTCTTTGCCTACAGAGCTAAACGTGAATGACTGGGGGTGAGGCAACATCTATTTCACCCAGAACACCTGTCTACAGTGTATAACCAAAATAAATAAGACTTTATATTTCCATTTGTTTTCTGTTTTTTAAAGGTGAGCCCTCTGTGGTTCCTTGAAAATGATGATACTACCCCTCAGTGTGTTCGACAAGGAAAATAACTTGTACTCATATATTTTAATTTTGTCCTCCCTGCTTTCATATAATCCAATTTGCTATAAATCATAGAGCTTTTCTTATTTGCAGGAAATACAGCAACATACCACACACACACACACACACACACACACACACACACACACGACATTCATACTCAGCTACATATAGTAATAAGAAATAGGATATCTAAATAGCATTTAGGGAATGTAAAAATTAATTCCTAAATAACACTAGAATTAAATATAAATAAGTTTTCTAAATTGTTTGATATAGTTTATTTTCTTAAATGTTTCAACATATTCTTTAAGCTTTTATGTGAACTATTACTATTATTTAAAATCCATTTTCCTAAGTACAGGATCTTGTGCCCACAATCACTGTTTTAGTTAAAATTCTTAATTAAGAGTGTCAAAGTGACCTTCAATTAATTCTTTTGGGCTGTTATGTCATAATATGAATTAGATGACTTTTTATCTATTGAAGTCCTGATTTCCACTTTAAGGAATACAGATAGTGGCATGAAGGAAACAGAAATGGCAATAACATGTTAAATAGCTATATAATGAATTCATACAAACAATTTATAGTTACTTATTGATTGTTTACAGCTCTTTAACTTTTGAGGGGTTCTATACCCCCCACCTCCTTAGACTTTTATACTTGATTAAAAAGAAGAATTCTCATCCTTGCTTATTGACTTCCATCTGTACACCTCACAGTAATGCAGTTGGACTGCTGAATACAGATCAGGGTTGAAATTCCTGGGTGCCTAATAAATTACAAACCTACTTCATATCCACTTAATTGTCAGAGGCTTTAATTTAGTACATCTAACTGATTATAAAGAATAGATTATTTTACTAAAATAACACAGACATATTTTTCTTCCAAAAATGCGGATTCTCACATACGGTTGTGAAATAATGTTGGCCAGTTTACATTCTTCACTCTGTACACATTTGTTCCTTTTAGGCAACATTGAAGCCCTGTTATGGTTGTTCCGCACAGCCCCCATATCATGCTATAGTTGTTTGAGAAAAAAGATTCAGTACAATCTATGCCAATGAAGCTTTGATAATCAGGCCAATCACCTAATTACAAGTTTGTATTTCTATTCCCACTGAGATGTGCCAATTAAAAAGATTCGACTTTAATTCCAAACAACATATTAGTCCTAATTACCTGATGCATGTACTGCCTGCTTTGAATTTTTTAACCCTTTATGTATTTGTGTGTATATACATATTTAATTCGTGGTCTGTAAAGTATTGTGAATAACAAAGTATATCTATAGCTTCAGCTATAGACCATGGTTTCAAAAATGAAGCTGATTCTATCCTTTCAAAACAAGCTATTGTCATTATTCAGATAACCTGGATTGTAAAAATAACCACCATGGATCACTGGTCCTGAAGGAATTACTTAAACTGGTTGTCCCATTCACCATGTCAAAAAAAAAAGCATAAACCTCTGTTTCAGTTCATGATTGACATCACTGCCTTAAGTAAATTAAGTCATTTGAAATATTAACAAGGTGATGCCTGTATATATTGGCTACATTCACTTTGAGCATATTGCAAGTTAATCCCATCACTTGTAGAAACTATTGTGTAGTTTAGTTGCATAGTAAGAGCTAATTGGCTAGTCAGAGTCTAATGGACAGTTATATGAAATCTATTATAGGGGCGCCTGGATGGCTCAGTCGGTTAAGCATCCAACTCTTGATTTCGGCTCAGGTCATGATCTCATGGTTCATGGTTATGAGCCCCATGTCAGGCTTTGCACTGACAGCACAGAGCTTATTTGGGATTCTCTCTCTCTCTCTCTCTCTCTCTCTGCCTCTCCCCCACTTGTTCTTTGTCTCTCTCTCTCTCAAAATAAATGAACTTAACAAAAACAAATCTATTATATTTCTAAGGTAGTACTTAACTAAGAACTCTTAGGTTTTCAATTGTTCCCTAATTTACATGTTTGGTGACTCCTCCCTTTGACTTAAAGATCAGAAAATAACAAAGTTGAAGAAGTAAAAATGATTAGTGAAAGCAGGTCAAGTTTCAAGCAAAGACATTAATTTAGTCTTTTGGAGACCTAAAGTCAAAGTATAGAAAGAATTTGACTGTGGGGCAGAGAAGAATAAGGCCCTTCATCAAATAAAATAATGTCTCAAAGATGTGTGAGCTGATGAAAATTGTAGAAATCAGGGCTGATATTCAGAAGCTAGCTGAAAATAAGTGAAAAGGCCAGGGGAAAAAAAGGAAAGAAAACTGCATCCTTTCTTCTTCCAGCCATAGACTCCAAAAGAGGAATTTTTAAATTGAAGATGCTGCTCTCAAATGTGCTTAACATCCATAGTGTAACTGAATTTTACTCTTCTTTAAGACACTTATTGTAAACCTTCCCATACTCCACATTTTATTAGATATAGTTGGGTATTATCTTACAAAATGTTTGAATCCAAGTTATAATTTAAAAGAAATAGTGCTAAATAACAGGAAAAGAGGAACAAGAAATTGAATAAATTTAAACACTGATCACTGAATTAAAACCAGAAAGCATGAATAATACTCTGAGAAGAAATGCAACACAGGGAACCAGATTCAAGAAAAAAAATGCATCTCTTAGCACTGCTGATTCTCCCTCTAACCAAGGCATTTGAAAGAAACTTAGGTCCTTCTATGTTCTATACACTAGTATAGCATAGAAAAACAGTAACCTTCTTTATTTCCCTAGGTAGAAAGCCTCAAGACCAGGTTTGTTACACTTACACATTTTTCCTTATTATTAAAGGCTTGGTTTTAGACATCTCAGTACCAGAACACTACAGATAAAAGACTTGTAGAGGAAGTTCAGAGAAGCGTAACAGAAATGATTAAGGGAATATAGGTTCTGACTTATGAAAGAAGATTAAAGACTCAAAGTCTCTATAACTGTGCAAAAGGATGGCTAAAAGGTAAGATGATAAAAGCCTACAAATATTTGAAAGGTATAAGAACAAGGAAGACAAAGAATTATTGAGCATTTCAGTGAGGAGATTATTGAGGTACGGTATGAACAAATGGATTGAGTTAAAATGAGAAAATTTGGCCCAAATATCATAAAGATCTAACTCTTCCTAGACTCAAGAAAAAAATGGCGAGTTCTCTACTTATGTTATTCTGCTCACCTCTTCCCTGCTGTACCTATGTACACGAATGTCAACACACACACACACATGCTAAAAAGAAACATATAAGAAAGGCTCATTCATAATTGGAGTAAGCAGCACAAGACTTCTTTAAAATCTCCATGTTGCTTTTACTTCCAATTTCACAGATTGCTATATGTGCCTCTTAATATGTAAGATTTACAATTCTGTGTCAAATAAATCTCGTGTCAGCCTATGACATTGGATGAAAAGTAGTACTGAGAAATACACAGAATCATAGGAATCTGGGCTTATAGGGAAGGGACACCTACTGCTAAATAATCAGCATCCTGACAAATGACCATCAAACCTCTGCATAAACTCTCTTCTTAAGCAGAAATTTTCAATCACGAAACTGCCCACGTAACCTACCCACTTCTCTGTAACAGAGGTCCTTCATTTTATAGAGCTGTTTCTGCCCCACTATACTTTATTATCATAGATACTAATTCCATTAATTCTGTCCTTAAAATTGTAGAACAAAAATGTATTGGAAGGCAGCTACCTCAACACATTCACTCAGATAAAACATTTGCATATTCTTCAATCATTTTTTTTTATTTAAAATTTTTTTTTCAACGTTTATTTATTTTTGGGACAGAGAGAGACAGAGCATGAACGGGGGAGGGGCAGAGAGAGAGGGAGACACAGAATCGGAAACAGGCTCCAGGCTCGGAGCCATCAGCCCAGAGCCTGACGCGGGGCTCGAACTCCTGGACTGCGAGATCGTCACCTGGCTGAAGTCGGACGCTTAACCGACTGCGCCACCCAGGTGCCCCTCTTCAATCATTTTTTACATCACATAATTTTGACACATCCTTCCATTTTATCATTATCACCTGAATGTGTTCTATTTGTTGAAGTATCTCCTTAAATTTAACACCTGAAAGTTACCAAAATACTGTGGATTTATAGACAAAAACAAGAATGAACACTACTATCAATTCATATAAATTATTTCTATTTATGTTTCTAGGAGAATACAGCTTCATAAAGACTAGGCTATCCACTTTCAATGAGATAATTAGGATTAATTACAAAAGGATAGGACACAAGTATAAGATCCTCTACGACTTTAAATATTTTTATATGAGATGAGAGTTTTATATTTTTCTATTTTGTAACACCTCTATAAATGATAGAAGATGCCTGCCTCTCAGTGGGAAAGAAGTTGTTGCAATCGGAAATCATCTGTGTTTATTATTTCTGTAAGGTGAGGAATTTGGGAAAGGCTGGAGAAACTTTTTGTGGACTAATAAGTTTTTCTGCATCTCCTAAGACAGTGGGTGGGCAGGAGGAGTCAGTCTCTACTGCTTGCAAATACATACATGAAATAATGTAAAGAAATAATGAAAATTATGAATAATACTGTATTCCATAATTTATCATGGATTTCAAGAATAATTTTGAAAAACTTTTTTATTGGCATACATCTCTTAGTGTTTTGCAAATTTCATTTACTCCTGTGTTAATTGAGGATTTAACAAAAAACCTGGATTTCCCCCTGACGTTTGGACCAATAATTCATTTAAATTCCCCATACTGAGTTAATTAATGGCTGACTAAAATATGTATATCTTTGCCTAAATTCTGGCACTGGTATTTATTCAGTTTTTTTCAGTGTAAACAGACGGTCTTATATTCATTTCTGTTAAGTTTCATTTCATCGAATTCAGATTTTTCCTTTTCTACAGTATTTCTGGATTCTGTCTCTATAACAACATTATCATCTTGTGACAAATTCTAACAAAATTTGGTACACAAAGTTTTATAAATCTTCACTCAAATCATTCAGAAAAAAATGAGTAAGAGAGTCATGATAAGCTTTATACTATTAGAAATGTTTTTTCCAGGTAGGACATCAATCAATAAATTTTGGATATCATTACTAACAACTGATTTTCATTAATCAGTTGTTAGCAACAATCAGTTGTTAATTCATCTAGTTGCCCTAATATCTATCACATATGGGTATTATCTACCTAATACATAAGATCTCATGAGATAACTCATGAATATAAGAAACAGTCATATGGTGTCCTTCACCCATTGGATAAATGATTTTTAGTTTTTTTGTTTTATATTAAAACTAGAAAACTTATGTCATAAATCAGAGATTTTATAAATATGTTTGTTATAACCATAGAGATCCATAATTTATAAAATACATTTGTATATACATACAGGTATATATTTATACTAAATATATACAGATTCATAGGCATAAATAGGTTATCTTCTATATATTCACAAAACTTTACAAATTTTCTCTGATATATATGTATTACATCTAGAGCTAAAAGATATTCAATTTTATCATGATAAGATATTATGCTGGAACTAAAAATTGCAGCATAATATAGATTAAGAAGACAGAGTTCAGGTCAGGTGTTTAGAATTCTGGCTCTGACTGCCACAATTAGTAGTTTAGGATGAGTCATTCATTATACTTGGTCTCAGTTTATTCATAGATACAATGAGAAAACATCATTAGATCATTTCTAAATTCTCTTCTTTTTCCATATATTCTATGAGATCTAAACTTATGTAAACTACTCATATGTCGAGTTCCACTCATCTGCAAAAGATTGTTTTGAAAAAACATTATAGTATTATTGATAGTATTTTTAATGTAAATACTACCATTTTGAAATCTATTATTGTTTATTCTGTTCAAATGCATTACTATTTCAGTCTTGTGTTTTTTAGTTGAATATGGTGAAATTTTAAGTACCTTAGTTAATTATCCTTCCTTGAAACTTGAATACTTAGTTTTAATAACCACTATGGTTTTCCATTTTGTCTCTTTTTTTTTCCTGCAATGGACTTTATAATACTCAAACTTTAAATGCCTTTGGCCTGAGAAAATGATATTTATCAAGTATTGAATTGTGTTGTTCCACCAATACTATTTTCAATTGCAAAAACATCACACCATCTTGGCATCCCAAATAAAATGAAATATATTTGCTTTTGATGAAATCTCTCTTCAAGTAAATGACCTAGAAAAATGCAGAAATTGTAGAATGGTATATATAATATAATCATAAATTTCTTCTGTCTAATCAGCTCTATAAGATTTGGAGAAATCAAAACTGACACTGGCTGATTCTTACTCACCCACATGAATACTCCTTTCTGCCACAACATTTTGTTGTAATTCATCATGGTGCTTATTTTGTAGGCAGCTTAGTTTAAGTAACACTATAATGTCCTTTGAAAAAATTAAAAAAAAATTGAATCTACTGCTTGTTTACATTTTCTCTGTTCTTCTGTACCTTAATGATATAACCTTTAAACCATAAATTTAAACAATACTAAGGAAGTGAAAACCACTGCAGCTACCTGTGACATTCTAAGTGACTATCATCCCAATTAAATCCTCATGTGTTGAGTGGCATCAGAAAAATGGAAGAACAGAAAGTCTTCCACTGATACTCTCTCCAATATCCAACAATAATTTGGTAATTCATGGACAAAAGTGACTTTGTGGGAACTTTGAGATGCAAGTAGGAGATGGTGAAACCTCACCAGAGCCCAAGACTGAAGAAGGATGTTTTCAGAAGGCACACCCATGTGCAGAAAAGAGAATTATAGATTACGGTCCTAGCTGCAAACACAGAAACAGCTCTGCTCCACTGTGGGTTCAGCTATAGCATGTTTAGCCTTTGTCTTGCCACCAGCAAAATCTCTCCAGGAAATTGCCAGGAGTCATACCTATCCATGCTACAGATAACAAGCCCTCTAATCTTGGTCCCAATTGTAGACCTTGAAATGGCCTAAGGCTTGACGTTAGCCACTTTTGGTCACCAGTCACACCTGCATACTGCTCAGGGACCACCCACAAAATACATGTCAGTTCAACTGCCAATCCCAAAACTTGGCTCCAGCTCCTCTCTTTCATAGGTAGAGAACACTCCTGCCCCCTCAGGGATCTACCAGGAGGCATACCCACCCAAACTCCAAAGATGGGCCCATCAGTCTCAGTCAAACCATAGAACTTCAAGCAGTCCTGTAACCAGCTCTAGTCCCTTGCACCTATAGTCACACAATAATCTTGACTGCCCAGGGATCCACTCATCTTTGTTCCAAGAGGTAGATCCACTGACCCCAGTCCCAATAGTTGATGCTGAAGCTGCCCTGTAATGGTTCCAGCCCCTCTCAGTCATGTTCCTGGGCTAATCCTGCCCACCTAGGACGATGTCCAGTGATCTGTCAGAAGTCCACCCAGAGACTTGTCAGGAGCCACAACCATCCATGCACCAGGTAACAGACCCACTATCTGCAGATCTTGAAGTGGACACTTGTCCAGTCCTATTGGAAGACCTGTTCACCCAAGGACCAGAGATGATCCATACCTGCTCAGGACCCAGGTAATAAGTTCTCTAAACACAGACTGTACTTCAGAACCAGCCACAAGACTTAGCTTCAACCTTGCACAACGTAAACCAGTCTGTAAGATTGGAATAAGTGTGCTCCTTCAAATGCACAGACACCAACACAAGGCTACATGGATCACAAAAAATCAGGCAAATGTGACACTGACAAAAGAAACTAATATAAATCTCTAGTAAATTACCTCAAAGAAATGGAGATCCATGGGTTGTCAGATGTCAAATTAAAAATAATTATCTCGGGGCGCCTGGGTGGCTCAGTCGGTTGGGTGTCCGACTTCAGCTCAGGTCATGGTCTCACGGTTTGTAAGTTCAAGCCCCGAATCGGCCTCTGTGTTGACTGCTCAGAGCCTGGAGCCTGCTTTGGATTCTGTGTCTCCCCCTCTTTCTGCCCCTCCCCTGCTCATGCTCTGTCTCTATCTTTCAATAATGAATAGACGTTAAAAAAATTATTATCTCAAATGAGCTCAGTGAGATGCAATACACATACACAAGTAAGAAAAATCAGGAAAACAATGAGTAAATAAAATGAGAAGTTTTATATAGAAATAGAACCACAAAAAAAGAATCAAACAAAAATCCTAAAGCTGAAAAAGTCAATAGAGAACCTCAATAGCACACTCAGTCACATAAAAGAAATAATAAAAATAAACCCTCAAAAATAATCCATTTGAAATTGTTAAAGAAATAAAAAGAAAAAAAGAATGTAAAAGAGTACAGAAAGGATGTGGGATCTGTAAGATATTATGGAAAGAATAAATTTATACACATTTTTAGAGTTCAAGAACTATAATAGAAAATAAAGGTTAGAAAGCATATTTAAAGAAACATGGGGCACCTGGGTGGCTCAGTCGGTTGAGTGACCAGCTTTGGCTCAGGTCATGATCTCACAGTTTCTGAGTTCGAGCCCCACGTCGGGCTCTATGCTCACAGCTTAGAGCCTGGAGCCTGCTTCTGATTCTGTGTCTCCCTCTCTCTCTGCCCCTGCCCCACTCATGCTCTGTCTCTCTGTCTCAGAAATAAATAAACATTAAAAAAAATAAATAAACAATAGCTGAAAACTTCCTGAATCTTGGGAGAGATGTGGACATGCAGATACATGAAGCTCAAAGGACCCAAGCAAGAGTGACCCAAAGAAGATTATCCCAAGATACACTCTAATTAAACTGTCAAAATCCAAATAAAAAAGAGACTTTTGAAAGCAGAAAGAGAAAAGTGACTTTTCACAAGCAAGGGCACCCTCCTAACACCAAGGATTATAGTACATTTCTCAACAGAAACTTTGCAGGACAGGAGTGAGTGGGGGATATATTCAATGTGCTCGAAGAAAAAAAGAAAACACCAAACAAGAACATTATACCTAGCAAAGATGTCTTTCAGAAATGAGAAAGGTAAAAAATCCCTTAACAGACAAAAGCTGAGGGAGTTCATCACCACTATACCTGCCTAACAAAAAAATGTGAAAAGAAGTTCTTCAAGTTGAAACAAGGACACTAACAAACAATATGAAAAATATAAAATTATAATAAAACTAAGAGGTAAAGGTAAATACATAGTCAAATTCAGAATACTCAACTACTGTCATGATGGTACATAAATCACTTGTCAGTCTTAAAAAATGGAAGTATTAAAAAACAACTATAGCCACGCTAATTTGTTAAAAACAACAAAATAGCCATGCTAATTTGTTAAAAAAAAACAAAATAGTCACGCCAATTTGTTAACAGATGCAAAATATAGAAATATGTAAAATGGGACATCAAAAGATGAAAAAGTATGAGGAGGAGAGTATATGTATAGAGTTGTTTGATATGTTTTTTTTTTGCCATTGATTTTAAGTGGTTATCAGCTTGATATAGACTATTGTAAATAGAAGATATTTTATGTAAACCTCACAGTAACCACAAAGAGGAAACCTCTAGTAGACACACAAAAGAGAAAGAAACAGAAGTCAATACATGTCACCACAAACAAAGCCCCACCAAATCACAAAGATGAAATGGAGAAAGAAAAGAACAAAGGAAATTCTAAAAGCTGTAAAACAATTAACAAAATAGCAGTAAAGTCTGTACTCACCACTAGTTACTTTAAAAAAATTTTTTAACGTTTATTTATTTTTGAGACAGAGAGAGACAGAGTATGAGTGGAGGAGGGTAGAGAGACAGCAGGAATCACAGAATCCGAAGCAGGCTCCAGGCTCTGAGCTCTCAGCACAGAGCCCGACGCAGGGCTCAAATTCATGAGCTGTGGTATCAAGACCTAAGCTGAAGTCGGACACCCAACTTACTGAGACACCCAGGCGTCCCTTTTTTTTTTTTTAATTTTTTTAATGTTTATTTATTTTTGAGACAGAGAGAGACAGAGCATGAGCAGAGGAGGGTAGAGAGAGAGAGGGAATCACCATTAGTTACTTTAAAAGTAAATAGATTAAGTTCTTCAATCAGAAAACATAGAGTGGACAATATGAAATCTAGAGGAGACTCACTTTAATTTTAAGAGCACACATACACCGAAAGTGAAGGAATTATAAAAGATATTTTGCTAATTGTAACCAAAACAGAGCAGGGGTGCCAATACTTGTTTATATTAGCAGAATAGACTTTCAATCAAAATCAGTCACAAGAATCAAAGGTCAGTATAAATGATAAATGGGTCAATTCATCAATAGGATACAACCATTGTAAATATGTATGTACCCAACAATGGAACACCTAAATATATAAGTAAAATATTAATAGAACTGAAGAGAGAAAATGACAGCAATATAATAATAAAGGCGACTTCAGTACCCCTCTTTCATTAGTGTTTAGACCATCCAAACAGGAAATCAATAAAGAAACAGACATTATCTATAATATTATAGATCGAATGGATCTATAAATATAAATAGATCATCTGATAGGTATATATAGAACAATCCATCCAACAGTATCAGAATATTCATTCTTCTGAAATGCACATGGAACATGCCCCAGCACAGATCATATGTTGGGCTATAAAACAAGTCATAATAAATTTTTAAACACATCAAATCTTCTTTCTTTCCACAGTGATACGAAACTAACCAATAACAAGAAGGAAAGTGGAAAATAACATACATGTAGTAATTACACAACACACTGCTGAACAACCAAAGAAAGAAAAGAGAAAACAGAAAGTATCTTGAGACAAATTACAATGTAAATAAAACATACCAAAAACTTATGGGATACAGCAAAAGCAGTTCTAAGAGGGAAGTTTATAGTGATAACCACCTACATCAAGAAAAAGACTGAAACAACCTAACATTACACTTCAAGAAAAAAGAAAAAAAGAACAAAGTCAGCCCAAAATTAGCATAAGAACAAAATAATAAATAGAACAAAAATAAATGAAACAGGATTAGAAAGACAATAAAAGTGACTAATTAAAGAGGAATAACATTCATATCATAGGAGTCCTAGAAGATGAAGAGAGAGAAAAGGGTTTATGTGAAGAAGGTTTATGTGAGCAGATTATAGCTGAAAACTTTCCTAATCTGGGAAAGGACACAGACATCAAAATCCAAGAAGCACAGATAACTCCTATTAGATTCAACAAAAACTGACCAACACTAAGGCATATCATAATCAAATTCACAAAATACACAGACAAGGAAACAATCATGAAAGTAGCAAGGTGAAAAAGTCCTTAACCTACAAGGGAAGACAAATCAGATTCACAGCAGACCTATCCACAGAAACCTGGCAGGCCAGAGGGAGTGGCAGGATATATTCAATGTGTTGAATTATAAAAATATGCAGCCAAGACTTCATTATCCAACAAGGCTGTCATTCAAAATCGAAGGAGAGATAAAGAGTTTCCCAGACAAACAAAAACTAAGGAGTTCATGACCACTAAACCAGCCCTGCAAGAAATTTTAAGAGGGACTTTTTGTATGGAGAAAGACAAACAAAACAAAACAAAACAAAACAAAACAAAAAACAAAAGCAACAAAGACTAGAAAGGATCAAAGAATATTACCAGAAAGATCAACTCTACAGCCAACACAATGGCACTAAATTCATATCTTTCAATAATCACTCCAAATGTAAATTGGCCAAATGCTCCAGTCAAAAGACATAGGGTATCAGAATGGAATAAAAAAACAAGATCCACCTATATGCTGCCTACACGGATTCATTTTAGACCTAAAGACACCTACAGATTGAAAATAAGGGGATTGAGAATTATCTATCATGGTATTGAACATCAAAAGAAAGCTGGAGTAACCATACTTATATCAGACAAACTAGATTTTAAAAAAGACTGTAACATGAGATGAAGAAGGGTATTATATAATAATTAAGAAGTTATTCCACCAAGAAGATACAACTATTGTAATATTTAGAAGCAACCAAATATATAAATCCCTTAATTACAACATAAAGAAACTCATTAATAATAATGCAATAATAGCAGGGGGGATTGACACCTCACTTACAGCAATGGAGAGATCATCTAAGCAGAAAATCAAAAAAGAAACAATGGCTTTGAAAGACACACTGGACCAGATGGGTTTAACAGATATATTCAAAACATTTCATCCTAAAACAGCAGTATATACATTCTTCTTGCGTGCACATGGAACATTCTGCAGAATAGATCACATACTGGGTCACAAATCAGCCCTCAAAAAAGTGCAAAAAGATCAAGATCTTACTACCATGCACACTTTCAGACCAAAATGCTATAAAACTTGAAATCAACCACAAGAAAAAAAAATGTGTAAAGAACACAAACACTGGAGATTAAAGAACATCCTACTAAAGAATTAATATGTTAAACAAGAAACTAAAGAGGAAATAAAAATACTTTGAAGCCAATGAAACAAAATATGACAGTCTAAAACCTTTGGGATGCAGCAGAGGCAGAATTATAAAATCTGTATGAAATCATAAATAGCCAAACAGATCCCCAAAACCAAAACAATTTTGAGAAAGAACAACAAAGCTGGAGGCATCATCACACTTTCTGATTTCAAAAAATATTACAAAGCTATAGTAAACAAAATAGTATGGTATCTGCATAAAAGCAAACACATAGACCAACAGAATAGAATTGAGAGCACAGAAATAAACTCACAAATCTATGGTCAACTAATCTTTGACAAAGACACCAAGAACAATAGAGAAACAATAGTCTTTTCAATAAACGGTGTTGGTAAACTGGATAACACTGATTTGGACCCTTCCACCATACATAAAAAATAATTTGAACTGGATTAAAGACTTAAATGTAACACACAAAAATATAAAACTTCATGAAAAAATGTGGGTAAATTTTTCATTTATATTGGTCTTGGAAATGATTTTTGGATAAGACACCAAAAAGAAAGTTAACAAAAGCAAAAATAAACAGGGGAGGCTTGATAAAACTATAAAGCTTCTGTACAGGAGAAGAAACAACCAACAAGATGAAAAGGCAATCTATGGAATGACCGAAAATATTTGCAAATCATGTATCGGATAAGTGGTTAATTTTAAACATATATAGGGGAACTTGTAAAATTCAATAGCAAAAATAAATAAATAACTAAACACCCAAATTAAAATAGACAATGGACTTGAACAGACCTTCTTCCAAAGGAGACATACAAATGGCAACAGGTACATGAAACAGTGCTCAACATTACTGATCATGTGACAAATGCCAATCAAAACTACAGTGAGATATCACTTCATTCCCGTTAGAACACCTAATATCTCTTTATCTTTTATCTCTTACATATAAAATGTTTGCAAGAGTATGGAATAAGGGAGTACTTGTGTACTGTAGGAATGTAAATTGGTGTAACCACTATGAAATGCAGTATGGAGTTTCCTGAAAAACTTAAAAATAGAACTTTTATATGATCCAGTAATTCCACTTCTGAATATATATCCAAAGGAAATAAAATCAATATCTCAGATAAATATCTGCACTCTCTGTTCACTATAGAATTATTCACTATATATATATACATAAGGAAATATTATTCAGTAATAAATAAGAAGGAAAGGCTTCCATTTGTGACAACATGGTTGAACCTGAAACACATAATGCAAAGTGGAGTAAGCCAGACATAGAAAGAAATATTGTATGATCTCAATTATTTGTGTAATTTAAAAAGTTGACACTTAGAAACAGAGTAGAACAATGGATCTTGAGCCTAGAGGGTGGGGGAAATGGGGAGATATTGGTCAAAGTGTACAAAATTTATGTTATAAAATGAATTAAGTTCTGGTCATCTAATGTACAGCATGGTTATTATGGCTGTTAGCACTGTATTGTGTACTTGAAACTTGCAAACTGTGCATATCTTATGTTCTTACCATGCACAGAAAAGCAAGAACTATTTGAGGTGATATATGTATGAATTAACTTGATTGTAGTAATCATTTAACAATGTATACATATATCAAGTCACCATGTTCATACATTTAGAAGAGAAATATCACATTGTACACTAAAAAAATAAATCAATAGATGCTGAGAAAAAAATAAAAACCTTCATTTTTCTCATATAGTTACAAGGCTGTCATCACTTGCACTTGTCTCTTACTCTCTCTTCACTTATGCTTTCTTTCTCTTCTGAGTAACTCTGGAAGACAATGACAATCGTTTATCATTTAAAACAGATGCACTTTGGGCGCCTGGGTGGCTCAGTAGGTTAAGCATCCAACTTCAGCTGAGGTCATGATCTCACAGTCTGTGAGTGTGAGCCCCACGTCAGGCTCTGTGCTGAGAGCTCAGAGCCTAGAGCCTGCTTTGGATTCTGTGTCTCTCTCTCTCTCTCTCTGCCCTTCCCCTGTTCATGCTCTGTCTCTGTCTCAAAAAAAAAAAAATTTAAAAAATTAAAAAACAAACAAACAGATGCACTTTCAGGGTGCCTGGTGGCTCAGTTGGTTAGGCACTGAACGCTTAATTTCGGCTCAGGTCATGATATCATGGTTTGTGAGTTCGAGCCCTGCACTGGGCTCCATGCTGTCAGCATACAGCCTGCTTGGTATTCTCTCTCTTTCTCTCCCTCTCTCTCTGCCCCTGCCCTGCTGGTGTTCTCTCTCTCTCTCTCTCTCTCTCTCTCTCTCTCTCTCTCTCTCTGAAAATAAATAAAGAAACTTCAAGACAGATGCACTTTTGTTAGGCTCTGCCTACCTCTGTTACTCTACCATATACCATTATACCATCATAGGACTTAATTCTGAAACTTCCATTTCAAACAGAAGTGTTAATTTTGGGGAAACAAGTAGAAACAAAAAAGAAAAATAATAAAGGAAAACATATGAAAAGGAAAACAACTGAAAATGAAAAGGAACAACTTAATCTTAATTAAGTAATCCTATTAATCCCAATAACACTATTGCCTTTTTTCTTCCAAATATATCCCTTGAAATTCCACTGGGTTTTTTAACTCATTAACATTACCATCACAGTATCAATTTTATGGATACCAAATGCTTCAATGTCAAAATTATATCAACATGATATTTTACCAACTGATACTCATTTCACACAACATAAAAATGAGCATAGTGTATATATTTATATAAGATGAATATAATAAAATTGTAGTACAACTCTGTCAAAATAACTGCATACAAGAAAAAAAAACTTGTTACTTATAATCAATATAAGCTAAAGTTAATCAATGATAGGCTAAAATAGTCAAATATTCTTTTGTAAAGGACCTCAAAACATGAGCTGTTAGTATCACATTTTTCTTTTCCTATGGCCCACAAATTGGCTCTAGTTCTTTGTTTCACTGAATTCATCCTTGGATAGTGAATAGAACACATATCCTTGACATAACACATGAAGAACTCTGCATACATTTAAAATGGTTTCAGGTTAAATACATAATTAACTTGGAGAGATTAGCCATTGTAAATTCACAGTACTTTACAATGAAAATGAAAGTGATTATTTCCTAATATTTTTGAAGAAATAAGGTTGTAGCCACATATATCATGTCAGGGTTTAGGGCTGAATACAGTGAGGAAATAACAATTTTCAAATTTTTTCATTAAGTCTTCTATTCCCAAAGCTAATTAAATAGAACTTCTGCCTTAGTCTGAAGTATAATGTATGAAAATATGTTGACAGAGTTTGGAAAATGTGTGATGAAAGAAATGTATACATTTCCATTTACTAACAAAACATAAAGTGTTTTTTTTAAACTGGTTTTGTGAAGAAATAACCCTTAAACAAAAATAACCAAGTCCAAATTTAAACATTTTTCAGTGTAGATCTTAACTGAAGTGGATTATTTGCCTGTGTATTAGTTTTCCAATGTGACAAATTACCAAAACCTTAGTGGTTTAAAACAACATACTTTTATTATCTCAGCTGCCTTGTACACACACAGCTTGACTAGATTCTCTGATAAGATCTCTCACAAGGCTATGTGCAAAGTCTCCATATGAGCTTCATTTTCAACTGGAAACTTAAAAGGGAATGAATCAATTTCTGAGTTGTAACTGCTGGCCCTAGGTTCTTGCTAGCTGTCAGCTAGAGGCCACCCTCAGCTCCTAGAGAAAGGTCACTCAGTTCCCTGCCAACTGGTCTCTTCCATGGGCATTTCACAACAGAGAAGTTTACTTATTCAACTAGGAAGAAGACAGCCAGCAAGAAAAAAAAGCTTATAAAATGCAATGTAATCATGAGAATGACATCCTTTTTTGCATAGTTTATAAATAAGAAACAAATCACAAGTAAGAGGATTATGTAAGAAAGAAAGAATCCCTGGGGTTACCTCAGTGTCTGTTTGCAACTGGAGCTAGAAAAATCATATATATTTCCAGATTTAAAAACTAGTAGATGCATTAGTAATTAGGAAGGAAGAAAGTATTTACAAAATACAAAATGCTAGCTAAAGAGGTGCTGCTCTGGTCACATAATTTCTTTCAAATCATGCCATTAGTTTCAGTGAAATGGCTATGATGGGTCAGTGGTTGTACTATAAAGGTAGAACCTGAATTTAGTCATTTACTCCATTGACTTGCATACAGATAGAAGACAGACATAGGTATACCCTCTGAGTATCATGTTGCCACAAACTGGTGCAATAATTGTCAGTAATTTGTTCATGTCTCCATGTCTCTCCATATCCCTACCCTATTGGAATGTTCATGATACACTGACCTTGTACTTGACCACGTGACTTGTTTTGACCAATGAGACAGTGGCAAACACGTCGCAAGCAGAGACTTAAATAGTAATTAAGCAGTGGGGCTTGCCTTTTCTCCATTCTTGATATCTGTCACCATCATTGAAAAAACCTGAACGAACCAACTGAACAATGAGAGATTCATAACCTACTTGCCTGCTACTCCAGCCAATGGTCAATCAACACTTAAAAGCAGAGCTGTCCACCTGACCAGTTAATGACTGACGATGCCATGAGTAGACCTAAGTTAAGCCACTGTGAGAACTTACCTGCTGAGTCCTACCCAAATTGAGGATATACAGAATCAGGAGCTAAAAAAGTATTTAAGTCTACTGTGTTTTGTGGTTGTTGGTTAGGCAGCAAAATATAGCACATAAATGTATCTATTGATTATATCCAATAATAGTAAGACACACATATATGTATAAACACACATAAATGTGGTGCTCTGTGTGTGTGTGTGTGTGTGTGTGTGTATAAAACATCTCAGATCCATAAATATTACTTGATATTGACTATATTTTAGAAAGCAGCTAAATAGAGTAGATACCTTCTTATAAATACTTCTTACATTACTGTTATAATTTCCTTTTTTTTTTTAAGGAACAAAATAACTCTTAGGACTGTGCCCAACAAAGATAATTGCTAAACAATGAAATATTTTGAAATAGATTTTTATAAAATATTTCCTCTTTTTCTCAAGAAGGAATTGCTGTTGCCTGGTTGTAGTGAGCAAGTCTGTAATCAAACGAATTCTACCAAGAATTACATTACTTTACTCATTTTTAGTAACTAGGGCATTCCAGCTGCATTTACAGTGTGTAAGAAAACAAAAATTTAATTAGCTATATTGTGGAAGGGGACACAGATGGAGATATTAAAAAAGATGCATACATCAAAGAAACAAAAGTTGCTGCGGTTTTGTTTTTCTGCCAGAAAGGAATTGCTACTTTATCCTTTTATATCGCAACTAAAAGCAAAGATGTTTGTGGGCATTTTTGAAATATATTCTCAAAATAGTAAAAAGGATTTAGAAAGTACTGAATATCATAAAAAAATTGTATGCCATTTAACTGGCTTTAGGATTTAAATAAATCCATACTAATTAAATTTAATATATTTTATCTTTTATGGTTACTATTTTTAAAACGTATCATGCTGTAATCTTAACTGCTTCCCTCTGTCTACTCATCAATAAGATATATGGATGAAAAGTGAATAATTTAGCCATCTAGGTTTTTATTTTATTTTATTTTGAAAATTCTTTTTTTAAGTTTATTATTTATTTTGAGAGAGAGAGAGACAGAGAGAGAGACAGGGAGAGAGGGAGACTGTGAATGGGGGAGACAGAGAAAGGGTGACAGAATCCCAAGCAGGCTCCGCACTGTCAATGTGGAGCCCAATGTGGGGCTGGAACTCATGAAACCATGTTATCACGACCTGAGCTGAAAGCAAGAGTTGGAGGCTTAACCAACTGGGCCACCCAGGCACCCCTAACCATCTAGGTTTTTAAATGGCAAGCATATTGCCATAATAACCATCATGTAAACACTGAAGGACAATTCTTGCCCTAATAAATCTTGCCATATTATTTATTTCAGGATCAATAAGGCTCTTAAAAGAAAGCACTTAAAATATCTCCTAATTCCAATAGTCGCCAAATGTCAAAGGTCCTGTTTCCTAAGTTCCACTTGAATCTATTTTTTCTTCTCCAACTCTATGCCACTTGCTTAGATCTGGTCCTTTCTACATTTGCCTGGACTACTGCATTGACTTCTTTCCTCCTTTCTTGCTGTATTCTGATATTTGGACATTATATTGCAGCAATACAAAAACACTAGTAGTTGGATACACTATTTTTGCCTCATAACTCTATATATATTTATGTGCCAAAATATCATTTATTATTCACTATGTGAACACCTATCTATCTTCAAAATCTTGGCCTAGATATTTACTCAAATTATATTAAATAGTCTTAATGATTTCACAAATGCTGCTCTCTTCTGCATTTATATTTTTTCCATGTTTCTGCAATTGTATCTTATACAAATTGTTAAGGTGATGTAGGAAACTGCTTCATCAGTAATGTCAGAAATCATTCCAAATACTACAGGTAAGCCCAAGCCTCAAAAGATTTTGAGAAATAGACAAAAAAAATTAATAAATTTATCTGTTCAATAATCTTAAGTTCACACTTCTTGCATTCTGTCAATAAAATGAATTGTTAACAGAATCACATATTTAGCATTTCCATTGAGTGTATAATGACCCCAATTTTCCTCAGCATCTTCTCCATTTATTTCATGTAGTCTCATTTTTCTTGTTCTCCAATACATTTTCTAATGTATTCTTCTTTAGAAACGTCCCTATTAAAAGTAAAAACAAAAAACAAAAAACAAAAAACAAAAAACAAAACCAATTCTGTGAATTTCTTTTCATAGCTTCCCTTTGAACATGACCATGAATACTAAACCTCTATCATTTAACCAAGTGATAGCACAGTTCTTTACCTTTATTGATTCGATAAACATCACAGAACACCAATAATGCAACAGTGTGCACTGAAATAAGCCCTTTAACTTTCTGTACCTTAAGAAGTTGCTTTTTAGTCTAAGTGAGCAAATACTTAAGGGATGACTTTTTTTTTTTTTTGCTCTGAGACTTATCTTATACAAGATATTCCTTACCAAGAACAAAAACTCATAAATAAGAAATGTAAAATCTCAGTAATTTTCAAGGTGGTATAGTGTTACTTTCTACTAGGTACTATAAATCATTGCTATGAGTTCAATAGATCCCTTCATTGCTGATATCTTCACAACACAAAGGATAACTGGTTGCTTTAGTTTTTTTATATATTTTTAAATAAAATTTGTATTTTGATGCCTAATAATATCTAGTATAAATAACAAGGAGCACATAACTATTTTTTAGGATCAGGATATGGATGCTTAAGAAATAGTAAATAACAGTTCTTCTACTAGTGTTTTATCTTTATCTTAGTTTAACTCCATTGAATAACAAGGAAATATAACTTACTTGCTCTTGGAAATACGGTTTACCAATCAGCAAAAATCATAGAATTTTAAAGTTGAAAAAGATCAGTAGATCTACATCCTTCATTTTACAGATAAAGAAACTTAGGTCTAAAAAGAATAAGTGATTTTCTGGTGGCCATTCCAACAATAGTACTTAGAGAGCCAAACTATGGATGGTATCTTCTGACTTCAGATTCAGTTTTCTATATGACTCTTCTTATGCAAATATTTATATTTGCATATATGCATATATATGCATATATGACATATTAATGTCATATAAACCATATGCCATTTCTTAGTTACCTTGACCACTGTTATTAGAAGCTACCTTGTTTCCAATGAATTAAATACCAAAATCCAACCCTCAGTGTTCCAACCTTGGGAGATTCATCTCTGCTTTAAAAACCTGTGGAAGAGCTATTTTGATCAGTGAGTACATCTCTGTTTTACTTTCTATAAAGTAAAGAGAGATCCTTCTTCTCCCCATTGTCTTTTCTAAGCCTTCAGAGAGCTGTATCATTACATTCATGAAGGTTTACAGTGCTTTGGAAGGATCTTTCTCATCTCATACTTATTCTATCTGTTAAGTTTTAATGATTGATAAAACCACTTATTAAACGTATGTATTATATACAGTATAGTCATCAATGGCTACAATGTCACTGATATTAAGAATTAAACTATTGACTAAACTTAGCCACTTTGCTCTATAAATGTGAGTAAAGCATAAGGGATTATAGTCCAACAAAATTTTCTGAAGTGAGAGCAAGATATAGCTCTTGATCTAAAGAAATAGTGGTGTTTTGATGAAGAAATTTTGGTTTGACTCTATGTATGAATTAAAGAAGTACAAAAATAAACACAGCTCCATTCTCATAGCAATCAAGAGTATTAGATGTTCCTTAAAGAAATTAACAGAATATAATAAACCTCTATTTTCTCTTCAGTTCTCTTGTCTTTTCTTGTAGAAATAAACTTGAGAGACAACCCTAATGGATGCATGAAAATTCATGGTTATTGTAATCTAACCATACTTAAATGTAGATAAATATGGCGACAAAACATTTACAAAGAGATGTAAAATTTAAAAAAATAGGGCCAAGAAACTTTCTTTTATTTTTTACTTTTTTACCGTGTATTCATATTTGAGAGACAGAGAGAGACAGAGCATGAGCGGGGAAGGGGCAGAAAGAGAGAGGGAGACACAGAATCTGAAGCAGGCTCCAGGTTCCTAGCTGTCAGTACAGAGCCCAACGCGGGGCTCGGACTCACGAACAATGAGATCATGACCTGAGCCACCCAGGCACCCCGGGGCCAAGAAAGTTTTATAAACAAAACTGAGTTTATATGAGACTAATTACTTTTATTTAACTATCTGTACTATCATTCTAAATTTTTTAACAAAAATTCTTTGCAAATATGTTTCAAAAAGGTATTTTCATTCTTCATTCTTTATCATTAATTGACTACAATTTTTAAATACCCAGTATTGGGGGATACTGGGAAGATGGCAGCGTAGGAGGACTCTGGGCTCACCGCGCATCCTGCTGATCACTTAGATTCCACCTACACCTGCCTAAATAGCCCAGAAAACTACCAGAAGACTAGCAGAACAGAGTCTCCGGAGCCAAGCGCAGACGAGAGGCCCACGGAAGAGGGTAGGAAGGGCGGAGAGGCTGTGCGGGCTACAGGGACTGGCGGGAGGGAGCGGGGGTGGAGGGGCGGCCCACCGGCCAAGCATAGCCCCCGAGGCTGGATTGCAAAAGCAGAGGGGCAGGACAGAGGGGGTTCTGACAGCAAGCGGGACTTGACATCTGGAAGGTTATAAGCTAACAGCTCTGCTCCGAGAACAGGGCTGGAGGACAGCGGGAGGGAGAGTTGTTGAGCCCCAGATGACAGAGCTCAGTTTGGTGGGGAACAAAGGCGATCTCTAGCACCATCTCCCTCGCCCATCCCCCAGCCAAAATCCCAAAGGGAACCAGTTCCTGCCAGGGAACTTGCTTGCACCACACAAACACCCAAAGCTGTGCTTCTGCAGATCCATCCCTCTGGTGGGTCTGACTCCCTCCCAGTGCCACAGGGCCCCTCCCGAAGCGGATCTCTGAAGGAAAAGCAAGCTGAGCCTGCCCCTCCCGCCCCTGTGCACCCTGCCGATCTACCCCAGCTAATATGCCAGATCCCCAGCACCACAAGCCTGGCAGTGTTCAAGTAGCCCAGACGGACCACACCACCCCACAGTGAATCCCGTCCCTAGGAGAGGGGAAGAGAAGGCACACACCAGTCTGACCGTGGCCCCAGCAGTGGGCTGGGGGCAGACATCAGGTCTGACTGCGGCCCCGCCCACCAATGCAAGTTATTCAAGACAGCACAGGGGAAGTGCCTCACAGTCTCGCACCACTCCAGGGACTATCCAAAATGATCAAACGGAAGAATTCCCCTCAGAAAAACATCCAGGAAATAACAACAGTTAACGAACTGATCGAAAATGATTTAAATATAAAAGAAAGTGAATTTAGAATAATAGTCATAAAATTAATCGCTGGGCTTGAAAACAGTATAAAGGACAGCAGAGAATCTATTGCTACAGAGATCAAGGGACTAAGGAACAGCCAGGAAGAGCTAAAAAATGCTATCAGTGAACTGCAAAATAAAATGGAGACAACTACGGCTCGGATTGAAGAGGCAGAGGAGAGAATAGGTGAACTAGAAGATAAAATTATGGAAGAAGAAGAACCTGAGAAAAAGAGAGATAAAAAAATCCAGGAGTATGAGGAGAAAATTAGAGAACTAAGTGATGCACTAAAGAGAAATAATCTATGCATAATTGGTATTCCAGATGAGGAAGAGAGAGGGAAAGGTGCTGAAGGTGTACTTGAAGAAATAATAGCTGAGAACTTCCTGGATCTGAGGAAGGAAAAAGGCAATGAAACCCAAGAGGCACAGAAAACTCCCTTCAGACATACATGAATCGATCTTCTGCACAACATATCATAGTGAAACTGGCAAAATACAAGGATAAAGAGAAAATTCTGAAAGCAGCTAGAAATAAACGTGCTCTAACATATACAGGGAGACCGATAAGACTCGTGACCAATCTCTCTACTGAAACTTGGCAGGCCAGAAAGGAATGGCAGGAGATATTCAATGTGATGAAGAGAAAAAATATGCAGCCAAGAATCCTTTATCCAGCAAGTCTGTCATTTAGCATAGAAGGAGAGATAAAGGTCTTTCCTAACAAACAAAAACTGAAGGAATTTGTCACCACTAAACCAGCCCTACAAGAGATCCTAAGGGGGATCCTGTGAGACAAAGTACCAGAGACATCGCTACAAGCATGAAACCTACAGACATCACAATGACTCTAAACCCATATCTGTCTATAATGACACTGAACGTGAATGGACTAAATGCACCAACCAAAAGACAAAGGGTATCAGAATGGATAAAAAAACAAGACCCATCTATTTGCTGTCTACAAGAGACTCATTTTAGACCTGAGGACACCTTCAGATTGAGAGTGAGGAGATGGAGAACTATTTATCATGCTACTGGAAGCCAAAAGAAAGCTGGAGTAGCCATACTTATATCAGACAAACTAGACTTTAAATTAAAGGCTGTAACAAGAGATGAAGAAGGGCATTATATAATAATCACAGGGTCTATCCATTAGGAAGAGCTAACAATTATAAATGTCTATGTGCCGAATATGGGAGTCCCCAAATATATAAAAAATTACTCACAAACATAAGCAACCTGATTGATAAAAATGTGGTAATTGCAGGGGACTTTAACACTCCACTTACAGAAATGGATAGATCATCTAGACACATGGTCAATAAAGAAACAAGGGCCCTGAATGATACATTGGATCAGATGGACTTGACAGATACATTTAGAACTCTGCATCCCAAAGCAACAGAATATACTTTCTTCTCGAATGCACATCGGACATTCTCCAAGATAGATCACATACTGGGTCACAAAAACAGCCCTTCATAAGTATACAAGAATTGAGATCACACCATGCATACTTTCAGACCACAATGCTATGAAGCTTGAAATCAACCACAGGAAAAAGTCTGGAAAACCTCTAAAAGCATGGAGGTTAAAGAACACCCTAAGGAATGAATGGGTCAACCAGGCAATTAGAGAAAAAATTAAAAAAGTATATGGAAACAAATGAAAATGAAAATACAACAATCCAAACGCTTTGGGATGCAGCAAAGGCAGTCCTGAGAGGAAAATACATTGCAATCCACGACTATCTCAAGAAACAAGAAAAACCCAAATACAAAATCTAACAGCACACCTAAAGGAAACAGAAGCAGAACAGCAAAGGCAGCCTAAACCCAGCAGAAGAAGAGAAATAATAAAGATCAGACCAGAAATAAACAACATAGAATCTAAAAGAACTGTAGAGCAGATCAACAAAACCAAGAGTTGGTTTTTTGAAAAAATAAACAAAATTTACAAACCTCTAGCCAGGCTTCTCAAAAAGAAAAGAGAGATGACCCAAATAGATAAAATCATGAATGAAAATGGAATTATTACAACCAATCCCTCAGAGATGCAAGCAATTATAAAGGAATGCTATGAAAAATTATATGACAACAAACTGGACAACCTGGAAGAAATTCCTAAACACCCACATGCTTCCAAAACTCAATCAGGAGGAAACAGAAAGCTTGAACAGACCCATAACCAGAAAATAAATTGAATCAGTCATCAAAAATCTCCCAACAAATAAGAGACCAGGACCAGATGGCTTCCCAGGGGAGTTCTACCAGATGTTTAAAGCAGAGATAATACCTATTTCTCAAGATATTCCGAGAAATAGAAAGGGAAGGAAAACTTTCAGACTCATTCTATGAAGCCAGTATTACTTTGATTCCTAAACCAGACAGAGACCGAGTAAAAAAAGAGAACTACAGGCCAATATCCCTGATGAATATGGATGCAAAAATTCTCAATAAGATACTAGCAAATCGAATTCAACGGCATATAAAAAGAATTATTCACCATGATCAAGTGGGATTCATTCCTGGGATGCAGGGCTGGTTCAACATTCGCAAATCAATCAACGTGATACATCACATTAACAAAAAAAAAAAGAGAAGAACCATATGATCCTGTCAATCGATGCAGAAAAGGCCTTTGATAAAATCCAGCACCCTTTCTTAATAAAAACCCTTGAGAAAGTCAGGATAGAAGGAACATACTTAAAGATCATAAAAGCCATTTATGAAAAGCCCACAGCTAACATCATCCTCAACGGGGAAAAACTGAGAGCTTTTTCCCTGAGATCATGAACAGGACAAGGATGTCCACTCTCACCGCTGTTGTTTAACATAGTGTTGGAAGTTCTAGCATCAGCAATCAGGCAACAAAGGAATTCAAAGGCATCAAAATTGGCAAAGATGAAGTTAAACTTTAACTTTTTGCAGATGACATGATATTATACATGGAAAATCCGATAGACTCCACCAGAAGTCTGCTAGAACTGATACGTGAATTTAGCAAAGTTGCAGGATACAAAATCAATGTACAGAAATCAGTTGCATTCTTATACACTAATAATGAAGCAACAGAAAGACAAATAAAGAAACTGATCCCACTTACAATTGCACCAAGAAGCATAAAATACCTAGGGATAAATCTAACCAAGAAGTAAAAGATCTGTATGCTGAAAACTATAGAAAGCTTATGAAGGAAATTGAAGAAGATATAAAGAAATGGAAAAACATTCCATGCTCATGGATTGGAAAAATAAATATTGTCAAAATGTCAATACTACCCAAAGCTATCTACACATTCAATGCAAATCCTAATCAAAATTGCACCAGCATTCTTCTCAAAACTAGAAGAAGCAATCCTAAAATTCATATGGAACTACAAAAGGCCCCAAATAGCCAAAGTAATTTTCAAGAAGAAGCCCAAAGCAGGAGACATCACAATCCCAGACTTTAGCCTCTACTACAAAGCTGTCATCATCAAGACAGCATGGTATTGGCACAAAAACAGACACATAGACCAATGGAATAGAATAGAACCCCAGAACTAGACCCACAACTGTATGGCCAACTAATCTTTGACAAAGCAGGAAAGAACATCCAATGGAAAAAAGACAGTCTCTTTAACAAATGGTGCTGGGAGAACTGGACAGCAACATGCAGAAGATTGAAACTAGACCACTTTCTCACACCATTCACAAAAATAAACTCAAAATGGATAAAGGACCTGAATGTGAGAAAGGAAACCATCAAAACCCTAGAGGAGAAAGCAGGAAAAGACCTCTCTGACCTCAGTCATAGCAATTTCTTACTTGACACATCCCCAAAGGCAAGGGAATTAAAAGCAAAAGTTAATTACTGGGACCCTATGAGGATAAAAAGCTTCTGCACAGCAAAGGAAACAATCAACAAAACTAAAAGGCAACCAATGGAATGGGAAAAGATATTTGCAAATGACATATCGGACAAAGGGCTAGTATCCAAAATCTATAAAGAGCTCACCAAACTCCACACCTGAAAAACAAATAACCCAGTGAAGAAGTGGGCAGAAAACATTAATAGACACTTCTCTAAAGAAGACACCCGGATGGCCAACAGGCACATGAAAAGATGCTCATTGTCCTCTTCATCAGGCAAATACAAATCAAAACCACATTCAGATATCATCTCACGCCAGTCAGAGTGGCCAAAATGAACAAATCAGGAGACTGTAGATGCTGGAGAGGATGTGGAGAAACGGGAACCCTCTTGCACTGTTGGTGGGAATGCAAACTGGTGCAGCCACTCTGGAAAACAGTGTGGAGGTTCCTCAGAAAATTAAAAATAGACCTACCCTATGACCTAGCAATAGCGCTCCTAGGAATTTACCCAAGGGATACAGGAGTATTGATGCATAGGGGCACTTGTACCCCAATGTTCATAGAAGCACTGTCAACAATAGCCAAATTATGGAAAGAGCCTAAATGTCCATCAAGAGATGAATGGATAAAGAAATTGTGGTTTATATACACAATGGAGTACTACGTGGTAATGAGAAAGAATGAAATATGGCCCTATGAAGCAACGTGGATGGAACTGGAGAGTGTGATGCTAAGTGAAATAAGCCATACAGAGAAAGACAGATACCATATGGTTTCACTGTTATGTGGATCCTGAGAAACTTAACAGAAACCCATGGGGGAGGGGAAGGAAAAAAAAAGAGGTTAGAATGGAAGAGAGCCAAAGCATAAGAGACTCTTAAAAACTGAGAACAAACTGAGGGTTGATGGGGGGTGGGAGGGGGGGAGGGTGGGTGATGGGTATTGAAGAGGGCACCTTTTGGGATGAGCACTGGGTGTTGTATGGAAACCAACTTGACAATAAACTTCATATATTGAAAAAAAATTAATTAAAAAAATAAATAAATACCCAGTATCTTTAAACATCTCACAATATCATAAAATACTTTGGACCCTTAATTACTTTTCCAATAGTTTATAAGCCATTCATAATTTTGTTTAAGGAGACCAATAATAATTATACATCCCAACTTCATCCAATTCTACTAGTCACTATTCTAAATTCCTTTTTCTCCTAAACTTTAGAGTGAAAATTCAAATTAAAGTGGAAATTTTAAATGTATGACATGTATTACACAAGTATCTGTAAGTGAGAAAGTGAGTTTTTGCATACAACAGGAATTACACATTACACATTGTAATAATCACAGGGAGCAAAACCAAAGCTTATGATTGACATAAAATAATTGTCAAATTGCCAACATTAAGGGTTGCTGGTGTCACCTCTTTGTGAGTAAATCTGCTTACATTTGAATAATTTAAGTATTTTGGCAAGTACTTTTTCTTCCTTATTTGACTTGTCACATTTTTCAAAAGATGATTGATTATCATGCCAGCAATGAATAAGATGCCACACCCAGATGTCCATGGCAGAGCCTTCTTACCACATGAATATATCATTTGACGAATGCATATGGATGATATATCTTATATACTTAGCCTTCATATATTCACTCAGTATTCATGGTTTTAGCTTGGCTTTCAGAGTCATAAAGATACATTAGTTTCACTTATTATTTAGTTTAAAAATTATATTCTTATTAATATTAATGTGAATAAAATGCTAGTATAACTTAGTACTGAAATAGATAACCTGCCATAAAAGTTGTTTCAATTACTTAAGATATTTTCCAGTAAAACACCTGGGACAATATCTTCAGTAATCTCCTCATAGTTTACATTCAGCTACATTGTATGCTAAATAAAATAAATAAAATACTGGCAACAAATTTGAAGAAATTTATTCACCTATAAATAGAAATAAGCAACAACAGAAATATAGGATTACAAACTTGGGAATTATCTGTCTTAAAATTTTTTTTAATCAAATAAAAAAATGGAGATTTAGAGATCTGAAAAAACTTGACTCAAATTACTCAGAAAGCAAATCCTTCTCAAATTGTCCTTTAAATTGATTCTCTTATATCTAAATATTGAATTCTTTCTTATAGAGAATTTAGTTGGTCCTTATATTGTAATATGCTTTTACATACAAAAGGAGAAAATAATGTTGATATTTCTACTACTTTCAACTACTATAGAAAACCTTACACAATATTCGTCAAACCACATAGTTGGAAGAATGACACATGTGAATTTAAAAATAGGTTATATGAGGGATGCCTGGGTTGGTCAGTGGTTAACCTCCGACTTTGCCTCAGGTCATGATTTCACTGCTCAGGAGTTCAGGCCCCATGTCAGGCTCTGTGCTGACAGTCAGAGCCTGGAGCCTGTTTGAGATTCTGTGCCTCCCTCTCTCTCTGTGCCTCCCCCCTTGTGCTCTGTCTCACTTTCTCTCAAAAATAAATAAACATTAAAAAATTTATTTAAAAAATATAATAAAACAATTAAAAATAAGTGGCATGAACAAAAAAACAACCTGTTTCACCCAGGGTTTTGGTTACACATTATTGTGTAAGAATCTGCCCCAGAACTCAGAAGCCTAAAGCAAGAATGATTTGTTATTTCTCATATATCTTTGGTGTGATTGGATGATTCCTGTGCTGTTTTCACATGTGCTTCTTCAGGATGCTACATACAGCTGAGAAGTTGGTTGGGATTGGAGTTCAGCTGTAACATCTAGAATATCTAGGGCTCTCTCCACATGTCTTTTTTCATCCAGGAGACTAGATCAGACTGGACTTCCAGAGATGTGATGTCCACATGACAAGAGAGTGCAAGGTCTCAGAAGTTGTCCAGCATCATTTCTGTCACATTCCATTGATCAAAAAGCAAGACCCAGACCAGGTTCAAAGGGCTAGATAAAGAAAACACATCTCTGAATGGGAAGAGCAGCAATGGCCCATTGTGCCAGGGCTTTCTAACCAGGCCCTAATTGCCGTCACCATGTTTTCTGTATGGCATGAACACAAATGTATGAGTAAAACTCGGTGTATTTCAAACTGGGTTTTTATGAGGTAAATTTGTCAATACACACTATGCAATTTCTCCTCAGTTTCTCCAAATTTAAGATGTCTACAAGACTTAGACACAGCTCTTTGTGTTCTCTTTCCTTTTCCACTTCTTTAGAGGCCCCACCCATATTTATTTTCCTTGGAAATCAATGAAGACAACTTATAAATACATATAATGTAGCTTAATGTCACTTCATCCAACTCTACTTGTCTAAAATTAGATTTATCTTCACAGAATTCCTAATTCTCTAACAGTGCTACCTTTCTTTTTTCAGGTTCCTTTTGATCAGTAACTCAGAATAGTGGTTTTAAATGTTGTCAACAAATGAACACTTTTCTTTCCAAGCAAAATCTTACATGGAATCTCAATAAGTAAAAATATAAACATGGGCACTAGTTAACATAAATTTGTTTTTAAAACAACATTTATAACATTTCTTTATCATTTCAATCATGTCAATGAGAAAATTGTAAGTGTTTAGACTTAAAAAGTTGAAAACAACAACTGAAATTATGATTGCTATTATACATTAGTCTAACATCTAATGTCTTTCTTCTTATTTTGATTGCATAACATGGATAAAATTCTGATTCAAACAGGTAAGCAGCTACAATTGCTACCTTAAAATCTCAAGATATTTTTTAACTAACCTGAAATAAATGCTTACTAGAAAAATAGAAAAAGCATGCTTCAAAGTTGAATCACTATCAATATTAAAACTGCCGGCACACTTTATAATAAATTTGAAAGATAAGCAGTATCCCAAAGTTATTACAATACAACAATGTTGATAAGACAATAATTACAAGGCAGGGCTCTTATTCGTTTATGGTTGATAATGATTATTCCCTGGCATAGATGATCCTAAGCCTTGACTGGAAGCCATTCCACTAATTTACCTAGATGCAATAATCATCAGAAGTTATAGAAAATAGTCTTTTCTTCTTTGTGTTGTGCTCAGCCAGAGGGCACATGTCTTTAATGACAGATGTCTTTAACTGTACAGTTCTTTCACTTTCAACATGTGATGCACACATGGGTCTATTTGCATACATGGCAACTATCCTTCCTAACCTCCAGCAATGGCAACGGGTTCTTATCCAGTATATCATTTCCCACACTTATCACATATAAAAATTGGATAAATCAAGATATTTCTTGAATACCTACTATGGTTAGGGCCAATTCAAACCCATCAATCTGGTTTCAAAATCCATATCAACTGGCTCCTTCATAACTCTCAAATTTCATCTTTTACTATTTCAAATACACTATCCTCCTATACAGCCCATCTTACAGAACACGTCAATTTCCTCTCTATACCCTACTCTGATGTTTCTCCTATTTACAATGTTCTCATGTTCCCCTGTCAGCCAAATATATCCATTTTTTGTATGTGTGTATGCACATATTCTTTGATTTATCTACTATGTACTCATTTACTGTAAGGTTTGGAAAAGTTGCATCTTATATAGGATATTAAATTTTAAAGTCAAAATTGCCCTTAAAATTACTTCTAAAATTTGTACTCATTTTAAATAGCTGTTATGAAATCATCTGCTAATCCTGACACCTCTGTCATTTTCATTATTGATTGGTATTTCTCCTGGATACGGGTCTCATTAGTTGTTTTTGCGTGTCTATTTTTCACAGCATACTGGACATTATGAATATTATATTACTGATTATTTACATGTTTTTGCTTTCCTTAATGAAGCATTTATTTTGTCCCACCTGACAGTTAGTTTATTTACCCATATCCTTTACATTTCCAAGCCTTTAAAAAAATAAAAAAAAATCCTTGTTACTTGCAGTAGAGAGCAGGCTTTGAGACCCAGAATTAGATCACCAGTAAAGCATGATCTCTTTGCTACCTACCATATTAAACAAAGTCTCTCCACACTGGCTACCTGGAATCACAACATCTGTTCTGTGCCAGCTGCAGCAGTTGTTTGGCTCAAGGCTCCCTAATAGTTGTGTGTCTTTTGGCAGTCAGGATGTATGAAGCCTCTCGGAACGTCATTTGCACATGTTCAGCTTAGTCTGTAGCCAAAGACCCGAGGTGAGTTGCATACACATTTCTGAACCTCCTTCTCTAGACAAATATCTTTTCTCTGATACCCTGCTCTGAAAATTCTAGCCAAGTCAGTAGCCTCAAGTTCTGATCTCTGTCTTCTCAATTTGACAAGACTACTTTTGGGCTTCCTCTCCCAGAACTACAGTCAGGAATATGCATTCATGCAGAAAACCAGGGCAATCATGAAGCTCATCTCATTTATTTTCTTTCTTTCAGTGATTCCCACCACATCTGAAAACAGTCCATCTTTGCAGTAATTTATGGTAGCACAACAGGTCTAATAGCAGTTATTTTGTAATGACACAAAGTAGAATTATAATACCGCAGTCTATTACATAGTTGCTGGTAACACAGGAGGGCAAATGTCTCTATATGTGATATATATGTATCTCAGTAGTACAGGAAAGGGGGAGAAATTTTATCTAATAAATAATATGTAACAAAAATATTATCTAACAAAAACTTCCCAAAATTATGCTAATTTCTTTTGTAAACATTCAATTAGTATTTCTGGTGTGTGGTGACAGGCATCAAAATATGCAAAAAAGTGTGGTAATCTCACTCTTGAAAGAGATTAATATTTTCTTGTCTTATTTATGGCAATCAGAATAAAAGTCTTATGTTCAGAAACTTGAAAAGCGGAGAGTCAAGAGTATCCAGGTTCAAGTCCTCAAGTTTATATGTGTAAGTCATGTATATATGATAGGCTTGGTCAGGCAGAGGACCAAGTCAAGGAGGTCAGCTGGTAAGTCTACATGCAAATAAATGCAATTAAGATTTTATATAGGGCCACTAATTACACAAAAATCACTGTGTAGTGTTGAACTCTCTGTGCTACTCTATTCCACTTTTGGAAATAGGTACATGCCTTTTTGCCTACAAATCATAACACTGTTCAAAAGAAAGTCAGTCTTGCAGGAAAATATGGAAAGTGGGAAACCAGGCCTACGTAACTCTTCCTAACAGATGTAAGCAGAAGAGAGCGTACGTTATCGCAGTGTCAGATATTCGAAAGCTTCATTTATCTCATGGAAGAGCAAAGTAGCATTTTACCATGAAAAGCCTGAGAGGCTGACCATCAAGAAGATTTAAAAGGTGAATTCAGCAAGACCCTCCACCTTATTGTTAACTTGTAGTCACTTGACAATATTTAAATTGACATTTAAAAAAGATTTATGAATGTCCAATAAACACATAAAAATGCTCAATCTCATTAGTCATTTGAGACATGTAAATTTAAACCACAGTGAGGGGTCATTTCACACTCACTAGAATGGCTATATAAAAAAGACATATAATAAGAAGTGTTGGCAAGAATACAGAAAACTGGAACCTTTGTACATGCTAATAATAATGGAAAATGGTGCAGTTACTTTAGAAAATCTTTCAGCAGTTTCGTAAAAAGTGAAACATAAATTTATCATATGATCCAGCAATTCCATTCCTGAGCACTTACCCAGAATACATAAAAATATATGTCCACACAAGGATTTTCATATGAATGTTAACAGAAACATCATTCCTAGTAGCTGAAATGTGGCAACAATTCAAATGTCCACCAACTGATAAATGTCTAAACAAAATGTGGTGTATCCATACAAGGGAATACTGCTCTGCAACAAAAAGGAAGAAACTACTATGATTCTACAACATGGATGAACCTCAGAAACATGCTAAAGCTAAAGAAGTCAGATGCAAGATATAGTGTATGACTCTATGTATATGAATGGTCCAGAAGGAAAAAAGAAAAAGACAAATGTAGATTTAGTGGTTGCCTGGGAATGAAAGTGGGAATGAAAGTGGGAATGAGGATTTGCTGAAAATGGACACAGGGATTCTTTCTGGGTTTATTGTGCTGATGGCTCTACAGCTATTTAAATTTACTAAAAATTATCAAACTGTACACTTAAAATGGGTAAATTTTATGATTTGTAATCTATAACTCAATAAAGTTGTTTAAAAAATTATCAATAACCTGAAATCTAAAAAAGAACCTTAGTGTAACAAATTAGAATTGTATTACAGTTCTTCATCATGTGCTTAGAGCAGAATTTTTTAAGACTAATGTTTTTAGTACCTGGGATTTTCCCTGATCTTCTGACATCTAGGGAAAATAAATAATCTGGAAACTTCCTTGAACAATGGGTGGGAAGAGCTTTAAGCTTTAAGGCCACCATGTATAACATAGCAACACTAATGGCAAAGTGTAAAAGTAATTACTGGATTCCTACATTAATGTGAGAATCTGATATATATCATACATATATATACAACATAACCTGAAAGAATAAAGAATGAGCATGCTATTTTAATTTCTCATTAAATATTATTGGTTCCTAAAAGATGGAATGAAAGGAAAAGGTCAATACTTTTCAGTCACTCCCAGATTTACCTATGAATTCTTTAAGTTTTTCATGTATGAACGATAACCTAGAAAAGAGCCTTACACTCTTTGGAGGGTTTTTTTTTTTCTTGTGATACTTGTTTTTCCTCTTCCAAATTTCAAGCTTCATCCCCCACTCACTGTATTCTAAACCCCACTTGCCATGTAATGAGACTGGTAGTATAGAGGAAACAGGAGAGGAAATACAAGAAAGGAGATTCAGGAAAGAAACTATCTCTCTATGTGCTGCCCATGTTTGCTACTTCCTCACATGATGCTGTCTTACCCTTACTTCAAAACTATTATAGGATTTGCTCAAACCAGGTATATATCTTCTTCAATGCAGAAATTTTTAAAAGGTAAAATTAATTTAGTCTTATACTAGAACAGTTATAACTAAACCTTGAAATCTTTTAAGCAAATATCTGACTCTCTAAGGAAATGTATAGTTCTTAAGAGGATTATTTATTCTTCCTTAGTACAAAATGCACATATTCTTTGCAGTGGCCTTCAGCATACATTGCTTATAACCAATTGTCTAAATGCATGTGTTCTCTACTAACTCTCACAGGAAAGAAATAACATTCTATGATTTATGACTAGGAGTATTTCATATTCCATGAGTTAATTTTCCTGAGGTATACTAATTTTCCGTTAGTATCCCCAAAATGCCATTGCCTATTTCTGTTCTCACAAAGCTGTGACAATCATGGTCTTGTGCACAATCTTTATACATCAATATCAGAGACACACCACCAGACTCTTTGTGCCATTTAAAATTGCCTTCAGAGTGAAAAATTGGGATTAAGGGAGAATTTGAACAGAGTAGCATATGAGAAGTCATTGTTAGACGTTTATTTACATGCTTATGCATGCTTTATTTACATGCTTATTTACCATGTTTTAAAAAATTTACAGTGTTTAATAGGGATCAATAATTGCAATCAGCAATAAATAATAGTAGATGAGACAAAAATGGAATACATTTAAATATAAAAAAACAAAGTAAATATTGAAACTGGTATAAAATTAGTATCTCATTATTAGTAAGAGTATACAAATGTTGGAATATATCAGTAAGGAGCATTATGCTTTGGATAAAGAGGCATTCTCTAGCCTCTAGAAATCAAATCTCAACTTTACTTACCATACCGAGCAGAGTTCTTACAGGTTTTTTTTTTGTGTGTGTGATTTTCTTAACTTGGGATAAGAAAAACAAATGTCAGCGGTTCATGAACCGAAAGTACTGTGATAAGTACATAAAAGTAATAACTTTGTACCAGTCAGTAACTGCTGACCACAAAAATGTTTTAGCTTTGGGTGTTACTGAACTTTATCTCACTAAGCAAGATAAAATAGTTGAGTCAACAAGAATTACTCCCTGTCTCTACAAAGCAGATGTTATAAGTAAATAATGCAAAAATAAGCCTACCTGCTTCTAAAGTAAGTCTGTGGGAAGACGGAAAAATATGCAGCAGACCCCTGCATTGGATGATAGAAAAGGAAAGACAACACAAGAAAGTGATGAAGCTTGGGTAAAACTTGAACTCACTGCAGTAAGCACTGTGTTTGAAGGACTTGATAAAAGTCAAACACTTCTTGATTTCTCCCTTCAACTACATTAGGAGACCCAGATATCATGAATCAATGGTTAAAGGTTCATAACCATCACACCTACTCCAACAATATCTCTCTAAATGGAAGATTCCTGAATCACATATATCTCTGGGAACAAGAACTAGGGATTACTGGGATGGATGGTTGATAAATCCAAATAAGTGGCCCTCTCTTTTAATGGGCTTGACGTGAAGTCTTCATTCTATTAGCCTATGTCAGGATATTAGCGATATTTTGACACACTGATACATTTCCCTCTCATCCCCTTGTTCCTAAGTCAATTGTTCTCCAAATATGATCTGTAAAGCCAAAAACAGCTGGTGAGACCCTCTGTTTCAGAGGCCAATGAGGTCAAAACTATTTCATAATACCAAGACCTAATTTGCCTTTTTCACTTGGCTGATATGTACACTGATAGTGCGAAAACAGTGGTGGCAAAACTGCTGACACCTCAACATGAATCAGGACAGTAGGCACTAAATTATATCAGTAGTCTAGGAGTCATTGTATTATCTATTGCCATGCACTCATAATTCTGTAAAAAAGAAACACACTGAATTTCACCTAACAGTGTTCTTGATAAAGCAGTAAAATTAATTTAATTAAGCTCGACCTTTGCATACATTCCTCTGTTAATAGAGAATATGACAAAATGTGAGATAAAGATAAAACACTTCTGCCACAATCTGAAACATGTGTCTGTATCCAGTAAAAGCCCTTGTGCAACTGTTTCAGATGCAAGCTCAACTAGCTGCTTTTTCAGTGGAGCAACATTTTTACCTGAAAACACAAGTGGCACACTATAATTATTCAGACATGTTTTGACAGACTTTCGTTTCAAAAATTAATGAAGTGAGCCTATCATTTCAAGGAAAACAACTGACAATATTTGTTGCAATGATATATTTCAAGCTTTCAAGGAAAAATTAGCATTTTGGAAAATATAGGTCTGCCACCATGAACTTGACAATTTCCCAATACTTAAATAATATTCTTAGAGAACACCAGTGATGCTAACAAATGTAATAATGAATTTGCCAATTTTTTAGAGATATACATAACTCAGTTAACCAGTATTTTCCAAATAGCAATGCAGCATGATGTTACAGAATTATGCATGAGTAAAGGGTAATTAAGATGCAAGATACAGCAATGCATTTCACATTTGTTGCTTTGAAATATTTGTTGCTGTAAATCAAAATTCTACATTATAATCAACTTTTGAGAAACTATCAATTGACAAGTTTTGGTGCAATTCCAAACAGACACACACACACACACACACACACACACACACACACACACACTTAGCAATTATCTTAAAGATTATTACAATACTCCTTCCTTCTCTAACTGCATATCTGTGTAAAACCAAACCTTCTTCGCTATACTTCAGCCAAACAGTACAAAAACAGTTTGAATGCAGAGACAGATATGAGAAGCCAAACAGTAAAGTGATTTGCAAAAAGTTTAAACAATGATGTTTCTCATTTTTTTCTAATTTTGGAAAAAACAATGTATATAAAATATGTTTTCAAATAAAGTTAAAATGAAGCACTCAACAAATTTCATTTTTAAAATTTCTCAGTTAAAATTTTTTTTTAATGTTTACTTATTTTTGAAAGAGAGAAAGGCAGAGCATGAGCAGGGGAGGGGCAGAGAGAGAGGGAGACACAGAATCTGAAGCAGTCTCCAGGCTCTGAGCTGTCAGCATAGAGCCAACCAGGGGCTCCAATTCACAAACCGTGAGATCATGACCTGAGCCGAAGTCTGATGTTTAACTGACTGAGCCACACAGGTGCCCCCCAAAATTTCTCAATTTTAAATTCTAATACAGTAAATATTGATATAGACAACTCATATAAGCAAAACTTCTTGGAGTTCTAAATAATTATTAGAAGAGTTTAAAGCATTCCTGTTTGAGGATAAATGCTCTAATTAAATATTAACGCCTTTTATATTTTATCCTAATGTTCCTGTCATTTACCAACATGCCCCATCATTCCTGTCTTTGTGATTAAATAACCATCTTTCACAAACCCTCCCAAACTAGAGCCCCAGGTCTATGATATAGATACGTTTACAATAGGCCTACAGGTGCTTAGACCTGGGATAATCCCCATCAGTAGTAGCATCAGCAGCAGCAGCATTTTTTTCTCTCCTTAGCTAATCTTCTACTAGGTTCTATTCTAGTTACTTATTTCTCATTTCATTTAAGCTTCACACTTCCTAGATTCTTGTACCACTTAGTTCTAAATAAGTGAAACTAACAAGAGCTTGTTTGAATTGTAGGGGCACTTATTTTATATTCAATAGAAAATCCAAAGACATGAGTTCAGGGTTGAGTCAGCAGCTGAAAGATGTTGTCCAGAACACTATTTTGCTATTTTGCTCACTGATATGACATTCTTCTATTCTTCCATCCCCAGTCTGCTGGTTCCCTTCTTCACATTTGCTTCTAATGGTCACAATGTGTCTGCTGCTTCTCCATATATCATATCCTCATAAGACAAGCTCCAAGATGCAAATAATCAGGAGAGAAAAGGGATTCTTGTAATATGGCACTTTCTTATTTATGAGGAAAATCATTCATAGAACTACCATTGACTTGGCCATTTTTTCCTCTGATATCTTTGGTTATTTAACCTACCTCTAAATTAACTAGAGGAAAGGGGGACTAGTCTATCTAAGCACATACTAGAAATAGAAACATGCATCATCTTCTGAGGCTGGGAACATCATCATTGAACAAATTCTAGGTTCTCTTAGGTAGGAATATTCTTTTTTATGTAATATATTATTATAGATAAAGATAGGTAGGTAGATAGATGCAGGTTCTAATAGGACACATAAGGTTTCTGGATCAGAAAACAGATCATTATTACAAACAGAGCATCCTGGGGGATGCCTGGGTGGCTGAGTTGGTTAAGCATCTCACTTCAGCTCAGGTCATGATCTCATGGTTTGTGAGTTTGAGCCCCACACTGGCCTCTGTTCTGACAGCTCAGAGCCTGGAGCCTGCTTCAGATTCTGTGTCTCCCTCTGTCTCTGCCCTATCCCCGATCCTGGTCTCTCTCTCACTCTCTCAACAATAAATAAACATTAAAACAAACACACAAGCAAACAAACAAACAAAAACAGAGCATCTCAGCACTAGGTCTCCAAACTCCAATCTCCAATGAGCAACATGGTAAGAGCCTGATGTTATTGTGTGCTTGTACCACATAGTAGGAATCCTGAATTTATGAGATTCTTAAGTTGTATGGGACAGTTGACATATCTGTCCCTCCTTCCCTTGGATAGAGTGAGAGAGAGGGAGAGAGAGAAACAGAGAGAGAGAGAAGCCTTTAAGCAGGAATGTAAGTAAATCTTTTCCTGAGAAGGCAGAGAAAATTCCCAACCTACCAAAGCTGGAACAGCAAATGGCCTCAGGGGAAATATGTCTCTAAGTATTTGGAACAATACGCCATCTCCAGCTTTCAAACTATGTTTGCTAGTAATCATCCTTTTAATGAAGTTTTCCAGTGAGTTTTGTTCAGAAAACCCAGACCATACACAAATATGAAAAAACTTATGGAGGGCTGCTCCCAACAATAGCACACTATCATTATCCCTACTTTACAAAGGTAAACAGAGCTCAGTGATGGCAAGGAACTTGCCAAAAATAAACCCCTACTCAAACCTAGATGTTTTTGATTCAAAAGCCTTTATTACTTCCTGGATGTTATACTACTTTTTGTAACATGTGGCAAGGGAAGGGGAAAAGGAATAAATAAATGGGTTCTGGAATCTATAATTCCAAAATATTTGGAAATATAGGTCATCTTCTTATTTTATATCTTTAGTTCTGTTTCAGACTCTACTTGGAATGAAACCATGATTTCCAACATTTAATACAAGTGAAAATGTATCCCTGAAAATGGAACCAACCAAATACATGTGAAATTTGAAAAACATCTGTTTTAAAGCTGTGACTATTTATACTTGGAAATCTTTGCTTCCTTAAATATGACTTGAGAGAATACTTTTGTTTATGAAGCAATACAGTCCATTTATAAGATAAAAGTACAAAGGGACTTTTTGTTGAAAAAATTATCACAACATATAAAATATATACACACACAAAATCATTTTCTGCCTTTATATATAGCTGCTATTGACTATGTAATACAGCAATTCCTACAGATGTTAGTAGCCATGATATAAAGGATTGCAATTCTTTTTCTCTCTTTTTTTTCAAAAGAAACCTTAGACAGTTCAAAGTAATACGATACCAAATAGAATGCCACAAATTGAGATATTGTTTAATCCTTCATAGCTCCTGGGAAATAATGCCCTTTGTAATTAAGCCTGTACTCCATTGACGCTGTGTTTTCATAAGTCAGAGAGGGGTGTTGTTCAACTTACTGTCAAATATTATATGAAAGTATTTCTGCAAGATTACAATGCTGAAAAGCGTATCATTAAGGGTCCTTATGTTTTGTATTTAATTTGTATATATGACAATGTATAAAATAATAAAACTGCAAATCTGAAAAAAGGAAAAAGAAGAATGCATATGAAATACCACAAAGTTGTATGCATGTTCTTCACCTTTTTTTTTTAATAGCCAGAATGAATCAGGCAAGCTGCATGTACAGTTGGTTAAAAGAAACTGTCCTGCTAATTTACATATATATTTTTAGAAGTCCTATTTCAGAAGTTCCTCTAATTTTAATCTTCAATTTGGAGACAAATTTTGGCCATCAACAGATGAATATATGGATCATTTACATAGAAGAAAATCTCCAATGTATAATTTTTGACTAAAATTTTCCATCCGTTGTGCCACCTTGTCATACAGAGTGCATTTCTTGTCACTTACATGCCTATTATATAAACCTCAGAGTAAATTTACTCAGACTTACCTGAAAGCTTAGTTTATTTGAAGAAGTTTATGGCCAGAAATTTTTGCATAAATGCATTTGGAAATTATAAGGAATACTGATAATTTTCTTTCTGGTTTTCCTGGTACTTTTTTCCTCAGTTGGTGAAGTCATTAAAACCTAATCAGTTCATAATATGTACACAGTTCCTGATCCATATAAATTGAAATATAGATTTCTGAAAAGGTTTAAAAGTCTAGATATATTCACATGTGTGGAGAAAGTATAGAGAAAAAAGAAAAATTTTTAAAATCAATTTTAAAAATTGGGGCACCTGGTTGGTCCAGTCTGTTAAGCATCTGACTCTTGATCTCAGCTCAGGTCATGATCTCACAGTTCATGAGTTTGAGCCCCGCAATGGGTTCTGCGCTGACAGTGTGGAGCCTGCTTAGGATTCTCTCCCTTTCTCTCTCTGCTCCTCCCCTACTCTCTCTCTCTTTCTCTCTCTAGATATAAATAAATAAACAAAAAATAAATAGAAAACACGAAGAAAAAAATTCAAATAATTGGAATTTTGGAATAAAATTCTTTGGACACTTTAAGTGATTGGAAAACAATTCAAGTTGAAGATCAGATGTAGTGTAAAGTCATGGTTGAAAACTCTGTCAGCATCAGGCTCTTTCTGGAAGCCTTAAAAATTCCACACACTACATAGAAACATGCAAACCTGCTCCACTGCGCATCTAATTTTCAAATACCTGCTGCCTTACACAACACAAATTCAACAAATTTGCTTTACCCTCATATAACAACACATTACAGAATGAATGTTCTCATTCAATGTTTTCACTATCATAGATTCAATTTTAGTTTGCCAGAAACAGTTCATAAAAACACAGACATACATGCACTATTGATTAAGACAATTAAATGTAAATATCAATTGACCAATTAGATATAAATGTTAAATAATATATGGAAAAATATTCATAAGAAAAGCTTATGCCTATTTCCATGATTTTAAGATGCCAAATAAGATACATCATGAATTTAGCAAGAGATTTTAAAGTGAAACAGTAAATACCTAACCTGAAAGATTCTTAGGATTCTTGATACATTAATAGTAAACATGTCTTAAATTTAAGAATGTTAAAAACAAGTAGGGTTGCCAGACTAAGCAAATAAAAATATAGAACACTTAGGTAAATGAATTTCAGGTTAACAATGAATAACTTTTTAGTATAAGCATGTTCCAAATACTGTATGGGACATACTTATACTCAAACAAAAATTATGAGGTGCTTATCTGAAATCCAAATTTAACTGGGTAATCTGTATTTTATCTGACAACCCTAGTGATAAGACCAAATACCTGAAAAATCTCTCCATGACCACTAAACATTGATAGAATTCTCTACTCATACAATCACAAAACCCTTATCCTGTAGGCCATCCTGGATAAGATTTGATTCTACTTTTATGTTCCATTTGCCCTGCCTTTTGTACCTTGCTTCACTTTTTTTCAGCTGTTTTTTAAATGCTTTCTCCAAATACCAGTTTTGAGAGTGGCCTTTTCTGCTTTCACATGTTTCTATAGTACAAATGACTTTACATGCTCTTAGTATAAATTAGTGTAAAGTGAATATGACATAAAATTCACATGGGATGATGCATGACTTTTTCTAGCCTATTCTATTTTCTGGCATCACTAATAACAGTTGAGAACAAAGCATAAAATACAGAAACATGTTGTATTAGTTTTCTATTTCTGCTTAATAAGTTATCACAAACTTAGTGGCATAAAACACAAATTTACCCTTACAGATTGAAAGTAGTAATAGCAGTAGTAGTTGCAGCATTAATAGTAGCAGGACTAGCTGCAGTAGTAGTCTGGCACAGCTCTTTATCTCACTGGGCCAAGATCAAAGTGTCTGCAGAGCTGCATTCCTTTCCATAGGTTCTGGAGGAGAATCTGCTCCTTTGACTTTCCCAGTTCCTACAGGCTGCCCACACTTCTTGCCTTGAGGTCCCCTCACTCAAACTTGAAAGCCAGCAAAGTATCTCTCTGAACTTCTTTAACATCCTCATTTCCCTGTGACCACAGCCAGGGAAGAATCTCTGCTTTTAAGCACCTATGTCATTAGATGGAGGGTACCCAGATAATCTAGGACAATCTCTCAATGTCAAAAGGCTTTACATGTAAGGACTGCCATTTTGCCACATGAGCTAATATATTTACAGGTTTTAGAGATGAAGATATGGATATGGGGGGGCATTATTCTGTCTACCACATGCAGCTAAATTATAGCAAGTCACAGAGGGGCATTTAACCATGTCACCACATGTTCTTTGTCTTGGCTCAGTTTGGCTCCTTGCGTAGTCTTTACTACCTACTTGTCACCAATCCTTATAATGTTCTCGTCTGTGTAACTCCACATCTTTCCTTTATTTTTTCTTAAATACTGAGGCTATGAAAGAGTCTATTCCTACTCTTTTTTTTAAGTTCATTTATTTGTATTGAGAGAGATTAAAAAAAAAAGTAGAAGTGGGGAAGGGCAGAGAGGTAGAGAGAGAATTACAAGCTGGCTCTGCACTGTCAACGCAAAGCCTGATGTAGGGCTCAAACTCACGAACTGTGAGATCATGACCTGAGTCAAAGTCAGATGCTTAACCCACTGAGCCACCCAGGTGCCCCCACATCTTTCTTTACACACCTTCCATCAAGCTTTTTCCTTTTATTGTTTGTTTTTTAAATCATTTTTATGGTACAATTTATTAATTTATTAGGAATTTGCCTTTTTAAAAATCTGTCAGTGTTAAATTTAGAATTATTTTTTATTGTTATTGCTCTGGTTACAAAGTTGCAGAGTTTGATGGGTTTGGCCCCAATTCTATCTTTCATGTAAGACTTATTTGTTGCATACAATTTGGCAGAATATAAGGTTTTTCAGGAATACATATACCACATTATGAAATATGTGTGTTTTGTTTTTCTCTTTATTCTTTCCACGAAAGAGAACTAAAACATCCTTTCTTGGCTTATCAGATCTCAAATAGAGGGCAATCAATCCTAAATCTATATCTCTATTCTCATTGTTTATATAAATATCAGTTTACAATCTTTGGTGATATACTTGCTATTTTCACTTTTCATTATTATGACAAATTTATTAAAAAATAACTTTTATTCTTTTTTTCTCGACCAACTAGCTTCCCTTCCAATCACCCCGTTAATTTTCAACACTTAAATATCAGCAGTTAACTACTGTACTAACTTTGCCCTTCTTACCCAGACTCAGTTACCAAGATTTTGATGTTTCTGCCTTTGAAATTCTTTCATGATAAATTCTGGCCTCTAATGCTAAGCTCCCAAAGTGTGGTTCATGCATCTCTAAAGAATAACAAAATTATTTAAGGTTATTATAAAGGTATTTTTTAATATACACATTTTCATAGATATTCTCTTTTAAAGTTTTTTAAGATTTATTTTGAGAGAAAGAAAGAGCACATTAGCAGGGGAGGGGCATAGGGAGAGGGAGAGAGAGAATCCCAAGCAGGCTCCACGATGTCAGTGCAAAGCCCTACCCAGGGCTCAAACTCACAAACCATGAGATCATGACCTGAGCCCAGATCAAGAGTCAGACACTTAACTGAGTCACCCATGCACCCATGGATACTCTCTTTTATATTAAGTAAATTGGTATATTTTTTATGTCAGTGTTGGGGAGGGCAAAGTTTTACTCAACTTCCTGAAGAGTTCTTGCCTGAAACAGAAAATTAAATTGACAAAGGCATGTTTGTAGGAAAAAAGTATCCACATTTCTTTAATGTAAGTTTTATGTGACATGGAGCCTTCATAAGGAAATGAAGACCTGAAGAAACAGTTAGATCTTAGTATTTTATGGTAGGTTTCATGAAGAGTGGGCAGTTGTGCAGAAATATGATAGATCAAGGAGTATGAGCTAAGGGTTGTAAACTAGAGAAAATTGAGCAAGGCCTGTTTATCCAGATTCTTCCTGGCATCGATTTATTTTTGGAGGCTGCTTTCCTCTGGATGGATATAGGGATGATGACTCTCACATGAGGGTTTTATGATCTGTTTCAGGGGAGAAGAGTGGAGGGAGGATGGGAGACTTTCCTGCCACTGTTATTCTCTCAAACTACTTTAGCTTAAAATACTTAACATACCAAGGAGCCATGATGGGGTAGCATGTCCTGAACCCATCATTGGGGGCTATGAAATAAAACTGCCAATGTTTTAAGTTGCTTAATTTAAAATTGCATTAAGAATTACAAGTACTCCGCAAAAGTTGAAAAATCTATGATGGTTATATATAACAGAATAAGAACTAAGAAACTATAGAATAAATGGGGTTTAGATCATTTTCCCATTTCCACATTCCATTCCCTATTGAAGGCAACAGGGAAGCACCAGAGAATTTTTGAGTGACTGATGTGATCACACTGATCTTGGTATGTCTGTAAACTGGGAGTTGATGTTCTACTTGAAATGCAAAAAAGGTTAGAAAGAGTTTGAGATCAAAGAATAGAGCAAGCAAAATCTTAGGCCATCTCTGGCAGATGCCAAAGGGAAACGGAGCCCTTCACATCTCCCCCTACCCACCCATCTCCTCTTGTTTTTCTCAGTCGGGGTGGTAACACAAAGTATGCTAAGACACCAAGGTTGCAGGCCTAGCATAAAAATGTTACAAAGCAGTTTGCCTAATACATCTCATGCTCTAGTTCAGATTAAGCTTAAGAGACAAAAGAATATCTATTTGTAAACCACATATGTTCTAACTGTACTACATTCGAAGGTGAGAAAACCATTAGGGATTAGGAGGCAGACACACATATATATTCTATATTGTTTGCCATATAGAAAATGTAACAATAGCCCTGATATATTAGGGATGTGGGAATCCTGATCACATCAACATTGTGGTTTCAAGTCCGGAGTCATGATTTAAATTATCCGCTGCTTTATTTTCATTGCCATGAATGTCATTGAGGTTCAAGTCCTTATTAATTCATTTCTGATGTACTAAAATACCTGAAATACTAGTTTTACTCTTCCTCTGGCAAATACTCTGTACATTTTTTTTAATGTTTATTTATTTTTTAGAGAGAGAATGTGGGTGGCGGAAGGGCAAAGAGGGGGGTGGACAGAGGATCCAAAGCAGGCTCTGTGCTGACAACCCTGAGCCGAGCCCAGTGCGGGGCTCAAACTCACGAACTGTGAGATAATGACCTGAGCCAAAGTTGGACAGGGCCACCCAGGAGCCCTTACTCTGTACATTTTTTAATTGAATTTCTTGCAACAGATTTTCTTTCCCCCACCACACTTGATACCATTATGCATGTGACTATAGTCTTCCTTAAAATTTTGATCATCACATAAACTTTCCATAACTCTTTTCTAACCTTAGATAATAATAATAAAAAGTTGTATCTAAAGTTACCAGATTGGCATCCAAGCAATTATCCAACAATGTCTTAATCTACCTGTCCAACATCATCATTATCATAATCAACCATGCCAACAGCAATGTTTATTGCATGCCTATAATATGCACTGTGCCATGCACAATTGAAAATTATAAAGAAGTATGAAATCTTGTTCTGGCCCATAAGATTTTACTTAATCATTAGAGATTTCATACAAATTGATATATAAATTGGAGAATAATATAAAAGAATTATTAACTGAAGGACACACGCAGAAAATTCTATAAAGGCTTGAAAGAAAGATCAAGCTTGCACATATCTGGTTATTTTAATTGTTACTCCCTCCAATGAGAGAGTCCATTCCTCAAGCCAGATTAGCCTCCTCATTTTTGTTGAGTCATGAAATATTCAAACGCTTCTAAATGCTGTGTTCATTTTACTTGGCAAAGCACTCCAAGGCTTCACCATTTTACCAAATTTTAATATTTAATTTCAATTTAACTTACATTTTCTAACCTCAGTTAAAACTTATTTAATTCTACATAGTTTTGCTTAAAGAAATATATACTGCCATTAGATGAAATTAGAAATCTCTTCTGGGTTAAGCAGCTTGTCTTTTCATGGTCATGGTTACCTCACAGAAACGAATAATATGCATTTCCTTTGATTTATGCATTTTGCACAAAATTAAAATATTTTGCAATTAAATTAAAATAGTCACTGTTGTCACTAAGTTATTTTTAAATAAAATGGGCAATGCATACATATATAAGATATATAATCATATGATTATGATATATATATATCAGGTTAAATTGCTTTTGATTTTAAATTATAAAATCTCTTACAGAAGGTTTTAGGACAGTTAACTAATAAAGAAATTCTCAATTTTTGAGAAAGTACCTTTTACATTAATAAGTTTAGAAGTAATGTTTTATTAAAAACCAGATTTTCACATTTCTTAGGCTGCAGAGTACAAACAAATGGGAAATTTATTCCACTGTGAAAACAAAAAAGGTGAGAATTTCAGAGACTTTTATTTTGGCATTCCCATGTTTTAAAAGCTGTATGTGTTATATTTCAGAGGTCTTAAATTGTGTATTTTACTGAGACAGAGGTTCAAACATTGCCAAGCATGACCTTTAAATTCAGTTTCTCCTAAAACTAAAAAATATGTTCTGAGTCTTCCATTTCTTTTTACATCAGTTTCAATTTAAGCAACTAATGGTCCTGTTATGATCACCATCTTCTTCTTAGAATCTGGACTTTTCCCTAAACAGAAATAAAATGAGGCTCCTACAAGGCAAGATAGTTATTTGGTATGCTTGCCTATATTCTTGTGGAAGAAGTAAGTGGCAGGATATCTAAGACATCTAGATATAAATATAGAAATAAAAAATTCTTGACATTTCATAAAATTGAAGAGGTTGATCATGGTTTCATAAAACTCACTGATTTTATTATAGTGTTCTGAGCTTTTCCAAAGTTTCCCTACTAAGTTTAACTGTAATGCTTCCTTGTGGACTACTTAGTATAATACTCTGAGTAAAGATACTGTTTGCATTCTGCCCAAATTTTCTTAAAATTCTACTTTCTTTACCAGTATTAGTTCACAAAGTTGCTTTAGGTCAGAATCTTCAAAGCAATCTCATCTATAAAGATTTTATTTTGACCTTTCTTACAAACTGTTTTCATTAAATTATTACATGCAACAGAGCTACCTTTATAGATGGAGAAGTGTAACTTGTTCTGAATGCAACTGTTTAGTGTCTGAAATTCATACTTGCTTTCCCCCTATTTTGGCTTTCAAACAACTTGGTGGGGGTCAGGAGAAGCATAGATATATTACTAAGTTTCTGCTTGGCAACTCTACAAATGACTCCTACACTAATTTCCCATGCCTTTGGGGCTGCTGCTAAGGAGCTGTGATAATGGAACTAGAGGCAAATCAACCTAGCCCTCTAATGCTTGACTAGTTTCAACTTATTGGCATAAGTTTCTACTAGGGTCTCCCTGAATTAGTACTGTTTTATTCACATACTCAGCATCTCCTACTGTAGGTCAAATGGGAACTGCTCCCTGGGAAAGAATGTGAGTAATCTGGCTAAGAAATGTGCTGGATTGAGTGAAATTGTGTTGGCCACTCTGCCCCATTTTTCTCCTTCTCTGGTCTCCTATCATAGGAGCTGGAAGCCTGGGGACTACATTTTCAAGAATTCCTGCCAGTATGGTCTTAGGTTAGATTCTGCCAATGAGAGGCACTAGTGTAATTCTGGAAGGCATAGGAAAAGCAAGAGCAATTATTATTCTCATGGCTGTGGACGGCAATTACCAAGGCTTTTCTAGCAGCTTCCTGGTGTCCTCCAAGGAAATCACCTGCTTTAATGCAGGAGGCAGTGAAATCAGTGGCAATGATTTTTTATAATCTGAAAATTTTCTGGTTTCCTAAATGTTACAGTGGCTTCTCTAACCTCTTCTTCCCCAGACCTTTTAATGTTTTTTTAATACCCACTATTAAGCCATTTGCCGTGTGAAACAGCTAGAGTTGTGTTTTTTTTTTTTCTAGTTTCCTCACTGAACACCAATAGATATAGAGACTCTTGAAGAAAAGGAATCCAGAACTCATCTCCTTTTGGTGGTTCTGATTGAGGAAAGAAAACCAAGGATACCAAACAGGAACACACCAAGAAGAAAAGTTGGAAATAGGCTGGTGACCTGTAATCAGCTCCAGGGATATCCACACAGTTTATTTGGCAATGAATAACTAAGGACAAAAATCATCTGTCCTAAGCAAGCAGGTAAAATGACTAGGCTTTGGAATTATTAGCTGGGCATGCAAATGACAACTAAAAGTTTTAACCTTGAAAGCATGTAAAATACCATCTCTGCTCGTGCAGATATTAAGCTCAGCAAGAGCCACTTCAGCATTAAAGACAGATGCATCCTATTTCATCTCCATCCCTCACAGAAACAGAAAGTCATCATCAGCAAAGATCCTCCCAATCCTCCAGCAAATCTGCAAACAGACCTACATCTGAAGGCTTTCCTTTTTCATAATAATAGAGGAATCCTGTGCAAGCCAGTTGAAGACTAGGACCTGCTTTCTCAGTGATCTGCAGCTTTTAGTTATCCTGTCTGCCTCTTCAAGTCTATGCTACCAAAAATCCTGTTAATGTGCTTGCTCCAGGAACTCGCAACTACAAAAAGATCTCTTTTAACCACTATTAGAGTCTACCGTACAAAAGGTCTCTTTTAACTGATATTAAAGTCTACTTTTCCTGCCTTATTATTGGCCAAACTTTTCAAAAAATATTTTTATTTGTACTGTTTCTGTTTTTCTACTTCCAAACATCTGTCAGTCCATTCCAGTTTAGCTTCTTTAAATCTTCAGTATTTCTCAAATACTTCTCTGGCTATGGTCATTCATTGATTCATGTATTTTTTCATTTAGCACATATTTACACAGGCTAACTTGTAATACATATCTTTATACATATATATATATATATCTTTATACATATCTTTTACATATACATTATGTATATACACATATATATGTGTGTACATATATAATTCCTTCCATAATGCTGAACCATAGATAGACAGACAGATGATAGATAGATGATAGATAGATAGATAGATAGATAGATAGATGATAGAGAGAGAGAGACAGAGAGATGATAGTGATATTTCCTATATCCAGTTATTGTCATTTCCCAGCCAGTGGAAAAAGCAAAAGAACGAAATGAAGGACAAGCAGCATTTAAGGATATAAACTGAAAGTTGTACACATCATTTTATACACACACACACACACACACACACACACACACACATATATGCACATATATATGTAAAAGGGAAAGTGTCTCTGCCTTGATTGATGTTGCAAAAGCAATCAACATCTTTGCCTAATCATTTAATCTTTGTAAAATAAGAAAAAAACATAGTACAAGCTTATTGCAACAAGATATAAAATATGAGGATAGATACATAAAAGAAAATGTAATATATTTCCCCAACCAGTTGATTTAACAGTTTAATGTAGATTCTTCCACACATATCTCTATACTCACATAATTTAGGTTGTAACACATGAAATTGCTGATATTCAACTGTTTTTTACTTATAACAGTTATCAAATGATTCAATACATAGTACACGTATAAAGATTTTCATTTATTTTAAAATAGTTTGAGCAATTTTCAAGTAATACTTTATAATTTTTTTAACTTTTACTTATTTATTTTGAGAGAAAGACAGCATGAGCAGAGGCAGAGAGGGGAAAAGAGAGAATTCCAAGGAGGCTCTACACTATTAGTGCAGAGCCTGACACAGGGCTTGAATCCACGAACTGTGAGATTATGACCTGAGACGAAATCAAGAGTCAGATGCTTACCTGGCTGAGCCACCCAGGTTTCCCAAATAACATTTTAAAAATATAAATGGTTCGGGGTTCTGACTCTTGATTTTGGCTGAGGTCACACTCTCACGGTGGTGAGATTAAGCCCTGTATCGGACTCTGTGCTGGCAGTGTAAGCCTGCTTGGGATTCTCTCTCTCCCTCTTCCTTTACCCCTCCCAAAACATGTGCTCAACACACATACACACGCAGACTCTCCCTCTCTCAAAAAACAATGAATGGTTCAATGAATGGATAATATCTGTGTTCATCTTTGCTGGGGAAATATATAAACAAAATCTTCTGCCAACCCAGGAAAACATTTCCACAAAGGTGGGAGAGAAAATACTTATTGAATGAGCATTACACCAGAATATGATGAGCGTAACTGCAAATCCATTAAGAAACTGCAAAGGCAGAAAGAAATCTCATTCTTACACAGCCAAGCAGATACAACACATTTCATACGTGTTATCAAGGTAAACAATAACTATTGTTCAAGGAAGAGGATTTGACAGCATCATTTGTCACACATAGTTCATTCTAAATTCACCTGATAATTGAGATGAGTAATTGTGTTAGTTAATTGAATTTACTCAAAAACAAATTAAATTCTTACCTTTATGACAGGAGGTAGTTCTGCAAGTTGGCCAAGGTTGGGCTCCTCCTACCTGCCCACAGAAATTGGGATATAGGAGTACTATCTTCTTTAATGATTACATTTCAGAAAGGACTCCCAGGTCCTAGAGAAAGACATTCCCAGATTGTAAAAATGACAAGAAACTTATTTAGCCTTTAAAAAGATTTACATACATTTTAAAGAGATGGAAGGAAAATAACCACAAATTTTCTAAAGTAAATGTCTAAAAAAAAGGAAAGGTAGGATATCTCTTCCCTTATTTTTCATAGGTGAATTAAGCCACTTAAACTTGTATTTACTCTTACATATTATATATCAAGCATCAAAACATTTACATAAAATTAACTACCTTTCTCTTCATCATTATATGTTATCTCTCAATATTTGAATAGTTGGGGTCTCTATAGTAGTAACTGTATAGGAGGCAGAAAAGTCACTATGGAAAGGTTAGATAAATATATAAACTTACAGGATAAGAAAACAAATCCCATAGTCAGTAATCCATGTAGATATTATTTTCAGATAACTGAAAATCATCTACACACAAGTAAATTTCTGTCAACTTATATTTTTAGCAAACAATCACGATTAAATTGAATCAATTGTACACAGTACTTTTCTTAATAGTTTAGAAGTAAGAACATGATTGCTACAGTGAAAAACACGTATACTAGATCCTGATGGTAATTAAAATGTATCCCCTTTCCTATTGTAGAAATTCAGTTATACCCTGAAAAACCACAACTAGTAATACATGAGGGCATAAATTAAATACACATGGTTATGCAGACAAGGAAATAACACTTAACTCATGTTTTCCTATCTGAGTAAGTATACAATATGTTTCACTTTTGCATTCAGGCTACCACGTATACATGCTCAATTAGTATACCTATCATACTAAACTATATTTAATTTTGTATTTCTGATGCTTGCACAGTTCCTGGCACGATGACACCTAATAACTGTTTATTAGATTACATGTTAATGGGGCGCCTGGGTGGCGCAGTCGGTTAAGCGTCCGACTTCAACCAGGTCACGATCTCGCGGTCTGTGAGTTCGAGCCCCGCGTCAGGCTCTGGGCTGATGGCTCAGAGCCTGGAGCCTGTTTCCGATTCTGTGTCTCCCTCTCTCTCTGCCCCTCCCCCGTTCATGCTCTGTCTCTCTCTGTCCCAAAAAATAAATAAATAAACGTTGAAAAAAAAAAAAAGATTACATGTTAAAGTAATTTTATTTTAAACCTAATAACCATTTATTGAATTAAATTTTAGAATGACTTTGGTTTAAAATTATCCAAGGATTAACCTCTCTATTGATCTTAGGATTACTTATTTTCCCAAACAAAACTAGATAATTTAAAAATTCTGTCTGCAAGAAAGCTAGTATTTTCAGAATACCACATGAAAGCATTTTACCTGCACTATATTTTTTGACCCTCATAAAAATTGCTAAAACATAGGTATTTATATTTATTAGTATATAGACTAAGGTACTAACAGAGACCCAAATATACATTGACTTAAAAAAGTACAGGCTTATTTCTCTCTCAAGGAACATTTAGTACATAGGGTGATCCCAAGAGGACTCTGCCAGACTCAAGGTAGAGTTTCTACCTCTGAGTCCAAGATGGTACCATTTCCCACATCCAACTATTGTCATTTCCCATAAGTGAGAAAAGGAAAAAAGAAAATGAAAGACAAGCAGGGGTTTTAAAGAATATTATCTGAAAGCTGCATATATCATTTGTGTACCCCTTTTGCCTAGAACAAGGTCAGATAGTCACAGTAACAAAGCAGGTTAAGAAATGTAGTCTCTAGCTGGGAGAGCAGTAGTCCTTCTAAAATAATGTGTATAGTAATGGAGTTGGTTAAGGTAGACTTACTGGGAATCACTGTGAAGTTAATGTGGTATAACTTTTAGAGCTTCTTCCAAGCTCCTGGGGAAGGGGGAGCTAGCAAATTATTCATTTATTTATTTCACATCCTTTTTTTCCCTTAACACTTTCAAAAGATAAATCTTCCCCTGATACATAGAGCTCACCTATAAAAGATACACAGAGAGAATGAATTCTGGACGAAAATCACTGTCTCTGCCCCAAAATAATTTTCTTGCCCCAAATAATTTCCAAATAATTTCCTTTATTTTACCAGTGAGTTCCAGAGAGGTTAAGTATCTTGCAAAGAGTCACACAGAGTTGGAGCTGAAATTAGAACCTGTAGTCTCAGAGACTTTTGACTATTATATTTCTAAGGCATCAACTACTCACATCTTTTAGAATTTTATTTCCTCCTGGAAATGGAATAGTGCCTTCTGGCACTATTTCAGAAAAAGCAAAGCAAAAAAAATAAAATAAAATAAAATAAAATAAAAAATAAAAGGCTGTACAATCTAGAAATTACAAGGTAATTGGCTACATTGCTTTGTCCCTATCTGTTCAGATGGTCTCGGAAGACAAAGTGAAAGTGAAGGAGAACATGCAAAGCCCAGCTGCCAAACTGACATGACAGCCGGTTAGTTGGGGCAATGCCACTCTCAGATCAACCCAAAGGTTAATAACACAGATGCAGTCAAGCATCTGATGGATAGAGGCTGTGAACTCTCTATCACTAACTTACAGCGAATGCCTGGGGGTGGCAGATGAAGAGGCCTATCATCAATTAAGCATGGCAGTCCATTTTTATAAAATTGTCAGAAAGGATTATTAAATTTCACATCTTAGTCCGCTTGGGGAAAAAAAATCAAATAACACTGAAGGTTGCATTTTAAAAACAATGTTTAGTGTAAACTCTTGCTTCTAGCCTCATGTCAAACCATCAAGGAGGTGCTGTACAATTTGATCCATGCTTTTCATTTTCTCATTTCTGAGCCAAATCATTTCATTTCCTCATAATTATTATTAAGTCCCAGTATTTTTTAATCTGATTATTACTGTTTAATGTAAGTGTAAGAATTTCATAACTTGGGGAAATATCTAATTATCAAGAAAACAACCTCAAAGTCTGAATATGAGTGCAAGTGGAATACTTATTCAGCATGTCAACTGGAATGCACAGTCCTCAAAGTGAAATTCCTTAACAGACCATTAGCTTTGTTTTTTATAAATTTCCTTGTTTACATTAAATTCAGAAAAATATGCTGCACTATGTCACAGTGGACTTAAATTGGTCTGACTCTACATGTGCTTTCTTAAATTTCAAGATTTGATTCAGAGGATTCCATCTAGTTTGAGTTAAATTTATTACGAATCAGCTTGATTATTTACCCCTCTATACTAAATCTTAAACTTTCTGTATTTGTTAAATCCCCATGAATGCCAAAATCATTTAGTACATTGGAAAAATTTTAAAGGCCTGATATAAGGCAATTATAGTGATAACACAATCACTATTAAGCTATAACAAGTTCTCAGAATATCTAGAAAACTATTCACAGTTATTACACCACACACATTTCCACACTTAGCATTGTGATGTAGTTTCAGTTCCTGTTTACTAACTTAACATGACTTTCCTAATATCCTCTTAAGGAAATTATTTTTTCTACCACTGGATTAATATTATCCCATGCTTTTTTACATTTTGGCAACAAGGTATCCCCAATTCTATACCACAATCCACTCATCTAAATGATCTATTTGATGGATATCACTAAAACAGTTTGCAAACTTGATTGGAACAAAATGAAATGTTACATAATGATCAACTTGAGGTGGTATGCTGAAAAGAGCTCACAGTATACCAGAAAGCTACAAGAAGCTGTTGAAAAGCCCTATTCTATATACTGACATGAAGAAAAAAAGATCATAGAATTCTAGAATTATAAGGCATAGGAGTTATTCAGGCCAACACTCTAATTAAGCAGTCCAGGGACCAAAAACTAGCTTTGATAAAATCCTCAAAATGAGTTGGCACCTAAACCAAGGTTTGGACCTAGGGTTGTTACACCACAGCCCACTGCCTTGCCATAGACCACGCATTCCCCAAAATGGCAGGAATACAATGATAAGAATGGTATTTGCATGTACCATTTCTGAATCAAACAAATTATGGATCAGCATTTTATCCTATCAAACTTCTCACCTATTAAGTGATTCTTTGTGCCCTCCCACCGTCCATATATCAGGTTGGATGTGGAATAAAATCCTTTGGTTATGATGCTGAGAAAGTTTGCATTTTATGTTCCAAATGTTCCACCTAGCAACAAGTAAATGTAAACTAACTGGTTGACTGATTGACCACCTGATTGGCTGACTTATAGAATAACTGGTTGACTGATTGTCTGATAGATGAGGGCTTTCCAGAGAGGGTCAAGGTCATAATTCCCTACAGGCTCTAGTAAACTTCCAATGTCCAACATTATTGACAAACCTGATACCTGAAGTACCAAGTTACTCAATATCTTTTAGTGACACAAATTTCTAAAAATAACAGAAATATCTTCAGATTTTTCTTACCCCCACCATATTCTTTTTGTTTTACACAAAAATACTAATTTTTAAAAATTAAAGGATATTTAATGTCTAAGAATAAAACTATTTAGAGAGTAATTCAACAATACCTGACATTATGTGAAAGACAGACATAATGTCATGATATTATGATAAAAAATAATATCGCATTTATATTTCAAGATATGATATAAATGTGATGTCTTTCAAAGGGCAAATTTTCAATAAAAACTTTAATATTATCAAGTTTTTGTATCTAAAACTTACTATAGCAATTTTATGCACTTTGTTCTTGCATTCATGCTTGGGAAACATAGTTTTTGCAAACTTTATGGAAAAATATTTGAACAAATTAAAAATCACTGCAACAATACATATAGATTACGGTTCTTTTATTTTCTCTTTAGTTTCTAATTCTACATCTTTCATTTTAAGAGAAAGTAGCACCAAAGGGGGGAAAATACTATAAAAGACAACACTGATTGGTTCTTGGAAGAAATGAGAGCGAGAACCATCTCTTTTATGTGATCAAAGAATCTCTTTTTAAATGTTCTTTTTTTTTAAATTTTTTTTTCAACGTTTTATTTTATTTTTGGGACAGAGAGAGACAGAGCATGAACGGGGGAGGGGCAGAGAGAGAGGGAGACACAGAATCGGAAACAGGCTCCAGGCTCTGAGCCATCAGCCCAGAGCCCGACGCGGGGCTCGAACTCCCGGACCGCGAGATCGTGACCTGGCTGAAGTCGGACGCTTAACCGACTGCGCCACCCAGGCGCCCCTTAAATGTTCTTATTAATGTGAACTGAACCTAAAAATGTGAACTTGCTGGTATATAGATTGCTTTATTCCAGTTACCTGCATTAGGTAAACTGTTTTACACATTCTTTAAGGAATAATTTTTGCATGTTCATTTCTTTTCTTCAATCTCCCACCAAACTTACAATTACTTTAGAGTACACACTACAGTAAGATATTATATAAATGTGATAATTTTAAAATTCTATAGTAAGGCATTGTGCAAATATGAAAATTTTAAGAGATATTATAATTTTAAAATGTATATAATGCTTAGTCCTTCATATTATCTTTTGAATTTTAAGATTTATATACAAACATAAATGGTAAGATTAAAATGCCTAGGCTTTGTTCTGTTGTTATAGGAAAGAGTACTTATGATATCAGATTCCAACTTAACCAAAACTGAACTAAAATGAAAAGCACCATTGTAATCAACCATATGGTTGCTTCATTCTAAACTGGTTACTTTTAAAGAGCCAGCTTCCAACATTCATCCCTAAAGAAAGAATAAAAATAGCATTACGACGGTGCACGTCAAAGCTACACTACTCAGCCAGTCATTGTGTTAGCTGGCACTAAATTCTTGAACAGCATAGTACTACAACACAGGTCATGTGGATGACTGCGAAAGGATAGTCTTCATGTGATCGGGGTTTAATCTGGTGGACACGGTCTTTGTGGAGATTGCTACAAAACACAACAAGAGTTATCTTTTTCATGTGAACAATGAATCTTCTTTTAATGTTCCCACTGCTGCACAAAGATTCCAAAACTAAGAGAAAGATTCCAATATCTTGTTTTATTGTGCTCTTCAAAGGTATTGCAGTGTTTACAAATTGAAGATTCAAGATGTCAGTGGAGAAAGTAACTACAGATATGGTGGAAAAAGCAAGAGAACTACAATTACAAATGGAGCCTGAAGATGTGACTGAATTGCTGCAATCTTATGATTAAGCTTATAGTAGATAAGGGGTGCCTGGGTGGCTCAGTTGAATAAACATTCAACTTTGGCTTGGGTCATGTTCACGGTTCATGAGTTCAAGCTCCACATTGGGCCATCGGGCTCTGTGCTGACAGCTTGGAGCCTGGAGCCTGCTTCAGATTCTGTGTCTCCCTCTCTCTCTGTCCCTTCCCCACTCACACTCTCTCTCGCGCTCTCTCTCTCTCTCTCTAAAAAATAAACATTTAATGAAATTTTAAACTTACAGTATATGATTAGTTGCTACTATGGATAAGCAGAGATAGTGGTCTCTTGAGATAGAAACTACTCCTGGTGAAGATGCTGTGAAGATCATTGAAATGACAACATAGGATGTAAAATGTTACAACAACTTAATTGATAAAGCAGTGACTGTGTCTGACAGGATTGACTCCAACTCTTAAAGAAGTTCTACTGTGGGTAAAATGCTATCCAACAACTTCACATGTTATAGAGAAACTGTTCATGAAAGGAAGAGTCCATTATGTGGCAACCTTCACTACTGTCCTATTTTAAGAAACTGCCACAGTCACCCCAGCATTCAGCAACCACCACCCTGATCAATCAGCAGCCCTCAACATCAAGGCCAGACCCTCCACCAGCAAAAAGATTATGTATCCCTGAAAGCTTAGATAATGGCTAGCCTTTTTAGCAAAAGTATTTTTTAATAAAGGTATGTACACTGTTTTCTTAGACATAACACTGTTGTACACTTAATAGATTACAGTGCAGTGTAAACATAACTTTTATATACACTGGGAAACAGAAACATTCATTTAACTCACTTTGTTGTGGCATTTGCTTTACTGCACTCTGGAACTGAACCTACAATACTCTTGCGTATGTCTGTAATGAAAATCATCCTCTTGGAAAACCACTTTGAGTTTAAAAGTACCTCAAAATGGGTTCTGCTTCTTGCAGATAACTGTGGTTCAATTTCAGATATTGTTTGGTAGACTTTTTCAAATCTTTTGCAAAATTTTTAATTTTCTATGGGGAGTTGAAGAGTTTGTAGATGGGAGAATGGGAATGGAAAGTTGGGAGTAAGCTCATAAAATGCTATGATCAAAGAACTTTATGCTAACCATGAACTTGAAGCTTTTTATGCAGTTCTTTGGCAAATAGCAGCAGCTTCACCTACAGGTTACGTGCATCACAGGTTTGGTAGTAGTAAAATACAGGTGTGGGTCCCCATTTGGCTTCATGGGTTGCAATCTGTCTTCACAAGGTTCCAATTTTTCTCTGCTCTCCCCTGATACACATTCAGCTTACGAAGCCCAGACTGGGCCTAGCTGACCTACTGAGACTTGAGACCTAGCACAAGATCACAAAGGCAGCAGCCTTGCAGAGACTTCTACACCAGCAACTACAACCTTGTGAGGTACAGGTCTCTATGATAAATCTCTACTCTACATTACTCATAGTGATTCTATTTCTCAGGGCAAAATCTTACAGATAAAGCAGTAATGAAGTGAAATGAAGAAATGAATCAAAGGGATTAATGTCCAATCACTGTCAAAGGCAGTTAGCAGAAGAAACCTAGAAGCATGCCTTTATCTTCTTTGAGTTGATTCCATAGCCCTGAATTCATACCTCTACATTCCTTATTTTATTTTAGAGACTACTTTACATGGTAACACCAAGTTTCTCCAAAAGTGGAAAGAAAATAGCTTCTAATAGTTATTCCTTCAGATATGTACTCTCTAGCCCACTAGACTGTTTACTCTGAAGTGTCTTGGTTCTCCTTTTCTCTGACTACTTGCAACTACTTGGGGAGATTGTCCCTTAGGCTATTTTTGGCAGACCTTAAAAGTAACTACCACAGGTTTTCTCTTTGTGTATTAAAAGTGAAGTCTTTACAGTTTAGCAATTCACTGCAAACTTGTAAAGGAAGCGATGCTCACATTTTCTTTTCCTTCTAAGGGTCAGCCTAGCTGTGATATTGCTAGTAGAAGCAGAGTAGAGCAATGACCACATCTTCTAGCACAGTACTAAATCACCCATAAGATGAAAGGAAGCAGTGGATATTAGCTCTCTGCCTAGGAGCTACCAGACAGCCATTTCCTTTTATTCTAGCAAATCTAGTTTTGGATAACCTGGGCACTTCATTTTTCTTTCCTGACAGCTGTATGTGAGTCACAGGCGCACTATATAGGGCTGTTCTTTTTCCTTACAGTGTTATCAATTACTCTGTAAGTATTCACTGAGCACTTATGCAACATGCATAGTAGAACTAAGCCTAGGCCTTGCCTGGAATGCAATAGGTGATGAGGGAAGGCTTTTCAGTTTGCCTGAGGACTCAGCATTCTTGGGCATGCAGGCTACCCAAAGTATATTTACTTGTTAAATTTTACCTAAGTTTCGTGTAATATGAATAGGATTTTCATTCTTTTCTCTAGGTTAACCCTTAATGCTTCCATAGCACAATATGCTCCTGTAAAGAAGTGGTTTATAGAAGACAGTAAACAGTATAGTCTATAGCAGTCTTATTAGCTAAGCTATGCCCAAGGTTTGGGTTTTGACTTACGAACTAAACACAGGTTTAAATGATTATTCTACACATACCAATGTAGTTTGGGAATCCTACTTGGGCATAAAAAGAAAAATCAATTCCTTTTTTACACTCTTTTCCCATTCATCAGGACATCTTAGCACAATACAGTAAGATAGTTAGCAACCCATTCATACCAAACAGCAACAAAGGAGCAACACCATTATTAACCTATTACAAATACAAGTTTAAAGGTAAGAGAAATAAAAATAGAGACTATATAAATGACTGCAATTTTACTAAAAGATAAAAGTTCAGTTGTACACACACACACATATGCAAAATATATTGGTGTGTACCAAAATACCTCCCAAGGTAGAAACTCATAATTATGTTTGTAAGTAGAAGACAGAGTAGGTACATTATGGGTAGTATGTTCAATTTGATAGATTTTCTGAATAAGCAACTGCAAAATAGCACATTTACCAAAAGCAGTGATTCCTAAAATATGGGTTTTCTTTTAATTTTTTAAAAAATTTCTTAATGTTTATTTAATTTTGAGAGAGAGAGAGAGAGAGAGAGAGAGAGAGAGAGAGAGAGAAAGAGAGAGAGAGAGAGAGTGAGTGCAGGGGAGGGGCAGAGAGAGATAGGGAGACACAGAATCCAAAGCAGGCTCCAGGTCTGAGCTGTCAGCACAGAGCCTGACACAGGGTTCAAACTCACAAACCATGAGATCAACACCTGAGCTGAAGTCAGATGCTTAACCAACTGAGACACCCAGGCACCTGTGCCCCTATTAAAATAGGTTTTTAAACCTAACAGAGAAAAAGGAGCTTCCCTGTTTCACCGTTCTAGTTAAAATACTTTGGATTCATTTTTCTGTGTGGGCCCCCTTTATCTTACTACTTTATTAAAGATAGGTTAGTAGATTTTAAACCTAAATACATATTTACAACAAAAAACTACAAAAGTATGTTGCTAAAGAAACCATTTCTGAAGACATATTGAAACTATGGACCATGTGGAAAAAATGTACAAAACAAACAAAATGATTTGTATGCTGCCTCAGTCACTATTGTTATTTATTTGTTCATTTATATTTGTATTCTCAGTGCTTTTGGAAGTGATTTAACACAACTTATAAATATACACAGTACAACAAAATGCATAAGAAAAAAGAAGTAAAGAATTTGTAGCAAAGATAAATAAAGGTAGAAACAAAAGAATAAATTCAACAGTTATAGAAAATGTGTGCCCTGGAGTATAATAGCTCATCTCAAGCCTCTAATTTGGCAGTTCACTGTCTATAACAGCAAAGCCAGAGGAAACACAACCAATTACTTGACCCACTGCTTCCAAAATATGAAGATAGGCCAGTTTTTCAAAGAAGCACATTTATTGTTCATATGGATACCAAAGGTAGATATCTTTACACCACTGAATGAAAGCATAAATAGTGAAAACTTTAAGGTCTGAAGCAAAAATGATAGCAACAATTTTATTCTAGAAGAGATGTACTAGGCAAAGTGATACTTTTTGTTTATGTTGTTGTTTTTTAAATGTGTGTGTGTGTGTGTGTGTGTGTGTGTGTGTGTGTGTAATTTTAATAGTCAACTTAAGCACAATTAAATTACGCATTTCTGGAGTACCAAAGTCCACACACACAGTACAGAGCATTATAGTCTTTTTGCTGAATCCAATTACAGATTTGAAAACATCAGGTGAGATGATTCTTAACCATTTCTTAATTACAGACCATTTTGAATACTTGGTGAAAATAATAGACTGCCCACTAAATTCAAATGCATAAAATATGTGTGTAATTTTAAGAAGCTCTTAAATCCTCTTTTATGCAAAGTTAAGAATCTCTGAGCAAGGGGGATGCCTGGGTGGCTTAGTCAGTTGTGTCTGACTCTTGATTTTGGCTCAGGTCATGATTTCACGGTTTGTGAGTTGGAGCCCCACATCTGGCTCTATGCTCACTGTTCAAAAGCCTGCTTAGGATTCTCTCCCTCTCTCTCCTTCTCTCTTTCTGCCCCTCCCACCATTGTCTCTCTCACAAAAGAAATAAACTAAAAAAAAATCTCTGAGCAAGAAAAATGGATGGATTACTTAAATTTCAGGAAATCCTGTGTTTATTTCCACAAAGACTCTGAGACACTGAACAGTAATGAGTTTGAGGTTATTCTCCCTGATAAACTCTAGTGCACACATTCTGTGTGGTCTCTTAAATCAAAGCCACAAAGGAGTTAACAAGGAAAGCAGGAAGGAGAAATGACACACCTTTATGAGAGTGAGAAAGAGAGAGAGATACAAGCAGATAGTGACAGAGAGACACTAAAAATGACACACACACACACACACACACACACACACACAATGCCTAATCTAATAGAAGGTCTTTCTTTCTCTGCACTGAAGTAGGACACACAACAGTTTCTGAGGTCCCCACAGGGCTACTGGGGAATCACACCATTAAATGAAAGCATAAATTGTGAAAACTTTAAGGTCTGAAGGAAAAATGATGGCAACAATTTTATTCTAGAAGAAATGAACAGCTCATTTTAGTCATGCTCTCTGAATTTAAAAAAAAGTGTGGATCTGGGGCGCCTGTGTGGCTCAGTCGGTTGAGTGTCCGACTTCGGCTCAGGTCATGATCTCGTGGTCTGTGAGTTCAAGACCCACATCAGGCTCTGTGCTGACAGCTTAGCGTCTGGGGCCTGCTTCAGATTCTGTGTCTCCCTCTCTCTGCCCCTCCCCTACTCATGCTCTGTCTCTCTCTCTCTGTCAAAAGTAAATAAACTTAAAAAAAAAAGTGTGGATCTGTGTGTGTGTGTTCTTTAGCAAAGCAACAACAAATATTTAATAATACAAGATCATAGTACATATTCCAATATACATGTTATTGCTCGATATAAAGCAGTAAATTGTTGGAAGACATATACCAAAAGCCAACATATGCTTTTGGTTTTATAAGAGCTGATCTGAATTTATTCTTTCTGACATTAATTACCTAATCAATTCAGATGGCTCCAAACTGAAGAAAATGGATTCCTGTCAGTTGCATAGAAGAAAATCAGTTCTATTCTACCCCTAAAGGACACATTCAAAAAAAGTGGCAAAAGTGGCAGCATGTCACAATTTTCCCTACCAAACTTGATTTTTTACAAAAGTATTAATATACTGTATAAAAATCAATAGTGAGGTATCTACATCAATTCCAAACAGCTCTCTTCTTAGGTATTGGACACTGTGAGATAAATTTAGAGATTATTCTGATAAACATGCTTAAGTACCTACATACATCCAGTTAAGAATAATGTCTAAAAATAGACTTGTGATTTACATGAGCCAATACATTCCATTTTTTAATTAAACTATGTCAAATTTTGGTTATTTCCAACCAAATAGTATGGATATATGTACCTATAATTAAGTGTAAGTCACTGAGATAAAGGACAAAGTAAACTTGACAAAAGTTCCACATTATTTAATATTCTTCTCAAAAGAAATTTCCAGGGGCGCCTGTGTGGCTCAGTTGCTTGAGCGTCCAACTTTGGCTCAGGTCACGATCTTGCGGTCTGTGAGTTCAAGCCCCGTGTCAGGCTCTGTGCTGACAGCTCAGAGCCTGGAGCCTACTACGGATTCTGTGTCTCCCTCTCTCTCTGTCCCTCCCCTCCTCATGTTGTCTCTCTCTGTCTCTGTCTCTCTCTCTCTCTCTCTCTCTCTCTCTGTCAAAAGTAAATAAACATTAAAAAATTAAAAAAAAAAAAGAAATTTCCACAGTAAGGAATATAGACTTCAATAATGAAATCATTCTACTTTAAGCTACTCTTCAAATAAAAAAGTTGACATAAAAAACCCAGAATGTTAATTGTCAAGAACAGAGTCTAGTATAAACATTTTAGATGGAATATCTGCTAATAGAATGATAATATACTGAAAGTAGAAGCTTGCTTTTAAAAAAATGGATAAATTAGCTGATTTATTCACCCAAATGTACTCCACTTTCCCTTGTTACTACTACTCATCTTTCAGGTATATTTTAAATGTCTTTTTCAGAAACCTTTCCTTCAACTGACAAACTAAACCAGGGTGCTGCTATGATTTCCATAGTTTTACCTTTTACTTTTATATAGCTTTTTATTATGTATTAAGTTGGTATACTTTTGTACAATTATTTAATAGCAGTACTCCTCACCCCTAGAAACTGTGAGTCTTGTGAGTGCTGCTTGCTTTCTTGTTTTTTCACTTTTGATGGCTCGCCCATGTACTTGTGTGTGCGCTCCTGCGCGCTCTCTTGCTCTCTTCCTCATTTGATTTGGTTTGGGTTTGATTTTGGTTTTGGTTTCCATCATATCCCCAGCACCCAATATAGTGTCTGAAACATGAAGGCACTAAATCAATATTTGTTAAATTGATTAATCAGTGGGTGAATAACCAGATGGAAGAATTGGTAGCTGGTTTAACATCCATGCACTAATTATTTCGAGTTCCAGAGCTCTGCATTATCGAAATCAAAATAAAGCAATGATTAGACTGTATCACTGAATCTTACTACATATAACATGAAGCAGGACTTTATAGTTCAGCTGCTTTCAACAAGTCAACTGCTATAGATCACATTTTTTATTTTTAATTAATTAATTTATTATTATTATTTTTTTTTTGTAGGCTACATTTTTCCTGTTGTTTGCTCCTTGGCAATCCTTAAATTTTAGTAGGAAGAAACAATGTCAGAACTCACTGGGAGTAAATTTACTGCAAGTTTCATCATCTGTTCAATACAAAATAGACATAAAGGGAAAACTGCATGGAACTAAGATTGATGCTGGTGGGATGGGAATAACATTGAGTATATGTTGTGTTCCAGGCATATTTTGTATAGTTTCACAATAAATTAAGAGATGGGAATTATTATCCCCATTTTGTAGAAGAAACCTAATTTAAAGTTTAAATAACTCACCCAAATAACTAATCACTAGTTAGCATGTATAATTACAGAATGGTGTGAAACATTCATATGACACTAAAATGCACGCATAAGCTTTCCACTATAACAAATGGCCTCAGAATAATTATAATTTGGATGTCTACTTATTCCAACCATTCTAGCTTAATAAATAAATACATATGCTAGTGTTTAATAGCAAAATTTTAAAAAATGATTAAAAATCATCCTTATTATAAATAGTCAAGAAATATAAAAGCACCTGAGGGGTTTACACTTTTAAGGGGAGGGCAACAAAAATGTGTATTATGCAAAGAATATGTAAAAATGAGTAAAGGTTTATAGAGCTACAGATAAAGACAAACTCCTTTATGAATATATTCAATAAATTTATCCAAACAATGCAGTACCCAACACAACCAAAAAAAAAAAAGACAAATAGAGCCTCAATAGTAGATATATACATACACGGCTCAGTGTGAATACAAAAGGTGGGTTATAAAAGAGCATACGTTATATGATTAAATTCATTATAGAGATGAAGATAGTGATAAATACCATATTTAATCAATTCTAAAATGCTTCTTTTGCTGGTGATTTACAGGTTTGTTCTCAGATCCATTTTTCACCCATCCCTTGCTCTGCTGATTCTGAAAACCTACTCCTTACTCCTTGCCAGCTGACTTCCTCAGGTTTAAGTAATGGGAGTTATGTGTGAGCAAATGGGGAAGGGAAGGAGAAGAGGCAATGTGTCTCTCTCCTCTCCCTGCTACAGAAGGCATTCTCAGCCAGACATATCCTCTGGGGCTCTAGCTCCAGTGTCTCCCTCCATGATTCCAGTTTCTGCCAGGCAAATTGGCTAATATGCACAAATAACACCTCATCCCTTTATGTGTCCACCCTAAAAGTGAGAGTAGCTTCCCTCATTGGCTGTCTGGTTTCTTATCTACCTCTATTTGTCTTTTTAGCTCTCTAAAAATTCTCTAAGTCGATCTACATTAAATTCTTTCTATTGAATTTCTTGATATTAGTTCTGTTTTTTGACTGGATGCTAACTGATGCTGACATTGTTTTGTTTTTCTAACATCTCTGAAATAGGAGTAGATATTATCATTTTCTGTTGATGAGAGAGCAAAGCTGACTTATTTCCATTTCCCTGTGTACGTGAAACAAAACTTACAGTGTCCATAGCTTGAAAGAAGATCTCAGAGAAGACAATAGAACACTCCTGTAAAAAGCACTGCATCATAGTCCAGCAGAAATTATGGGTAAAAACATGTACAGGGCCACTTCAAACAATGATTCAATAGTTTGTATCTCATGTAAAGACAAGTTAGGAGTATCTTAACCAAGTTATCTTGCTCATAGTTTCTTTCTTTTGCATGTAGAAGTGCTATATGCGACTAAAGTTATTTGGTAAATTGCAAAAAAAGGCTTTTAATACATAAAAGTAAAAATGATATGTCACAGCAAAGTATTTTACCATAATTTTAATTGGCAGCATATTTCTTTTCTTTCTTAGTGGTTCATAATGTAATGGAACACTTACAATTGATGATATCTTAGATTGGATGAAATATGTACAGGCCAAGCACTAGAGGAATTATTTCCAAGTTCAGGATAGAGATTTATATGACTTTTTAGTTCCTTTAAAACTTTACTTCCTTAATACTTTCTGATTAAATTATTATATTGTTAAAGTATTTTTTATAGTAAGAAAAATCTATTTTTTACACTAAGGATATATGTCAAAATCTGTACTGGGGCTCTATTCTGGGCTCCTGGCTTATATGGCAGAGTGTGCATTCAAACCTACTTTGAAAATATTTCTCTATTACCCTCTGGGGTTAACTGACATTGTAGGCCTTAAGTCAAATGGTGATTCCTCTTCTCATTAAAGGACCCATGATTATTGACAGTTCCTTTTTATGTTAAAATGTTTCAGATCTTATTTAAAAGGTAGGCTATATTTAAATTTGAATATTATCCAATAAATTGATCCTGGCAGAGAGGGACCCAAAATCTCGAGTATTAAGGTATTATCTTAAGAAACACAAAGATCTTGATAATGCGGAAGAATACATTCTAGGACAACAAACTCTGGATGAAAAATGATGATCACAGTGACAGGCTAAGATTTTCCTAATAATTTCTCTGTTTGTCAGGATGATGAGATGGAGATAATACAAGAATGTGCATGTACATGGTAATTACAAAATTCCAGGCACTGTTTAAAATATTTCACATATATTTACTCATTTTATCTAACAACTCAGTACTATTATTATCTTCAACTTATACATATAGACTAGTACAAGGAGCCAGAATTACTTGGAGAAAGAAGGACAATAAAAATACTTAATAGCAGAATGTAAACCTTTACAGTTTTTATAGAGATTGCCCCTAATCTTAGTGCCTGCCATGTGTTCTGGAAAGATGAAGCAAATAAGATCACCTAAATTATGAACACCAGGATAGAATCTTTTTTTTAAAAAAGTCCTGGATCCCAATTATTGAAAGGATATAATCCCACTCTATAAGTGATGATCATAAAATGAAAGAAACTTTGTCATAATTTATTTTAAAAAAATCATAAAGGAGAAGCTTACATTCCAGTATAGATAAAAATAGCCAACGCACTTAACTAATGCTGCATAACAAATTACTGCAAAATTTAGTGGCTTAAGACAAGAAACTTTATAATGTCACACAGTGTCTGAGGGTTAGGAATCCAGAAGTAGCTTAGCCATGTGTCTCTGGCTCAGGATGTCTCATGAGATTGCAGTCAAGCTCTTAGATGGTCTGCATCTCTATAAATGGGGCTGGAGAATCTGTTTTCAAGCCCACTCACATGGCTATTAGTAAGAAGTTTCAGTTCCTCATCATGTGGGCCTCTATAGGGCTTCCCCCAGATCTAGTGATCAGAGAAAGCAAGAGAGAGTGAGAGCGTGAGAAAGCTGGAAGCTATAATCTCTTATAAATTAAACTCAGAAGTAACATACCATCCCTTCTGCCATATTTGATTCACCAAACAGACCAACTCTAGTACAATTCACAAAAGTGTGACTACCAAGAGGCATTAGAGGCCATCTTTAAGGCTGATTACCACAAAGCCCCTGACTTGGAACCCAAAGATTTGGGTTAATGAAGGATGAAACCCACTTTCCCTATTTTCTCCCAAATTTCTGTGATTAGAAAAGATGACCCTTGCCCTTCTATTTTAAAGGTACTGGATACACCTGATTTTGTCTAATCCTTGGGAGACAAAAAGTAATAGTGTATGTGAGAAATGAAGTGATGCACTGAATGCTCCCCTAAATCCTGAATTCTGCTTTTGTGCATTCTCTAGTTAAAGCAATGAATTTACTAGAAAAGCCTATTGCTAATCAGAAGGTGAAGCAGTTTTCTTAATGGGAGCTGCTGAACAGAACAGCAGAGCAATTGCACCTCTGAGATGCTACATTCTCCATTCTTGTCAAAGTTCCCATTTATCCTCCTGGGATCCATGAAATACTTTAGCTCTTTTAGAATGTATGAATTCTTCTTTTATGTTTTCCTGATAAGTTTTGTATATGCTTCAAGACAGAACACTGAATTAAGTTAGCTCCAAGGTGAACCTACAAACCAGGCTGAGAATTCACATGCTGTTCTTTATTCAATCTTAACTAGGCTAGTAGGAGTGGTGTTGTCTAGAATGACAATAAGGTGCATTGCTCATTATTGTATAGAGATGGTTTTATACAGTGTAGATCTTGCTTTAAGTTTGCCCCTTTAAACAGGATTTTTTAATAAGACACAGATTTTTCAATGTATTACCAGGTACAGCGAATGTATGGTTTTAGAATGGACTCACAATCAGAGAGAATTAGAACAAGTAACAGGTATTTTTGTGTGAAGCTTTAACTGCTCAGAGTCAGCATTTACATGGAATAAATGTAGTTCAAACATCAGCCCAACTCTTCTTCATTCATTTTTAGAGAGAGGCTCTTTTCTTCCCTTATTGATTTTTCTCTGCTCATTACGGATCATTTCATCTCCTTTTGATTTGTCTCTCATACCGATTTGGTACTTCTTGTAGGTGCTTCACTTCTCACTAATGGCAATTGCTGGCAATTGACCAAATATGACAAAACTACTGAATCGAAACTTTTTACATCATTACAGCTCAATATTGGTAAATGCGATTTTATATGCTCCAAATTAGCTTTCCCAATAGTACTGAAAAATGCAGGGATCACCAAGGACAAAAATCATAATAAAAATGTCTGACAATACAATCACAATTTAGATGTCTCCTGACACTATAAGGGATAATAATTTTGCTTATGTAGAATTAAGTAAAGGAAAAGATTCCACAAACATCCCTTTACTTAATGAATATCACGTTAATTCACTGCGATTTTTATTCTACTTGGTAAGAGAACTGCAAAAATTAAATTAATCCTACATGTTAACTATTTAGCCATTGAATAAATAAACCAAAGAAAACTCTGATCTTTTTTTTTTCTTTTTCAGATGCTCCATCTGACAAGCGCAACTTTCTCAAAGTCAATAAATGCTAATTTAGTCCATCTTGTCAGTAAGGAGTGGCAGAAAACAGATGATTACATCCACTGTTTTCTAACCTGTTTCTATCGCCCATCAGAGTTACTGACTCTTCACTTTTTCCCAAAGTTTGCATTTGTAATGTAACATTCTACAGAATATGTGCCTGCAGCAGAAAATGGAAATATATTCCTTTGTGAAATGTGCATGCTTTAGAAACTTGGATAGTCAAATATAGGATGGATTAGGCATAATAAATGGTGAGAAAAGAAGTTAAAAACAAAATCTAGAAATCAGAGAGTATTATATGGCTTTTGTCATACTTGCGAGGGTCATAGAAATGATATATACATCTTATAACAGTAAATACTAATGGAAACTATAGAAAATATAAGATACAGAGCTCTGTGTTGAGATGTTATTTCAATTCTTATTTGAATGCAGATCTTTTTCTTTTTTCTACTTTTGCATGTAACTATATGATCATAAGTCAACATTTTCTTATTGACTTCTTCCCATTTTCTTTATTGGTTTCACTGTACCTTTACTACACTCCCTGAGTCCCTAGCCTATCTCTTAATTGATACCTTCACCTTGGCCTACAAACATGTTTAGTCCTTTCCACTCCTTCCAGAAAATGAACAAAATGATCAGTGTATTTCAGTTTCTACTTATTTCTCTTTTCTGACAATAGACTCTCAAGAGCAATCTATACCACCTTTTTCACTCTTCTGCCTCTCAGTGAGTCTTGAATCCAGTGCACTGTATTTTTCTCCCCCTACCACTCCACTGAAACTACTGGAAGTTGACTCCTGGATTGTCAAATAGACTTTTCATTTTTCGCCTGCCTTTATTTCTTTGTGATATCTGTCTTCCTAGATATTCTCTTCTTTTCTAGCTTAACTGGCAGTACTATTTTGATTTTCCTTCTTAACACTTACAATTATTTTTCTGGCTGGCTTAGCATTAGTTTTTCATATGCTCTCTTATCCACAGATGACCATCTTTTTCCTGTTATGGTTTTATACAGTCTCTCCCATAATATCCATTATCCAAAATTATTTCTCCAGTATTTAACTTTCTCCTGGATGCAAGGCTCATTTTGGTTGAACTACTAAACTCTGAACCTCTAATTGGCACAAAAACAGACACACAGACCAACGGAATAGAATAGAGAACCCAGAACTGGACCCACAAATGTATGGCCAACTAATCTTTGACAAAGCAGGAAAGAGTATCCAGTGGAAAAAAAGACAGTCTCTTTAACAAACAGTGCTCAGAGAACTGGATAGCAACATTCAGAAGAATGATACTAGACCACTTTCTTACACCATACACAAAAATAAACTCAAAATGGATAAAGGATCTGAATGTGATACAGGAAACCATCAAAACCCTAGAGGAGAAATCTATGACCCAAGCTGCAGTGATTTCTTACTCAACACATTTGCAAAGGCAAGGGAATTAAAAGCAAAAATGAACTATTGTGACCTCATGAAGATAAAAAGCTTCTGCACTGCAAAGGAAACAATCAACAAAACTAGAAGGCAACCGAGGGAATGGGAAAAGATATTTGCAAATGACATATCAGACAAAGGGCTAGTATCCAAAATCTATAAAGAACTCACCAAACTCCACACCCAAGAAACAAATAATCCAGTGAAGAAATGGGCAGAAAACATGAATAGACACTTTTCCAAAGAAGACATCCAGATGGCCAACAGACACATGAAATGATGCTCAATGTCACTCATCATCAGGGAAATACAAATCAAAGCCACAGTGACATACCACCTCATGCCAGTCAGTGGCTAAAATGAACAAATCAGGAGACTATAGATGCTGGCGAGGATGTGGAGAAATGTGAACCCTCTTGCATTATCGGTGGGAACACAAACTGGTGTAGCTGCTCTGGAAAACAGAGGTTCCTCAAAAAACTAAAAATAGAACTACTCCATGACTCAGCAACTGCTAGGAATTTACCCAAGGGATACAGGAGTGCTGATGCATAAGGGCATATATACCCCAATGTTTATAGCAGCACTTTCAACAACAGCCAAATTATGGAAAGAGCCTAAATGTCCATCAACTGACGAATGGATAAAGAAGATGTGGCTTATATATACAATGGAATACTACCTGGCAATGAGAAAGAATGAAATCATGCCATTTGCAGCAATGTGGATGGAACTGGAGGTTATTATGCTAAATGACATAACTCAGAGAAAGGAAGATACCAAATATTTTCATTAATATGTGGATCCTGAGAAACTTAACAGAAGACCATGGGAGAGGGAAAGGGGGAAAAAAAGTTACAGAGAGGGAGGGAGGCAAACCATTAGAGACTCCTGGATACTGAGAACAAACTGAGGGTTGGTGGGGGGTGGGGGAGAGGGGAAAGTGGGTGATGGGCACTGAGGAAGACACTTGTTGAGATGAGCACTGGGTGTTGTATGGAAACCAATTTGACAATAAATTATATTAAAAAATTTAAAAAAAAACTCTGAAACTCTATATAGCTCTCCAATAGAAATCTCAGGTATATTATGTAAAAAAATAGCAATAGTGATAATTATTATATTGTTATGATAGAAATAGTAATGGATTTATTATATACTATCTGTTTTAATCTTATAATAATCCCTTCAAAGGAATTACTCTATGTATTTTTGATGAATGAAACTAAAAATGGTTAAGTAATGTGAGCAATGTCAAAAAGTCAGTAAAAGCAAGTGCAATGATTTTAATTCATTATTTCATTTGAATTTTATTGCTGAATTCTACTGCTTCCCAGTTAAAAAAAAATATGTACAATGAAACTTGCTTTCCCACATTGTTTAAAGCTCAGTTAATGGCTACAGCATCCAACAATTATTCATACCTGAATTATAATAGATAATTCTGACCACTCCATCTCCAATAATACCCACATGCAATTTATTTATGAATTTTGGTAAGTTGGTACCAAAAATGTCTCTAAATAAATTCTCTGCTTCCATTTTTTTCTTCCCTACCCTTGTTCACAGACTTCTCATCTCAGTTCTAAGTCACTTTCCACTCATTACCTGAGTTATCCTTAAACGTAAGCCTTTTCATATCATTCCCTTGAACAAAAGTTTTCAATTATTCTAACTGCATAAAGGATGAAGTTCATAGTCCCAATCCTCTTATTCACATATCCATTATCATTCCTAGTTAGATCCCTTGCCACTCAGTCCCATGCCATTTTGTATTTACATTCACTCTATCACTACTTAGTGTGTGAATATGCCAGTCATTTCACACTTTCTCTTATTCTTTTAAGTTCTTCCTTCTGTCCTTATTTTCTTTTCTGACCCCAGTTCATCTCTACTCATTACTGATATATTTGGATTTGAATAAGTTGGTTATATGTGCATCTTCCAAAATAAACTGACAAGTTTTCAGGGCAAAAGTCAGGTATTCATATTCAAAGATCCCCTCTTTTTCCTCTAGAGACTTCCTTGCCTAGAATTTCTTGGACATAAAAGTTCAGACATAAATTGCTGTTTCACAGCTACAATGGGATAATAAGAGAAAGTTTCAACATTCATAGATGAAGTTTTGAGATTCTGGGAAGAGTATAAAGGTGAGAATAATTATAACAACTTTTTAATAAATTATGACAATGATATATGCAAAAATTTCACCATTACATAGGGACATTTCAGAACAATTGTAACATGTAATTTATTTTTAAATAGTTTTTAAATAGAAAAACAGACTACACATAAAGAAGATCAGAAAAGCATCACATTTCTTAAAATCTATAGGTATAAATACATTTTAAAAAATTAAGGATACCCCTATGAAAACACAAATTTGAAACAAAAACATTTCAATTGTGTAAAAGAAAAATGGAATGAATAAAAAGTCTTATTTTAGCAAAATTCATAAATGACAAAAAAAACCCATAAGAAACCTAATAGCTTGGAATATAAAACCAATCATAATAATTAAGTAAGAGCTTATGATAAGTGTAAATTAAGATTAAAAACCGTTTACATATTATTGAAGAAGAAAATGAAAGTAAAATGCAGGTAGTTTTATACTGGAAAACTAAAACTAAGGAAATAAGTAACACAGAAGCAAAAAAGAAGATAAAGGAAAATAAAAATATTTTAAAATGGGAATTTTATATTAAATGACACAGTACTCAAGAAAAATGTCTTATATTGTATTCATGGGATGAGTATAAATCTGTCACAACAAGAAAAGCTATAAAGTTATGACCATTTATAAACACACATCCCTTTAATGTAGAAGCAAAATATATAAAGTAAAAATATTAGAAACAAAGATTATCACCCTCCCACCTTCCAAGACAACTTAATGTTAGGAGACAACAACTTATTTACCTCAGACTTCAATAGCTTGAGGAGTCAAAGAAATGATACAAGAGATTTGAATGTCATCCTCAATATTACTAGACTTTTGTAACAAAACCTGTATATTCTTTTTAAATGTACAAAAATAGTACTGGGGTGCCTGGGTGGCTTAGTCGGTTAAGCATCTGACTTGGGTTCAGGTCATAATCTTGAAGTTCATTAGTTTGAGCCCCACATTGGTCTCTGTGCTGACAGCTTAGAGTCTGGAGCCAGCTTCAGCTTCTGTGTCTCCTTCTGTCTCTGCCCCTCCCCCACACACTCTCTGTCTCTGTCTCTTTCTCTCTTTAAAAAATAAATAAACATTAAAAAAAATTAGGGGGAATAGGTCAACATGGTGAAGTCGGGGGACCAGAAGTTCCCTAGTCCCTCAAACACAGCAGTATTGAGGCCAGAAGACTTTTAATTCCAGGAATCTGGGCTACAGAGTGACAGAAACATCTCCAGGGGCCCATGGGGACAACCTGGTGGGCCACAGGTGCATGATTGCAAATTGAGAGAGATAAAATGGGCAGTGTAGGCATGGAGGGGAGGTATCCCCTTCTGTGGAGAGACAAAGGCAGAGAAAGAAAGGCTGTGGAAGCCTAGGATTGTATTTGGAAAAGAGAGAAACCTCCCCAGACCACAGACTGGACTAGGGAACAGAAAACAAAACAAAACAAAACAAAACAAAACCAAAAACAAAAACAGAAAAAAGGAGAAAGAACCAATTTCTAACTTGCAAATAGCCTTAACAATGAGGGTCCAGGGTTGTAGGACTTCCTCTGGACTGGGGCTGGCTGTCCTGTGTGCACTGGGGGGAAGGGGAAGCCAGCTCCGGCTTGGTAGTGAGCTCACAGGAGCAGTCAGAGGGGGCAGTCCCCTCCCTCGAGTGCTGTGGGAAGAGGGCATATAGCCCCTCCAAGGACAAAAGACCCTGCAAGCACCCACCAGCCAGAGGCCCTTTGTCAGCTGGGCAGAGTGGCACCACACCCAACCCAGGGTGTGTAGTGTGTGTGTAAATATATATATATGGATATATATATACATACATATATATATATATATATGTATATATATATATACATATATCCATATATATATATGGATAAGAACCATATGATCGTGCCAATAGATGCATAAAAAGCATTTGATAAAATACAGCATTCTTTCTTAAAAAAAAAAACCCTAAAGAAAGTAAGGATAGAGGAATATACCTTAACATCATAAAAGCCATATATGAAAAGCCCATAGCTAATGTCATCCTCAATGGGGAAAAACTGAGAGCTTTCCCTCTGAGATCAGGAACAAGACAGGGATGTCCACTCTCACCACTGTTGTTTAACATAGTGTTGGAAGTCCTAGCCTCAGCAATTAGACAACAAAATGAAATAAAAGGGATCCAAATTGGCCAAAAAAAGTCAAACGTTCACTTTTTGCAGATGATATGACACTCTACATGGAAAACCCAAAAGTCTCCACCAAACAGCTGCTATAACAGATACATGAATTCAGAAAAGTTGCAGGATATAAAATCAATGTACAGAAAACAGTTGCATTTCTATACACCAATAATGAGCAACAGAAAGAGAAATCAAGATATCAATCCCATTTAAAACTGCACCAAAAATCATAAAATACCTAGGAATAAACCCCAAAGATTGTAAAAGATCTGCATGCTGAAAACTATAGAAGACTTATGAAAGAAATTGAAGATGACACAAAGAAATGTAAAAACACTCCATGTTCATGGATTGGAAGAACAAATATTGTTAAAATGTCAATAATACTTGTTGGAGGACAAGAAGCCAGAGGCACTGTAAGAATGTCTTGAAGGAAAGGGATGGAGCAGCAAGGAACTTACAGCAGTTCCATTCCAAGGTGGAAAGCCACCAGGACTGTGCATTCTCTCCAGAAAGACATCATATGGGCACCAGGCCTGGGATAGGAATGTTTTGTCTGGTGCCAGATGTACTCATGACCCAGTATGGAATACACTGCAGGTGCACGACCCATCAGGATGCCACATACTATGTTGTATGTGCTTGCTTTTATCAGACAATTTGCAAAAATAAATGAGGCTTGAGCCAGGAGACCGGTGCTTTGTCTCCTGGAGAGTCTTAACCCCGTGCTTTCTAATTCTCTCCTCACCACACCTTTAGGACCTGTCTCTCTACAACTACCCAAAGCAATCTACACATTCAATGCAATCCCAATCAAAATTGCACTGGCATTCTTCTCAGAGCTAGAACAAACAGTCCTAAAATTTGTATGGAACCACAAAACATCCCAAACAGTCTAAAGTTGAAAAAGAAAACCAAAGCTGGAGGCATCACAATTCCGGACTTTAACCTGTACTACAATGCTGTAATCATCAAGACAGTACGGTATTGGCAATAAAAAAACAAACTAACTAACAACACAGACCAATGGAATAGAATAGAGAAGCCAGAAATGGACCCTCAAATGTATGGCCAACTAATCTTTAACAAAGCAGGAAAAAGTATCCAGTGGAAAAAAACAAAAAAACAAAAGTTTCTTTAGCAAACGGTGCTGGGAGAACTGGACAGCAACCTCCAGAAGAATGAAATTAGACCACTTTCTTATACCATACACAAAAATAAACTCAAAAGGGATGAAAGACCTAAATGTGAGACAGGAAACCATCAAAGCCCTAGAGGAGATTACAGGCAACAACCTCTTTGACCTCAGCTGCAGCAATTTCTTACTTGACACGTCTCTGAAGGCAAGGGAAATAAAAAAAACAAAACAAACAAACAAACAAAAACTACTGGGACCTTATCACGATAAAAAGCTTCTGCACTGCAAAGTAAGCAATCAACAAAACTGCAAAGCAACCAACAAAATGGGAGGAGATATTTGCAAATGACATATCAGATAAAGAGTTAGTATCCAAAATCTATAAAGAATTTACCAAACTCAATGCCTGAAAAGCAAATAATCCAGTGAAGAAATGGGTAGAAGACATGAATAGACACCTTAGAAGACATCCACATGACTAAGAGACACATGAAAAGATTTAAAAAGATTAAAACAAAAATTTAAGATGGTGTGCTCTCTTTGGAGAATAGGCAAAGGGGAAGAGTATATCAGAATTGACACAATAAACACTAAAGTGAAAGGAAATTCTAGAAATAAAATCTCTTATTCTCTCAGGTATCCACTAACGAGTCATTTCCCTGGTATCTCCTCCCAGGTTTCAGTGGCATTATTTCTATAATCAAATTTTGAACATGTTGGGGATGGAGATTTGGGAGAATGAGAGTACCTTGAGGATGACAGATTCATGGACGCAAAGAGAAAATGGGGTTGCTTGGGGCTCACTGGTTATTCCCAAGCTTTTGAGACCCAAGATGACTAATACCCAAAGTCTGCTCTAGATTTACTTTCCATGTTAGTGTGAAAAAGGATTTTCAGCTTATCACAGGAATAGGAAATGTACATACACTATGTATATTTCTTAAACTAATGTATGTTTGTCTCTTAATAATTCAGTTTTTTTAAATTTTTTTAATGTTTACTTATTTTTGAGAGACAGAGAGACAAAGTGTGAGCAGAGGAGGGGCAGTGAGAGAGGGAGACACAGAATCTGAAGCAGGCTCCAGACTGTGAGCTGTCAGCACAGAGCTAACGTGGGGTTCGAACTCACGAACCACAAGACCATGACCCGAACCGGCAGCTACTTAACCGACTGAGCCACCCTGGTGCCCCAATAACACAGTGTTTTTAAATGAACACTTAAAAATTGAAATCAGTTAATAATATACTTTTTCACTATTCCTTATATCTTTTTGTGATAAGCAATTTTCTTCATAGGCATTCTGATTTCATCTGAGTAGTCTAAAATCTAATTCTGAAATTCTCGTAATGTATCTGCTACACACATTTGCCTTTACCTTGATGTTTAACACAATACCACTCTCTAGTGACTAGAAATAAATGTCTAATACCTGCTTTAATTTTAATTGGCCAAGAATCTGCAGTTTGTGTACACTTACCTCTCTATCACTTCAAAGTATAAATCACCAGGTTTCTTTTCCAGAATGAGATTAAATTTCCCAGTCCTCACTACCAATCTTCAATAATACAGTATTCCTCAGAATGGCTTTTCATTACTATGTCAATTTACAAATGACATATCAGATAAAGGGTTAGCATCCAAAATCTATAAGGAACTTAGCAAACTTAACACCTGAAAAACAAATAAGCCAGTGAAGAAATGGGCAGAAGACATGGATAGACACTTTTCCAAAGAAGACATCCAAATGGCTAACAGACACATGAAAAGATGCTCGACATCCCTCATCATCAGCAACACACAAATCAAAACCACATTGAGATACCACCTCACACCAGTCAAAGTGGCTAAAATTAACAACTTGGGAAACAAGACATGTTGGCAAGGATGTGGAAAAAGGGGGACGCTCTGCATTGTTGGTGGGAATACAAACTGGCGCAGCCCCTGGGGAAAACAGTGTGGAGGTTCCTCAAAAAATTAAAAAAAGAATGGCCCTATGACCCAGCAATAGCACTACTAGGAATGTATCCAAAGGATACAGGGGCACTGATTCATAGGGGCACATGTACCCCAATATTTATAGCAGCGTTATCAACAATAGCCAAATTGTGGAAAGAGCCCAAATGTCCATCAACTGATGAATGGATAAAGAAGATGTGGTTTATATGTACAATGTAATACTACTTGTTAATGAGAAAGAATGAAATCCTGCCATTTGCAGCAATGTGGATGGAACTGGAAGGTATTATGCCAAGTGAAGTAAGTCAGTCAGAGAAACAGGTATCATATGTTTTCACTCAGATGTGGAATTTGAGAAACTTAACAGAAGACCATAGGGGAAGGCAAGGGAAAATAAGTTACAAACAAAGAGGGAGGCAAACCTTAAGAGACAGAGTGTGAGCAGGGGAGGGGCAGAAAGAAAGGTAAACAGAAACTGAAGCAGGCCTCAGGCTCTGAGCTGTCAGCACAGAGCCCAACAGGGGGCTTGAACTCACAAGCCAAGAGATCATGACCTGAGCCATCCAGGCACCCCTACAAGAGACTCTTAAATACAGAGAACAAACCGAGAGTTGATTGGGGTGAGGAGGTCGTGGGGAAAATGGCTGATGGGCATTGAAGAGGGAACTTGTTGGGATAAGCACTAGGTATTTTATGTAAGTGATGAATCACAGGAATCTACTTCCAAAGCCAAGAGCACCCTACATATACTGTATGTTAGCTAACTTGACAATAAATTATATATAAAAATAAATAAATGGAAAAAAAATCCCTCCCAAATGATTAAAAAAAAAATCTTTAAACCCATTCCGTGCTATAAAAAACAAGCACTTAGCAGTTTTCTAAGCTTCAAATATTTTGAAATCCTAGCTTAACTTCAAGCTGCACTGAATCCAATAGGCATTCTTATATGAATCTCATTTCGATAGGTTATCTTTCAATTTAAAAGTCTTTAGAAAAGAGAATTTTAGAAACATTAAAATCTCACTCATATAACACTGTCCCATTTGGAAGGAGTACTTTGGAAGGCAACAATTTTGTGTAAAATGATATAAAAAGACTCTGATTTGTTAGTACATAATACAGATGAATTCTGCACAATTAGACATTCTTGTTTTACCTGTTTGGCAGAACTTTTTAAGGATAAATTTACACTAGACATATGGAATTCAGATACAATTAGGTAAAATTAAGATCATGAATTTTTGCAGTAACATTATTTTTATAGCAATGATTTTCTACCTTTACCATATGTGAGCTCACATTGTCATTATTTACTATTCTTCTTTATAAAGCCTGGCAGAGAAGTTAGATATGCCAATTTGTGTCCAATGAAAACCAATAATGCAGTTGTGGTTAACTACTGTAGATTATATCATATGGAATAGTTTTGTGTTATTTACTCCCTATTGATGAAGAGATTTTTAAAAATGTATTTTGTTTATTGAAGGGTAATTATTTGCTGTAACCTAATATTTGTACACTTTTGACCCAATGTTATACAATGGCATCTGTATTTCAATTGCCTGAAAATATTTTTATTTTACCATATATTTTAGAAGCTAATTTTATCACCTATTTAATTCAAGATTAATAGCTGTTTTATTTTTCTAGCAACTTAAAGATGTCATTACATTTGTCTCCTAGTCTACACTGTTTCTAATTAAATGTATGCCTTCATTTCTATCATTGTTTTTTGAATGTAATGCATCTTTTTTTATATATCTCCCTTCAAGATATTCTATTTCGGATTCTGATATTGGTGACTGTCTATAGGAGTCTGATATGCCTAAAGGTAGTTTTCTTTGTATTCTGATGTGATCCTCTTGGCACTGTAAGTAAACATTTTCTGCTCTCATTTTTCAAAAATGTTTATTGCCTCACTATATTCTGATTTTTCTTTTGGAGCTCCAATGCACATATTAAATCATATAATAGTGTCCCTTAAGATCATGAGGTTCTGTTCACTTTTCTTGAATCTTTATATCTCTGTTCCTGAGGCTATATTTTCTATGTTCCAAATCCCTCTAAACTGAAGAGGTTGGAACTCCAAACTCTGCGTCCTCTAAGAATCATATTAGGCCTTGGTTTTAAGCTTTGTTGGAGTGGGCCTTTATCTGGGTGTGGCCTTTATCATTCAGCAGTGACTCAACTTGATTTCCATGTTGTTAGGAGTTATTAAGGTCTATTCAGTATGTCTGGGCCAAAATTTCAAGGTCCTCAGCACTCTAATGTCTTAACATCTCTGTTCTGCTCTCACCTCTGTAGCAGTCACTCTCCTATAAGCGTTGAGGGGCCATGCCTGTGGCTGTCCAGCCCAGCTCTCAGTAAAGGACTTATGGGGAACCCTCATATGAATGACATAACTCTACAGACTCCTTCTCTTAATCCCTGCCCCACAGATTCCAACCACTTCAAACTCTCATTCATCTCTGCCTCCTTAGATTAGAAAGACTTCCATATTCTGACTGAATTTCAGATTACTGCATTGGAGCTGGGAAATTTTCCCCAAACAGAGGTCCAGAGCAACTGTAGGCTCACCTTTTTCTTTCCTCTCAGGAACCATAGCCCATTAGTGTGGTAATTTTCTTTTAGACACTTAATTCTAACATTTATTCATGTTCCTACTTGGTTATGCTGTGCTTATCCCAATAGCACTGTTCCCTTATTCTTGAACTATTGCTCTTTAGTTGTCTAACTGACACTCCAATTCTGCCTTTATACTCTAGGTTTCAGTAAATTCTCTTGGCCTCTTGGTTATGTAATCAGTTCATATTCTCTTTTCTGGACAATTGGACTCTGTTTACTTTTGGATTTCAGGATATAGACAATCCACTGATATGGAAGTTTCTGCCCCTTAAAAGGTAAGAGATTCCTTCAGTCAGATATGACTATGAATGACTATTACAGTTGAGCCATCCTCCCATCATCCATCATTTTAGTGGACAAGGAGATTCTAACACTAGGGAACACTTATTGAGCCTTGCTTGCCATTACATTGAACTAAAAATGAAATACATATCAATATAAACTTTCTTTTTTTTTCTTTGTTAGCATAAATACAATTTGGCTAGAGACTAGAAAACATCCATCTAAATATTAAAATTCCCAGATTCCTGAAAGTCAGAAGTGCCCATGTAACACATCTCTTTCCAATGAAATGCATGTCAAGGGCATAAGGTAGGACTTTGTGGTAACCAGTTGTTTTGGTTTAAAAAAAGATGCACATGGCTCCTCATTTCTCATTATGCCTATTGTCTCCTTGAGAATTATGCCTATTGCCTTTCCACTCACCCATTCTGCTTCGTTAAGTTCTGATCTTAGACTTGTGAAGGACATGACCCAGGAGGCCATGAGATCCCAGAATGAGAGGTGCCTGGAGTAAAAGTGAACTCAGTCTTTGGCCTGGAACCAAGCCTATACAAGGTCAGCTTAAATTAGTCAACCTCAGCTTCATCAAACATGTGCAAAATAAATGCCTATTTGCTGTATGCCACTGAGATCTTTTTGCTATTGGTTATGGAGCACTGATTCGAGACCAAGCTGGTTGAGACTATAAGCTAGGGTCAAAAATTGGAAACTCTTAATTAGGAGAAGATAAAAATGTAAGAGGAAATAGCCCCCCTCTGCTGCTAGACTCCCCAGCTCTTTTTCACTCAAATGGATTTTCACCCAAATGATGATCCTGTGTTTCAGTTTCCTTAATTACGAAACAGGAATAATGATGGCTTTTTGTGAGGATTAAACACATAATAGCTTAACATTTGATAATATGAGTTCTAGTACACAATAGATACTTAATTAGTACTCAGTATCATTATTCAATACCAGACTGTAGGCTTTAGACTTTACTCAGCAGGCCACTGTATTTTCATGGAAGACTGTTGTCGGTCAGCTGAGGTATTCCTTGATATATCAGAATAATGGCAACCTTTTCCCATTATGCATATTAACTTAAGTAAGTTTATATAAATTCTTTGTTATAAGAATTTTTCTCACTTATATGTTTCTAAATCTCTATTGGTTGGCACAACTTGTTGACAAGCCAAGTGAAAACAAGGAAATGAACATGTAGTTTTATTGTTAATAGTGATAATTCAGAAACACTAATTATATAGTTTGGTATAATTATATAATGTTTTTTAAATAGACATGTGTGGCTCAAGTTGTCATTTTATACACAAGCAAAATATAGTACTTTCTCCCGGGAAACTTGCTCCTAGTTCCTGTGATGAAATTGAAAATATTTTTTTTCATTATGCTTTGGAAATAATAGTGTTCTTCCAAGAACACAATAATTTGTAGCTGGTTTGCAGTCCTCACTGTTGTTGAGGACTAAAAATCTCTGGGTAAAAATATACTTGGTGTTGTTATTTTAAAAGAGATCTGAGCTTGAAAGTTTACCCCAGCAGTAGTACATAAAGTTTAATTAAAGGTAAAAAGGGCTGGGACCCAAAAAACCAACATAATAGCTCTAGCAATATAAAAAAAATGATTCCCTGTCAGAAGCACAAAAAAGAATTAATGAAAAAGATGAGAGGGAAGTGGGTAAGATTTGACAACATCTGGATGCATGTGGCAAGGGAAAGGAAAAAGATCCTTAAACTTTAATGCAAATGAAAATCACTCTGAGAGCTTAGTAAAAATGCAGATGGTCCTTGTCCCCAATCCCAAGAATTCTAGCTCAGAATTTCTGGAATAGTGACCTAAACCTGCATTTTAAACATACTCCATTTCAGATTCTGATTCAGGTGGCTGAGAGTAATATTTGGAAAAAAAATCAGAACATGACATACTCTAATCATTTAGAAACAATAATTTGACTCTGCTATTTAAATTATTTAGTACTTTGTATATTCCAGTTACTGGCAAAGACTGCTGCAGATGGTAAACCAATTGTAAAGGATGACTCCGATTTTATACTTGAGCATCTTGGAGAAGAATAATGCCATCAAATCAAAATAAAGTACACACTGGTAAAATGATATATTTTAAGGAAGTAAAGATGATACCTTTTTTTGGGGGGTGGGGGGGTTGATGTGTTGTATACTGGAGGTTTTTGAGAGGTGGTGGAGAGCATATAATACCAACACTCTTCTATATACGACTCTGATGAAAATTGTGAATCAAGGAAGATAGAAAATCCAAACAGCCATTTTATTACTGATAAGTGCCAGGTTGAAAGCTAAAATTAGGGTGTGTCACTAATGCTCTCCCTCACACTGCAACCGAGAATTAAGATGTCTAGTCCCTGTAATTTTACCAGGCAGGAGCAATTGCATTACTCTGTTACTTCCAAGTGGCTAAAAGATATTATCCTATCTACACTACCTACAAAAGCCCTTTACAAAAGTTTTACCCTAGATCTGTACTTGTCATTTGTAACACTTCAGAATTCAGAATTAATGCAACTGCTCATTGTGTTACCTCTACTTGAACTTGCTATAAGAGCAAGGATCCAATCTTATTTGTCTATTGTCCGATACACATAATTTACCACAAAGCTAATCAAGGAGTAGAATTTCTAATCAATTTGTTGAATAAGTAAGTTTTTTAAATAAGAACAAATATTCACTTTGGCTTGCGGTCCGGCCTCTTTTGTTTATAGTTATCTGCTCAAACCAACATTCTATATTACTGATGTCAAAGTTAAACAGATAAGGAAGATTTTACTCAAAATTATCGCACAACTCTATTCTAGTTCAAGTCCTCAGAAACAGCTGGAGATTTTAAAAGCTGAGGTAGGGTGCATCACAGAACACCTGTGTTTACTAATTGGTCTTCCCGGAGGGAAGTGGTTAATTTTTCTCATAGTTTTGTGACAGAAGGTAGTTTTAGAACTTGGTCAAGGGGCCTGCCTGAGTTAGGCTCTCCTACCCTTCCACAGAGCCTGGGACTTATTAGAGTGGCTGTCTTCTTTGTTGATCACATTTCAAAAAAGATGTTCCTTAAGAAATACAGCCTTTGGTTGTAAAACTGGCAAGAACTTTTAAAAGGATTTGTATCTCAGAAAGGCAGAGAATGAATTTACAATCCCAAGTTTCTAAAGTAAATGCACTAAGGAAAGGAAGTCAGGGTCTTAGAGACAGTGGGAAACATGACCGTAATTTGTACCTGAGCTGAGGCAAAGTAAAGCTCGCCTGATCAATGATTAGCTGTGTTTCTGCAGTTTTGCACCAAGGACCTCAATTATGAGCTTCCAATTTCTAATGGTTTTCCCAAGCAGACTTGCTGCACACTTTACACCATCCTTTCGTGTTTACTTTCTTACCTGTGACGAAACCGAAAGATTTGCCCTTGTCCTGGCAAAGCGCGTGCGCAGACTACCAGGCGCGCCTGACGTCATTGGACGCGCCTGCCCTACTTGTTAGCAACCTAAAGCGTCTGTAGTATCACTGGCTGCTGAGATGTACGAACTTCCGGTTTTCCTGGCCGCTGCCGCTGCCGCTGTTGCTGCCCCTACCACCTGCCACGGCTGGGCCTCAGTTCCCGATTTGGTCACCTCTTCTTCGTTCTCCACTGCGCCCATGGTTCCTCTTGGAGCCAGGGCGGCGAGCCTGGCGGCTCCCGCGTGGTGAGAGGACCGTCCGGGGACGATGAAGGCCCCGCACTGCAACTGCTGCCTCAGTCCCCTCTTGATCTCCGCTTTCCTGCTTCTGCTACTGCTGCCAGGTTTGGGAGGGCCTTTGGCTGTGCTGCTGCAGGCGGCCGAGGCCGCGCCGGACCCCGGGCCTCCGGACCGCGGGCCGCGGACCCTGTCGCCCGTGCCTCCGGGTCCCGCTGTTGCCCAGTCCACGGGCCGCGCTCCCGCAGAAGCTAAAGGGCCGCGGGGCTCTGAGGGCGGCAATGGCAGCAGCCCCCGGGCAGGACTTGGGTCAGAAGACTCAGGAGGGAAGGCCGGGGAAGAAGACTCATTGGGTGGCAGCCTTGCTGTGAGCCCCAACCCCGGTGACAAGCCAATGACCCAGCGGGCCCTGACCGTGTTGATGGTGGTGAGCGGCGCGGTGCTGGTGTACTTCGTCGTCAGGACGGTCAGGTGAGGCAAAGCCTCAGTGAGCTTTCCCTGCAGGCCTAAGATGGGCTGCCTGGTGACCTAGCAAGGCAGATTTCTTTGACCTGGTGTTATTCCTCCCTGCCCCCATTATCAAGGGTGCCTGCCTGAGATCATGACGGTTGTCTTTAAAAGCCTATGTACCCTAAGAAGTTAAACAACCAAATAGTTACTCGCTTTCATTTATAAATTATAAATTAATACCTCACCTCCAAATCTCTTTACCTTGTTCAAAGGGCATGCTTTCCTCTTAGGAACTAATTTTGTATTTGACCACACTATCTTGTAATACTTCTGTCTTTCTGCTTTATATATTGTTGCGTACTTTCATTTTGCCTATCAGAATGCAGACCTCTTAAGGGCAGGATTCCTATTTAGTAGCGTCTGTGAGTCCTAGAGTTCTTTGTACGGTACCGTTACTTACTAGAAAATCATTATTATTTGGAATAATAGTAGTGCAGAAAAACCTTATGAATATTTTATCTCATAAAATTTAAAAGAAGAAAAGTTATTCCTTACCAGCATTTTCTTGTTATTGGTCTTTAATCTTCCCTTAAGTAATTTGCTTATACTATATGAAGTTTCCTGCATTCCACTGTTTTCGACCTGGAAAAGTAACAATTTGGTATGCTTCAATCTATGTCATATACCCCATTAGTCAGAAACAGCATTCATTTTGCATGGCACAAAGTATTTAAATGCACAATGTTATCAGTTGCATGGTAACATTTCCTTTCCTATGTGGCAAAGGAAAAAAAAAAGGCAAATATAGTCACTTTTAATATTGGAGTAATTATTTAATACCTAACAAAACTAAACATATCTGACTTTAAATATACCAAATTTTGAATTAGTAAGTGGATAAATTTGATATTTCACCCTCTGAAAAATCCTTTCTAAAATGAATTCATCTATAAATAATAGTTCTAAGTCATTCAAAAGTTTAAATTTACAAAATAAATTTTTTGAGCCTATTCTTACTATAGAATGCTAGATTGTGGAGTTCTTTAAATATTAGATTTGGAACAGAAATGATGACTTAAATAACACCTTAAATATGACAAAGATGACTCAGGAGAGTAAAGTGATTTATCTAGTGTCCCACGGGGTCTAAGGATAATCCAGGATTGTAAATTCCACTCTTTGTTTGAATTTTTTTCCCTTTTTTTTCCCCTTTAACAAGATGTCTAGGTCTGACATATGATCAGACTTTTGATTAAGTAGACCAGGTCATTATGTTGTAAATACCAGGTTATGAATAAAAGTAGATGATTGATTGCCACTTATTATTCTACTTAATGCCTTATAAAGTTGCAAAGGAATGATATAATCCAATTGGTGACATTTATTATGATAATAACCTTCATTTGATACATTCTTTTATTACTGATGTAAATTGTTTTATGGCATCAATCATAATATTTAAATATTCCATGTAGTAAGATTGAGTTAGAACAAATCTGTAATAAGACTTACAACGTTGAAAATCTGTAAGATGATTAAAGTGGCTTCGTTGGTTACTCCCTCTCTGAAGAGTTGACTTACAGAGCCAAGGCTTCACTCTTTGAAGGATCCATCCAAGAAAAGTGCTGAGGAAGCACTAAGTAGTTTTTACCTCTTGTGGAGTTTTGGTGTAGTATTAAAAAACAAACTACGCAGTAGTATCTAAGAAGGCTATTAAAATGCTCTTCCTTTTTCCAAGTTCATATCTATGTGAACAGCAATTTTCTTCATATATTTCAACCAAACACATTGGAAATGATTGCAGGAGAAAATATGAAAACCTGGCAGTTTATCTTTTTCTATGTAGTTCTGTTTGTTTAAGCCAGACATTGAAGGGATTTGGAAAAGTCTGTCAGTGTGACTTTTTCACTTTTTTGGTTTTCTTTTTGACAATATATTTTTCATTAAAAAGTTAACATGTAATGGATTTATCTTAAATGATATTTTAAAAGTTTCTTACGTTTAATTAACATTAAATATTGATATGCATAGTTCACATAAATATAAATTCTTTGGAATCCTGAATAATTTTTAAGAATGTAAAAGACCAAAACATTTGAGAACCACTGGTGTAAATCGCATTATTTGAGGTGGGTACTATTGGTTCACAAAGCCAGTGAATCCAGGTCCACTTTCTGTTAAAGTGGAAGTAAGTAAATATTCGTGAGGTGTTAAAGACATTACCACCAAACTGAGACTTTGTTTTTGATATAAAGATTAGAAGACTTTGATATAAAGATTGAAGCAGAAATTATTTTTCTCACTATCTGTTATTTAGCGCTATCTGTATAGTCCTATGAAAGTCCAGAGTACCCTGAGTATTATATTTCTTATACTTGTAAATTATGGGCCTGATGATAACTTTGGGATGATCCTTATGTTTTTATTTTGCTTCTATAATTTGCTTTTATAAATCTTATATATAATGTTTATTGCCATTGATTTTCTGTCTTCATTTCTATAATGCTCAGAAGAGTACAGACTTTTCGGTATGATTCTATTGGATAACTCACTAACATAGTGTATGTTAAAAGCCAAATTCTGAACTATAGCTTAGGAAAACTGTGCTCTTTAACCAGCATCTAATATATTCATTCAGTTCAAATCCTAAAATTAGCTGGCTACCTGATGTCCAAAGCTTGATTGTTGCTGACAGTGTTTCGGCAATGTTCAGAACTCATATATTTGCTTCCAGATTATGGGATGAAATTATTTATTTTGGTGAATTATTTATTTTGGTGAATGCTCATTTTGCCTCCCCACTTTAAAAGTATTTGTCACAGCACACCAGTGCCAGTTTATTTGTGTCACGGGAAAGAATGGGTGAAAATCATTTCCCTAACTCTTATATGGTAACATTTATGAGGAGAATATTTTATTTGTAAAATACTTGAACTCCATGAAATTTCCAAATTGTTTTGTTTTAATCTAACTCAGTTACAATGAATATGTAACTAGAAATAACATTAAGTTGGAAGCTGAAAATATTCCAAAGAACAATTAGATTATCTCAGTAGAAATTGGAAAATGTATACAAAGGAAAGAGTAGGCTTCCTAATATTAAAAATACCCAGTTTCTATGATAAGAGGCTCCTTGTCTGTCTTATCTTCTGCTATATCCTAAGTGCTAAATATTATGTACAACATATGATAGGCGTTGTATAAGTAGTTGTCTAATGGTTGAGCATTCTTATTTTTTTTTATATAGTTATAGATGGTGAAGATTTAGCAATTTAATTATATTTGCTTCTTATTGATAGAATAAGGAGGAATGAACATCTCCATTAATACTTAGATTTCCTTTCTCTCTGTAGGACATTCTTGTCACAGTAAAATCTATAAAGCAAGAAAAAAAATTGTAGGGTCAATATTTTTTAGCATGTAGGTTGATTATTATAAACAATTATTATAAGCAATTTTGGTATAACTTTGTGAAGAATGGTCCTTGCCTTAAAAGCAGGAAATTATTTCTTTTTTCATGCCATGGCATTGATGCTTTTTCATTTTGTATTCAATATGGTATATTAGGAGACCAAGGCTCAGATTCCAATCCTGATCCTTTCTTCCTTTCTGATCTTTAGCAAGTCACTTAACCTTTCCAGTGTAACATCTCATTAAAAATGGGGAAAGAAAGGTACTTTATATAGTGGAGATGAGCATGAAATTTAGTATGCTGGCCTTTATTTAGGCAGTCAGTATTTATTCAGCTGCGAATAACTAGGCACTGGGGATCTGTTGTGAGCGAAATAGACATTTCTTCCTCCATGGCACTTATAGACTAGAGGAGCAGAGAGACACTAATCAAACAATTGTTATAATGAAGAACACACAGGATGCTATGAAAAAGTAATAAAAGGCAAGTACTATTAATACCTAGTGTCTAGTAATTACACAATATTAATTTAATTTTAATTGTTCCTATACCAATAAGCTAAGACACAAAATTAGTTTTCTTTAAAATAACCTTAATTTCTAACTGAAACATTATTTTTTTAATTTAATTTTATTTTAATTTAATAATTATTTTATTTTATTTTATTTTATTTTATTTTATTTTATTTTATTTTATTTTTTAACATTATTTTAAATAATTTGTCCAAGGACACATGGTTGGGCCATGGCAAAACTGCATTGAAACCTAGCTCTGTCTGAACTTTTCCAACATGCCTAGTTACCATCCTGCTTCCTGTGATTATTTAAAGTAACCAATTTAAAGTGATACTGTACATAAGGATGGCTAGCTTATTTTCAAACAAAAAACAAGTGAATATTATATGCACAGTATCTTTCTGTTTAAAACATGAGTTTTGTGACTATTAAAAGTCTCAAATTTTATTTTTAAAAAGTGAGTTAACCTTGGCATTTATTGATTATTAATAAATAATTTAATATCCTATATTAAATAATTTAATATCCTACCTCAAATAATTTAATATCCTACCTCAATTCCCTGCTTCCCATCCCTCCTCCAAAGGTTTTCTTGATTTGCTAGACACAGTCTGGGAGTAGTGTTATTTTACAGCAACTTCTATTAATCTAATCATACATATTTCTACCTCAATTCCTCCTGGAGCAATTCATTATTGAATTATGGATGTGGGATTGGTAATGATATCTTTCCCATCTGGTTACTTACAAGAAGCTTGCAAAATCATAAGACATCAATAGGAATCACTCATTTTAGGCAAAAATAGGGAATGCTTTCACTATTTAACATTTATATATTTTCTCACTGCCATTTATTTGGTAAATACTCTTGAGCACTTAAATTGTGTCAGTGGTGGGCCTTATGGTGAGAATTAGCAGGGCTCAAGATGCGAGAAGTCTCTGCCTTTTTGGGACTCCATTCTATGTGTTTATGCATCCTTGGGAAGTGGAATTTTCTCAACATGTACAAATTGTCCTGGTTTGGCATCATTTGTTCAGCTAGGTAGTATATATTGAATGTTTTATACAAAGACTCAGAGCTTGGAAATATATTTAACAAGTATACATTCTTAAAGAATTGATATTCTTTGCACAGATGAAACTTAACCTTCCCAAAATGTTTAGCCGTACACTTAAAATACTGTAAAATGTTAATTTGGCTTTCAGGTCAAATGCCAAAATGTCAAGGTGATTATGTATCAGTGATATACCAATCTCATATGTCCAGGATCATTGAGAAATGAAGTTGATGGAGAACTTAGAGAAACTCTATGAGAGCAGAGGCAATTTACTTATTTTTCATCCAGGACTAAGCATAGTATTTGCACCCAGATATTTAATAAATGGAATAGGTTTGACTAGACTAAGAAAATAAATGTTTAGTTAGGGAAAATAGTCATTAGGTTTCTCAAAGGAAATAACATCCCTCCCTCCCTCGAAGAAAGAAAGAAATGACATCCCTCATCTATCTCCTTATATATACTTTTCCTTTCCTGCTTCCTTCTAATATTAAAGAATTAGGTTACTGCTTGTATCACTCACTATTTTGGTTGAAATAGTAACCATAAAACATGGTTTCATAAAACAGCCCTGGCTAACTTAAACTAGAAGGGATTTATTTATTTATTTATTTATTTATTTATTCATTCATTCATTCATTCATTTATTTATATCTCAAAAAGTCAAAGAGTAACTAAAGAATCAGGTTTGGATAATAGATAGGAACTAAAAGCAGCTTAGGAGATAACCCAAAACAGAAGTTTCTTTCCACCCTACTGTATAGATATGCAGTGGTTTTCACTTTTTTTGTCCCTCAGCTCAGGGACTGAATTCCTTGGATGGAGAAATAAATTTGGCCTATCTTTTAGCAGAGATGGTAGCAATCCTAATATCTCACCAGACTATTGTGGCAGAGATACTACCAATAAAGGAATATGAGTGCAAACAGGAAAAGGATGCAGTCACCAAAAACAACAGATGTTTACCTCCCTGATCCATCTTTGCTCTAGGTTTCAAGGAGGAATATAAATTATTCATACCCATCTTGCTAGATGTTTTTTAATCCAACGGTTTAAAATTTTTTTTAACAGTTATTTATTTTTGAGAGAGAGACAGAGTGTGAGTGGGGGTGGGGCAGAGAGAGAGAGGGAGATACAGAATCTGAAGCAGGCTCCAGTCTCTGAGCTGTCAGCACAGAGCCCAATGCAGGGCTCAAATTCACGAGCTGCAAGATCATGACCGGAGCAGAAGTCAGATGCTTAACCAACTGAACCACCCAGGCGCCCCTAATCCATCAGTTTAAAGTGCCAGTTCTCATGCCTGGCTCAAAAAGTATACTGCAATTTTACCACCAGTCTGTAAAGTCACTACCTTCAAATTACTAAGTGTTCTTTTTTTTCTTATTTTTTTTTAATGTTTATTAACTTTTTGAGAGAGAGACACACAGAGCATGAGCAGGGGAGGAGCAGAGAGAGAGAGAGACAGAGACAGAGACAGAATATGAAACAGGCTCCAGGCTCTGAGTTGTCAGCACAGAACCCGACAAGGGGTTTGAACTCATGAACTGAACGGTGAGATCATGACCTAAGCCGAAGTCGGACCCCCAACTGACTGAACCACCCAGCCTCCCCAAGTGTTCTTTATTCTACAAGGAGAGTCTTTATTCTGAACAGTTTGGCTGTATTTGTTATCATTTAGTTCTTGAGTAATTTTTCCTCTCCTGACTTCTGTTCCATTATGCTATCATGATCCCATTTCAGTGTAGCCTGATGGGAAGTCAGATTCCCTGAATTCTTATAGTAGCTTTTTATGAGAATACACTTGGTGTATATCCTTGGATGAGTTAAATGGCAACACTAAGGTTTAGCTTAGGTGTTGCAAAATAGGGAAAATGATAGTATTTACCAGAAAGGATTGTGTGAAGAATCTCTACAAAACACTTAGCACAGTTCCTGGGGCATAATAACGGCTTAATGAATTTTAATAGTGATAACTATTATTTTTCTTCTTTCATTACTCTTTCCTGATCTCTTCCACTTGTCTTTTCTGTTTTCACCTGTAATAATCTTGGCTTTAGGGAATGCTTTTAAAACTATTTCTTCCCTCTGTTTTTGTTTTTTACATGTGATAACAGGATTTTCTGTATTTAAGCAGTGTTCATCAGGTATGCAGTTCTGGGAGGCAAAAGCAATGAGGTTAATTTGTTGGGGGTATCTGGGCCAGGGCAATGCTTCCCAACCTTTTCCATGTCATGCCATACTTAGAAATTAATATCCATGTGGGGTAAATGCTTGAGACTATTTACCCTGATCACTGTCCACCTTGAACCCTGATAGCAACCCAAGGGCTGAGGGTATTTTTGTTTTGGCACATCAGTAAACCATTTTCATATATGGCACAGTGGTTGGGGAGTGTTTGTAAAATAGTGATGTATGTGACTATGCAAAGAAGTGGTTGGACAAGTTATTGTATGGGCCACGTTTAATTCCAGTCAAATCATTTCATGATTCAGTTTGAGTGACTATTATGTCACTTGATAAACTGTTCTGGGCATTGGATCTTAAAGGATAAGTAAGATGATATTGTTTCTCAAGGAGCTTAACATCTAGGGTAAAGTAGATGCTTTTTGTGATAACACATTGAACTTTTAGGAGTATGTTGCAAGAGATCAAGCTAATTGGTGGGGGCTGCTTGGAAATCTCATTCCCATAGACAAAACTACTTGGACAGTCACTTAATACAGCAAAAAATATTAAATTTGAATAGAAGGCTTGTTATTCCTAATCAACATGAATGATCTAAAAACTTTCCCTACAACTGAATCTACTTTTCAGTCGGCCTTTTCTCCTGGGATATGTTTTGGTCACTCTTAACAATCTCGGCTATGCTGTCAGGGAGAAGTATTGAATAGAAGAGAGAGAGGAGTATTCGTTTAAGAATGTAATGTTGAAGTATATTTAGATATTAGTAATACGAAAAGAGCTAGTTGAAAAAGAAATATTGAAGTTAAAGGAAAGGAAGGTCCTTCAGAAATCACGGAGAGAAAGAATCTGAATAAAACCAATGTATAGGAATAGCGTGGGTGAGAAGGGAGAGATAACCTCCGTTGAAATGTCCCTATTTTCACACCTTTCATTTCCTCCTCTGGTTGTTGAAGTCTGGTTTTACTTCTACCATTCTAAAAGTGCCCTTGCAGGGGATAATTAATAACCTTTTCACATCAGTTCATGGACACTTTTCCTGTCTTTCTTGTAGCACTCAATATTTTATCTCTTACTTCATCTTCTGATTTTCTTAACTCTTTCAATATTTGTTGTCCATGTTATCCATGAACTTATTTCTCCAAGGACTCTTCTTCCTGCTCTTAGAATTCTTTTACACCTCTAATCTGAAGAACAGTCCATATCTTATTCATATTTATTCCCTAAAGACCCCACCGAGTTCCTGGAAGACAAAGACTTTATTAAATGTTTGTGGAAGAGAATGACTTTCACCTCTTTTATATTTGGGAATTTACTAGGTCCTTTCCTTAACTCTGCAGTTTGATTGCCCATGTGATCCATCAAATGGATCTGAGTGATCCATCAAAAATTCACTTCTTTAAATACCACCTCTAAGTTATTAACTGCCTCTGAGTTTCCATCATGTATAACCACCCAACTTTTACTGGATGTATGATTCAAACTCATAAAGTTAAAACTTGTAACCATCATTTTTGTACCCAAACTTTTGCCTCACTGTTCTCTAAAGGTAAATGGTATCACCACATACATAGTTTCTTGAACTAGAAACCTGAGCCATGCCAAGTCTCCCTTTTGTTTACCTTCTACATCCACTCATAGAGTTTCATTTTCTAAATAGCTCTTGACTACATTACCACTTGGCCAGCTTCACTAATATCACGTTCCTTTAGGCTCATATCATTTGACTACTGGTGGTACTATTCTAACTTGTCTCTTCACTCCCAAGTATATTTGTCTTTCATCCTACATTCTAAACAGCTAGCATTCCTTTTGAAATGTAGATCCAATCATTCTCTGTGCTTATAATTTGTGCTTTATGTCTGTGCAATATGGTAGCCAACTACATGTGGCTTTAAAAACTTGAGTAAATTAGAATTAAATTCTATTTGGTGGATGCACTAGCCACATTTCACAGATCAATAATCACATGAGTGTATTGGCTACCATATTGGACTGCACAGTATAGGATATTTCCATCATTGCAGAAAGTTCTGTTGGGCATTGTTATTCTATGGCATCTGATGGGATAAGGGTCATATTCCTCAGCTTAGCATGTAAGGTCCTCCTCAATCTTGTTTTCATCATTTTCCATGTATATCTTGTGTTCTAGTCTCAAATGGGCCATATTTTTATGGAAATGTATTTTTCAAACAAAGAGATTGCATGCATTCTTTGTTTTATCTAACATTTCTTTTAAGATGGAAATAAAACATCAGCTGTATCAAAAACCCTTTGTGGTGCCAGACCCCTTTGTTGTCTTAGCTCATTCAGGGTGCTATCACAAAGGTACTACAGACCATGTGGCTTATAAACAACAGACATTTATTTCTCACAATTCTTGATGCTGGAAGTCCAGCATCATGGTACTGACATTTTTGGTATCTGGCTAAAGCTTAGTTTTTGATTCATAAACAGTGTCTCCTAGCTGATTTTATTGATTCTTTTAATTTTTTTAAATGTTTATTTGTTTTTGAGGGACAGAGAGAGACAGAGCATGAGTGGGGGAGTGGCAGAGAGAGAAGGAGACACGGAATCCGAAGCAGGCTCCAGACTCTGAGCTGTCAGCACAGAGCCCAACACAGGGCTCGAACTCACAAACTGTAAGATCATGACCTGAGCCAAAGTCAGATGCTTAACTGACTCAGCCACCCAGGTGCCCCACTTCACATATTTTCTGTACTTGAAGAGCTGTGGACTCAGCATCTGTGGCTGTGCAGAAAAGTCAATTGGGGCCCTTTAAAATACATAAATATTTGTATATATTTATTCAAGATAATATTCATTACATATATCTAAGATAAATGCAGTAATCAGGATGAGTTGTATAAGTGTAACTGGGAGATGCATTTTCTGGTAACTAAGAAAGTTTGGATTTGGGACAAACAGGAGAAACTGAATTGAGAAGCATCTTGTTAGTTATAATGGAATTTTTCTGAAAATCAAATAATCAACAAATAGAATTATGAAACTTTAGTGCTAATATTCAGATGGTATATTCCAGTATACTCCTCCAGTATATTTGGACCAATTGTTACAGCCATTGTCTGTCTTGATTAGTTGATTCTACGTCTTGCAGTTGTTAAATAGCTGAATATCTAGAATACAACCTCTGCTTTTCCTTCTCTTCAGAGTTTGAGTTGTTTTGTCCATTGCCCTTGTTGGTATTTATCTTCTATATTACAGCATTTGCCTTTAACTTTATTTTTGATACTGTCAAATTTATGTTTTTAATTTACTTTAATTTGTCTTTTCTCAAATATGAGAAAGACAATAAAAAGTTAAAGTTGGGTTGCAAGGTATGTCTTGATAAGTTGCATTGCTCAGTATGATGTAAAACATAGCATGAAAAATACCTCAATCATAAATTTGGAATCTTACAGTAATTAAAATCATTTTCCTAAGAAATCATTTAGGTTTTTCCAGGGCGCCTGGGTGGCTCAGTCAGTTAAATGACTGACTCTTGATTTTGGCTCAGGTCATGATCTCATGGTTCGTGAATTTGAGTCCCGTGTTGGGCTCTGTACTGGCAGCATGGAGCCTGCTTGGGATTCTCATTCTCTCTCTCTCTCTCTCTCTCTCTCTCTCTCTCTCTCTTTCTCTCCTACTCTCTCTACCCCTCCCCTGCTTGTGTTCCTCTCTCTCTCAAAATAAATAAAACATTTTAAAATAAATCATTTAGGTTTTTACTAGTTATTTTTCAGAGATATTTACTGTTAATTTCTTTCATATTATTTTTTTTTCTATACCAATAAATAGGCATAGACTTGGCAATTCTCAGAATAACGTGAAGATACTGAGTCTACTTAAGAGATAATGTTATTCCTTTGAGGTGGCCAAACTGTGTTATGTTTTTCTAAAGTAAAAATGCACTGAGGCTTGTCTCTAGTTTATATTATAATTTTATTTATTCACTGATTTTCTCAGTAATAAGACAAAAGGTGAAAAATAAACTTTTGTACTGGCTAACGTACGTACATACAAATGTGTACATGTGTACTATTCCATGTAGGCTTCTACTCCTCTTTTATACTCAAGCCTGTAAATATCAATTCATGTTAGCAATACTATATTTTGAATAATTATAATCCTATGTTATCAATTATATCCTTTTTCTTTTCATTAGGCATATTAGACATATAGTTCATATTAGTTCATGTATGTTTATGCAGAACTTTCATAGAAATTTTTTTAATTTTTTTTTTTTTAATTTGGGAGAGTGCACGAGCACATATGAGCTGTGGGAAGGGGCAGAAAGGGGGGAGAGAGAGAATCCCAAGCAGGCTTCATGCTGTCAATGCAAAGCCCCACATGGGGCTCCATCTCACGAACCATGGGATCATGACTTGAGCTGAAATCAAGAGCTGGATTCTTAACCAACTGAGCCACCCAGACACCACTATAAAGCTTTTTTTTTAATCAACATTATATTACTTTATCCTCACCTCTTATGTAGATGATTTTACAGATATTGGAATGCATTTGAGAGTCTGAATATTTTAATCAGGGTACCATAGCTTATGCTGAGATAATAAACAGTCTCAGTTCCAATGACTTAATGCAATAAAAGTTTATTTCTCCCTTATGAAAATGCAGCTGTAGGCCTGGGCTCTCCTCCAGGAAAGTTGTCCTCTGCATAGCAACTCAGCAATTTGGCTGACTTTGATCTTAGGGTTTTGCCCTTTCAACCTAAGCCCGCTACAGTGTCAGACCTTGGTAAAAGAGACTAAAGAATGCCCAGGGGCTTTGATTGCCTCTGCCTGGAAAGTAGCCTAACTGAATGATGAGCTGGGAAGTGACAAAGTGAGAGAGAGTGTGTGTGTGTTCCAGATTTGGTGAGCTCTAGTAATGTCTGCCATATAAAGTGATATATCAAAGGTCATTGAGCTACAAAGTATCCAAGTTCCTGCAGAATCCAGAGTTTGAATTCTATTTTTGGTGTTCCTTCTATATTGCACAGCAGTTTTTGAAGTGATTGATTGATCAGTTTTTCATTGGGATGAATTTGTATTTTACAGAACAGGAAAACAAATTCTTAATGATACTGAAAATAATAAACAATTAAATAACGCTTTTGCAGTTAGCTTAGTCTGTACTATTTCCCAATGTTTTCTTACCCATAGGATACATTATAATGGATGCACATTGATCCCCACTGGAAAATTATCCTAACTCTTTTTTTTTTCTTTAACTATACTAACTCTTGAGAAAGAGTTAATCTCCATCGAAGCTTCAAATTGCCTCATGTTCATTTTTGCCCATAGTTGCATGTGTTTTCTTCTACATTGACTCCCTAAAGAGTATTCTGATTGGCTTATCTTTATGGGCTAGGCCACATCATGGGTCACAATCCCTTCTAGAGATTGACTGATAGCCCTTGAAAAAAAGTATCTATCCTAGCATGGTTTTAGTTATGGCTGAGAGTAGGGGACTTTTGCACAGTAGAATATACCATTAACTGTTGTTACTCGTTCAAAAAAGCTTGTAGGCAAAGTAATTTTTCTTAGGATAGGGACAGCAGACATGACAGGTCGCATGATAGCAGGTCTTGTTCTAATATTAGAGCTCCATCTTTTTTAGTGGTAGAGGCTGGCTATACTTCCACTGAAACCTAGCACTCTGAGGAGTCCAATTTAAGAACTGTTTTGTTCATGAATTTGGGCTGCTCAGTCTCTGAGGAGAGAAAAAACTGAAAAGGTTTGGATGATCTAGATGGAGCTGAGACTACTGAATTCCTGGAAAAACAAGGGTAGAATGAAAGTGAAAAGTTTTAGTGGGCTTATTATGTGGCACTGATTTTTTATCAAACTCTGCTAAGAAAAAAAGGTGAGTAATATATTCAGAATGGAGGGATTGGTAATAGAACCTGCCTAAAAGATTCTTTAAAAAGAATAACATCAGAAGGAAATACACATCTGAGTTATGGAAGATTGTCAGCCCATCTTAGAGAAGCTAAGATGCTAGGTGCCCTGATCAGTTAGGAGGTTTTTACCTGTAGGTAATAAAATGCCAGTTAAAAGTGACTTTAAAATAAGGACATATTTTGGTGGTGGTGTTGTTTGCTTGTCATGAATATGAACAAGGCTCAGACATGGTTCTGTGATTTTGTGATAGCATCAAGAATTCTGGGTTTTTCCATCCTTGTCTCTTCATAAGATGGCTACCTCAGCTTTAAGCATTCTGTTCTCACACAGTAGTGTTTCAAACACAAAAAAGAAGGGGGCCTTTCCTAGAAACCACACTGCTAGAGTCATCCCCTTCTATCTCATTTGTCTGAACTGCTTTATCTGCTCAGCCCTAAACAATGACTGGCAAAAGGAAAATTATATTTCCATGATAGGTTTACACCAATTATTATGATCATTATGTATCTCTTAGGGCTGGGCCCAATTGCTCTGTAAACAAAATCATGATTCTGTTAAAGCAAAGTAGGGTTTCCTTTTGGATAAACAAAAAGCAGATTCTGTTTCTGTGATCAGAACTAAGAGATGGCCTTACCAAAACATAAATGTACTTGTTAATGCAAGTAGCTACTGGGTTATTAGTTTTACTGCAAAAGGATGAACCAGAAAATGCAGTTCACTAAAATAATATGTTCATTTTGGCATAGTGTGAGATAATTATATTAGGGATCAGAAGACTGTTTTGGTAACTGGTTTTGTGACCTTGTTTAAAATTACTTTGATTCATTAGGAAGACAGTCGTGCTTAATGTTTTAAGATCCCAGACTCAGGAGCCAAATTGCCTGTGTTTGAATCCTAGCTCTACCATTTACTATCTCAAGTTTAATTTTTTCCAAGTCCTGCTTTTCTATGTATAAAATGAAGGTACTTATAGGATTGTTGTGAGGTTTATATCAGGTAATTCTTGTAAGCTGCGTAGCTCACTGCCTGTCATATGTGCAGACTAGGTAAATGTTAACCTTATTAGTGATTTTGTATGTCTAGAGTTGTAATATATTTTGGGGTTTTTACTCTGTTTTTTTGATACCTCTTCACACCATTCTTTATACATGTAGTATTTGACCTCCTAAAATACCTATGATCAGCAAGACGTTAGGACTGGCAAGATTATTAGAGACAGGGTGGGAGCTGAGGAGATTGTAAGAGAAACCCACTAGAGGGGTTGGTCTTAGAGTGGGAGGTGAAATAGTATGAACTTTGTAAATGCTGAGTTGTAAATAGTACTTTAAAGTTAGTTGGGGAATAATTCCATGCTGAATTCTTAGAAGTGGATGTCAGAAGAATTTATCAAGCCTCACATCCCGAGTTTTAGTGCCAGGAAAAGAACACTAGGATATCCTTGTAAAGACCAAGGCAAGAAATGAACAAGGGAGCTATGTGCTATGCACTTACTACATGACATGTCCTAGCTAAGCTATATGATACTTATTTAGGATTTACTTCACCTGGGGCTATCTACCATTATAAAATAGGAGACAAGTCTAAACACAGGAACTGATTGTATGTGCTAAATTACAGGGAGCTAGGTGAGAAGAGATCTATCAGAGAAAATAGTGCAGTATCCTAAACATAGATGAACATGCATTTGATCTTTTTTAACTTTTAGGTGTTAGCAGTGAACATTTTACTGGAGATAAAGAATGGCAGGATACTTTGTTGAGGGAATCTTCTATTTAGTGCTGCACTTGGTCAAGGTCATGATAGTGACAGAGCTTGGTAGCTGATAGGCCAATAGAGAGGACCCAATTATAATTATGAAAGGAAGCCAAAAGAATTTTTAAAAAGCACCATAGTCTGAGAACTTCAACATGGGGTCAATTGCTCCTGAGAGCATTATTGTTTTACAGCAAAATGGAATAATCATAATAATATTGAGACATCTAAAATAGTAGAATTAGCTCATTTTATCCTGTATAATAGGGTAGAGATATTGTTAGCATTGGATATATCTCCATGTAGAATGCTGAGAATTTAAAAGAAAATAAGGAAAAAGTCAGTTTGGCTTTGAATGGATAAACTTCAATTATTTAGAATCTAAATGAAGTATAACTACACATTACAACATGGTAATTTTACATACCCAAAAGATGAAAATGAAACTACTCAGTACAGGTTGCAAGCTGAATACTAGTGGTTCTTGTTTGGATAGCTTATGAGAATCACCCGGGCTCAACTTAAAGCATCCTAAATGAGTGTCTAAGAAGTCCTGGAGCGAGTGCATGTTTGATATGTTTAATTATTCTAGTCCTTTCCCCCCTCCCCTCTGAGCCAGAAGGCTGTTATGTGTATTCTGATTTAACAATTGGCTAACTCCTATAGGTTTTGGTATAATTTTGGAGATGATGTTCTTTTCAGGCTTCTCTTACCCCAGAGGTGATGATTAACATATAAAATTGTAGGTTTTGTTGGTACACATAGAAAATGCAATATATATGTGAATCCATATATTTTAGTTTGACAGATAGTAGGCATCTGCTTTATGCCATTCCCTGTGTGCTGTGGTTATCACGGTGAGCAAAAACAAATTTACTTCCTGCTCTCCTGAAATTAAATCTAGTAGGGAACACAAATAGTTTACACAAAAGAGTATACAAGTATATCATTAATAAATACTTCAAAGGACATGTACCAGGGGTGCTATGGAAGCCAGTACTAGGTGTTTATGTATGACCTAGTTAGGTAGATTAAGGAAGACTTCTCTAAGGAAGTGATAACTGAGCTGGAGCTGAAACATGAATAGGCATTAACTCAGCAACAGTGTGGTGTGTGGGGAAGAGTATGAGGCCAATGACAGAGCACGTATGGCCATTATATGGGAATGAGTTAGAAGGCTTTGTGGATGGGGTGCAGAAGGTGAAGCAGAATGTAAACAGCAAGGTGAGGCTAGCAACGTAAGTTAGGAGCCATGCTGTGTTGGACTTTGTAGGCCGTATTACACAATCATCACTGCTAAGCTAAAGGAAATTGTTGGAGATTTTAGAAAATGGAGGGAAGGTTAGTGGGTGGCCAGGTAGATAGTGCTATGGTTATTAAACTATTTTAATAGTCAAGGCAATTGGTGATAGCAGTGGTGAAGACCGTAAGTGGATTTCAGTAATTCTCAGGAAGTACAATCAATAGGACTTTGTGATTGTGACAGCCATGAAGCTACACTGAATAGACTTCCCTTTAAGAGACACTGTTGTAGGAAGCATAGTTGACCAACAACTTCCAGCTGCCACAGCTTTGGATCCATCATTGCATCCATGACAGAGCCGTAATTCTTAGGCCTTTTCCAGCCAGTGACTGACTGTGGCTAAATCTGGCCATCCTGATTAACAGAGGACTCCCTCCTCTAATGGACAGCCTTTGTGTGAGGACATCCCATTGTCCTGGTCAAAGCTTTCTCATAATTGCATTATTGTCTACTGCTCTTCCTAACCAATTATGCTTCTTTTCCACTCTCTTGCACAGGTCTAAGGCCTGCATTAGCCTTTGTAGGATCTCCTATTCTCTCCATCTGTCCTTCAGAGGCCTTCCCCCTAATAAATCTCCTCTACTCTATTAATTAACAGACTTGGATCCTTCTGAAGGCTATGGGGAATATTCTGAACTGAATGTTTATTTACCCGCAAATTCATATGTGACTATATTTGAAGATGGGATAAAAGTAAAATGAGGTCGTAAGGACAGTGCCCTCATCCAATAGGGCAGGTGCATCTTATAAGAAAAGGAAGAGATACAAGAGCTCTCTCCCTGTACACACAAAGAAGAGATCATGTGGGCACACAGTGAAATAGCAGCTGCCCACAAGCCAAGAGAAGAAGCCTCAGAATGAAACCTATCTTGCTCATACCTTGATGACTCTAAAATAGTAACAAATAAATTTCCATTGTTTAAGCAATTAATTTTATGGTATTTCATTATGGCAGCCTGAGCAGATTAATATATGGAAGGTTGTTCCAGATTTCTCTCCTTGACTCTTCATCTTCACTTGGAAGTCTGTCTCCAAATTTCATCTTCTTTGTTCTCTTTTCTTTCTTTCTTTCTTTCTTTTTTTTTTTTTTTTTTTTTTTTTTGACAATAGTCACACTGGATTAGGGCCCATTCTAAATGACTTTAACTTAATTGACTAGTTAAGACTCTATCTTCAAATAAAGTCACATTCTCAGGATCTAGGAGTTAGGATTTCAACATATGAATTTGGAGACACAGTTCAAGCCATAACATAGTCTTATCTCTTGTTGGTGTCTACTTCTTGAAGAACTTGAAGTGATAACTGATGGATTCGGTTTTGGCAATGGGATATGGAAATGAGAGACAGGTCAGATAAAAGTATTTTTATAATATGTTATATATCCAATTGAGTTGGATTTCTTGATAAATCATAGGCGGCTAAATTGTGGCTCACTAATTTTTATTTGTATTATGTTACAATGGCAAAGTAATCAGTTTCAAAATCATTCTTGGTCACTGATTTACTTTTTTGCCAAAAATAGTGAAGTCAAAAATTTTGTAGTAGTTGTACATTTACTTATTAGGAATTACTCTGCTTGCTGGTGCGCCTAGGTGGCTCACTCGGTTAAGTATCTGACTTTGGCTCAGGTCATGATCTCATGGTCCATGAGTTAGAGCCCGGCATCGGGCTCTGTGCTGACAGCTCACAGCCTGGAGCCTGCTTCGGATTCTGTGTTTCCCTTTCTCTCAGCTCCTCCCCGGCTCATGCTCTGTCTCCCTCTGTCTCTCAAAAATAAATAAGCGTATGAAAAAACTAAAAAAAAAATTTACTCTGCTTCGGCACCTGGGTGGCTCATTCGGTTAAGCATCTGACTTGGGCTCAGGTCATCATCTTGCAGTTTGTGAGTTTGAGCCCTGCATTGGCTCTGGTTGACAACTCAGAACTTGGGGTCTACTTCAGATCCTGTGTCTCCCTCTCTCTTTGCCCCTCCCTCCCTCCCTCTCTCTCTCTCTCAAAAATAAACATTAAATTTAAAAAACAATTTTTAATGTTTATTTCTGAGACAGAGAGCATGAGTGGGGGAGGGGCAGAGAGAGAGAGGGAGACACAGAATCTGAAGCAGGCTCCAGGCTCCGAGCTGTCAGCACAGACCCCAACATGGGGCTCGAACCCACAAACCATAAGATCATGACCTGAGCTGAACTCGGTTGTTCAACCGAGTGAGTCACCCAGGCGCCCCAGAAAAAATTTTTAAAAATTACTCAGCTTAATCATTATGTCTCTCATATAGAGAAGCTTCTGTGTATAAAATATCCAGTAGATGATATATTCCTCAGTTTAGTTTTGAATATGCTTTGGAAGAAATTAAGTAATATTACTTACATTATTCCATACTTAATACCTACAGGCTTTCCTTTAAAAGAACACAAAAAGAATAAGACCAGATGGGTACTGCAAGTTACATTGATCAGTTTTCTCTCTTTCATAGAGTAGTAAAATGAAATGGAGTTTTATTCTGTTGTGTTTATTTTATGTAGCCTCATACATTTCTACATAAAATTTTATCAAGCTTACTTTAGTAGTTTAGTTTTATTTTTGTACTGTAGCTTTTACATGTTATTTAAATGGAAATAATTCCTACCAACCTTAGTAAAATAAAATTTTGAAGAATTTGCAAACTATATTGGTTAGCTATTAACTTGACTACCTAGAAGGGATCTCAAGATCATTTACCTGTGCATTCCATGTGATGAGTGAATATCATTCAATATAATCAACCATATAGCTATTTTCTTTTGCCCTTTTAATCTTCTATATTTTCCTGTACACATTTATAAAATCCTCATTTTTTTGTTAATTGAGAGCCAACAATTTTTTTTTTCAGGTTGCAATATGCATTTACTATGTTTAATAGAAAAGTGTAACTATAGATTTATGTAATTATCAATACATGTAGACAAGATGGGATGTCATGAGCTTAAAGAAAACATTCAATTGTGACAAAAGAACCATAGCTGTTAAAATTACATGAATTTTAAAGCCCCCTTATACTTTTGTTTAAGACTAAGGTACACTGCATATTAAGATAAAAGTAGCCTTTTTAGTTAAAATGTGTACTTTTATTTTGTGTTTTGTATTTTATGTTCAATATTTATTATTATTTTAAGTAGATGGCTTATTAAATGGGCCCAGTAACTTAAAGGTTTACAAGTGTTTTTGACTTTCCCTGAGAAAAATCACTGCATGTGGATATATTTGGTGTTTTTATACCCATGTTACTATCACAGCCATGTAACCATCAGTGCCTAGATCTTTAGACTTAGGAAAGACTTTTTTTTTTCTTTTTGAGAAATTGCATTTCAACTTTAAATTCTATTAAATTAAGTTTCATTCTTTAAATTCTCTCCAGCTGTCAGCACAGAGCCTGACACAGGGCTCGATCTCATAAACCATAAGATGATGCCCTGAGCCTAAGAGCCAGATGCTTTAACCGAATGAGCCACCCAGGCGCCCCAACATGCTAACTTCACTTAAATTGAACAGCATTCCCCTGTTTATTGGGTGCCTAACAATGTAGTTTCTCTGTACGTTCTTGTTTTTAAAGAGCTTAGATTCATGTTTGGAAGACAGCATTTATATAAATGATAAAATACAGTGCAAGCTAAAATAAGTAACAGAGTGCTCACTCATACCAATATAGTCAAACATTTACACTATACAGAGTATAGAAAATAGCATGATTAGCCAGATTAGTTCAGCCATGCACTGAAAGATTCATTCAAGAAACAATGAAGACCTTGGGAGTGGGGAGGAGTGTCAGCTGAGATAAAATTTCAAGTCCTTAAGGTCTACGTTTGTATCATTCCCTTTTTTAAGACTTGCCAAGGTATCCTGTGACCGACTATGACTAGGTTACTGACGTATTGACTCTTTGACAAATAATATATGACCTGGAAGGATCAAAAATAATTCACATGACATTAATTTCTTCTTTGTTTAGTGAAAATGCCAGAATGTTTGAAAAGCCACATGATTTAGAAAATTGAGTGAAAGACTGGCAAAAGGGAAGAGGAGAAATTCTAACTCTGAATATCCTTAACTTACACTGCCACATCCCTTCACTTACTCTTGTGTATTCACTTTTTGAAACCAAAGGAATGCATGACAAAGGTCATTGAATTATGTAGTTCAAAAGAACCATTAGTTAGGTATATCTCCCTTGTGCTTTTCCTATTTCTGGGATCAGCACTTTTATTTTCTTAGTTTTTCTGTGAATACCTTTATTAGTCTCAATCACAGGTTGGTAAACTATGGCCCATCAGTCACATGTGGTTTCTTGATCTATTTTTTTAAGACCTATCAGTCAAGATTTTTTTTCTTTTTTTACATTTTTAAAGGGTTGTAAAAAACCAAAGTAACAACAGCAAAAAATTAAGGTGAATATGTGACAAGTGACTGTATGTGATTGCTACAGTCTATAATATTTACTATATGATCCTTTGCAGAAAAAGTTTAGATTTCTGATCTCTACATGGGTGTGAGTGTGTATCAATGTGCTTGCACACATATACATGCATACAGACATGCACACATGGATGTGCTTACTAATTTAACAACCTAACCATTTAGTTTCTTGCCATATAAAAGACTAGCTTATACTATTTATTGCTGTTTTTACTTTTTGCTATTTTTATTTTATTTTATTTTATTTTATTTTATTTTATTTTATTTTATTTTATTAGTTTTAACATTAGTATTAACTCTTACATTGGTTGCATTTGTAGTTTTAAATACTATACTGAAACTTCTTGTTTCCTGTTCCAACATGTTTGGGTAGGCATATAAATAGATCTATAGGCAGTGACTGGTGGATCTTTTCTTGGTTTTTGTCCAGACTTAGTAGTATTTTCTAAATTTTCATCACTGAGACCGGGTACTTTACCCTCAGAAGCTAGCACAATGCTTGATGCTTCATAAGAGTCAAATATTTCTTGAGTATGTATATGTGTGAGACAGTTTGTCTCTCAGGGGATCCACTGTCATCTTTACAGAGGCTTGTATAGCTTTTCCCAGTTGGCACTGTAGTCATAGTATATCTTTTTACACTTACTACATCATATAAAGTGACCCAGAAGCATAAACATATATGTTGTTACTGAAATATCTTCTGTTTTGTTTTTAACCTCCCATAGAAACTTGTGTAAAACATATTTTCTTGTGTATGGATTTGAGGTTATTGCATTGGAGGTGACTTAGGCATTGATTGTAGGATCAGATTTGGATCACTGACCTAGTATGTGTCATTCAGACCCTCAAGTATTTAAGGAGCATCCTAATCAATCAGAAACTGTTGTACAAAGCAGTAATACAATGGCAAACAAGGCATGTATAGCTGCCCTCCTGGAACTTAGTGGAAGAGAGAGGCAAATAAACACTCAAATAACCATATCTACAAGTAAATATAAATGCAAACTGAGATAAATAATTTGAAGGAAAAGAACAAGTTATGTGAGAGAAAACCTTAGAGTGCAATCCTAAGTCAGAGACTTCCATATGAATTCAAATAATGATTAATGTTTAGCACCCTAAAATATTTTCTGTCCTCTAAGGCAGTGGTTCTGAAACTTTAGCATGTATCATACTGACAAGAAGTGTTAAAATGTAGGGATCTTGGCCCCAAGTTCAAAGTTTTGTATTCAGTAGGTCTGAATGGGCATGAGGATTTACACTTCTAATAAATTCCTAGATGATTATGATTCTGCTGGTCCAGGAAATGACAATTCAAGAACCACTGCCTTGAGACAGTGGTTTTCAGCACATTGGAATAACTTGAAGAACTTTAACAAAATACTGATGCTTAGTTCCTCTCCTTGGAAAATCTGATTTAATTATGTGGAGATATGGACTAAGTGTGGAGCTTTTTAAAATACCCTAGGTGATTCTAATATGCAGCCAGGTTTGTAAGCTACTTAGTGTAGAATTTGAACATGTATCACATAGAGTTTCTTAGTGGGGCAGAAAATACCTAATCCTGCCCAATGGGAAGAAGGCATAGAGGAAGTAGGGAAAAGGCTGGAATAGAAAGCTTCGGTGAAAACATGGTACCCAAACTAAGGCTTAAAAGTTTATCTGTCTATACCATAAGCTTATTGAGAAGAGAATGTGTCAGACAGAAGAAATGGTACACAACATGTAGGATTAGGATCGATTTTGTTTCATAAATAATCCTAGGTAGTAGATCATTTCCATTTCTGAAACGTAGCCATTCTGATATTGAGTGCCTCGTATGTCAGCAACAGAGGGATAATTTATTTTTCGTTTATAATTACATATAAAATAAGGATCATTATGCCATATCCAAATAATTTTTATTTGTTAATATGCTCTATTTAATAGGATGAGAAGAAGAAACCGAAAGACTAGGAGATACGGAGTTTTGGATACTAACATAGAAAACATGGAGTTGACACCTTTAGAACAAGATGATGAGGATGATGATAACACTTTGTTTGATGCCAATCATCCTCGAAGGTAAGTAAGTGTTGGACAGTTTCATTCCATGAATTAGGAGGCAAGTTCTTGATAAGTAAAGTGAAAAAATAAAGTAGAAAAAATACAGTATTTCATTTAGCAGTTTTTATCCTAACAGATTTTATTTAGTTCTATTTAATGAAGTTCTTTGTTTTACCCAACCAATAGATCACATACACATTGCTTTGCTAAAATAGGTATAAACAGAATATCATCCCCACAAGAGATCTTCATTGTAGGTCTCCTTGTAGAGCTTTGTTCTTTCAGCTGCTACATGTAACATGTAGTAAGTCTGTGTGTGCGTATGTGCGTGAGAAAGAGAGAGAAAGAAAGAGAAATATTAATAAACTTGATTTTCTTTTTGCATTTTGAAAATATTTTGATTTTAGTCTGTTATTCTATTTGTAAATCATGTTTTTGTGCAAATTATGGTATTAGTGGTCTGATAGTATAGCTAATGGTCTGATATCTATTCTCAGATCTATTCTTGCTGACTATTAAGATGCTTCCTAAGAAGTTTGGATAAGCAGAGTTAAACGGCTGTGGACTTAGTTTCAAAGCAGATGGAATGAAGAAAGGAGGTAGTAAAAAAAATCCCCTCAATAGGGGAAGACATGTTGGAATAGAGAGGAGATTTTTTGGGCAAAAGAAAACTAGAGTCCAGATTTAGTTACAAATACCATGAGTACAGAAATCTTGGATTTTTATACATGTAAGGATGGGAGGATCAGCTCTGGCAGGACATAGGAATGTGCAAGTTTTTTTTGTTTTTGTTTTTGTTTTTTTTTTTTTTGAGGGAAATGTGTAGTTTTATAATCTGCTAAAGAGTTTGGTATCAACCTGCTGTCATTGGGGAACCATTGGTGTTGTATGGAGTGTATGTAAGTCAGATAATCAGATTCATGTTGTAGAAGAGTATGTCTTGTAGTAGTGGAGAAGGTGGCCTAGAAGAGCTGAAGGATGGAGAGGGACAGAACCAAGGAATATAGGAGGCATATAAAGGAGGGAATGGTTTCCATGAGATGTAATTAGCTGTAGTTATCTTTTATTTTGTATCCTGCCTCACCACAGACCTTTCTCTAATACTTACACCACTCTTGTTGCCCACTTTTCATGAATTTTGTGTTCTATTAGGGAGCTAGACATTAGAGTTACATAAACAGTAAATACAGGGTGGTATGAGAACTTGTACTAGGGGCATAGAACACTTAAGCAAAAACTAATGGTTCAGAAAAGACTCTTAGACGTGATATGTTAATGGATACTGAAAAATGAGCAAAAATTAGCAACATTAAAGGTGGATGTAGAGGTGGGAGCTGGAGAGAGAACAGCAGGCACACAACACAAGAGGCAAAAGAGAATATAGAGTATTCAAGAATCTAAAAGAAGTTAAATAGATGCTGGGGTGCCTGAGTGGCTCAGTCAGTTAAGCATCCAACTCTTGATTTCAGCTCAATTGTGAGATTGAGCCCCATGTCAGGCTCCATGTTGAGCGCTGAGCCTGCTTAAGATCCTCTCTCCCTCCCTCCCTCTCTCTCTCTCTCTCGCGCTCTTCCTCTCTTCCCCCTTCCCCATTCCCCTCTTCCCTGATTGCTCACTCCCTCTCTCTAAAAAATAAAGTTTAAAAAGTAATAAAATATAACTAAAAGAAGTTAAATAGATGCTATGTTAATCTATGTGAGAATAAATGAATGAGTGAATAACTTTTGAGCTTTGAATGCAAAAGTAAGCGTGATGAGCAAGGAAGAACAAAGAATCAAAAGGCAGATCATGATCCATGACAATCAGTGAGAAATTATTCTACAGGTTATGAAAAGCCACTTAGAAAATTTTAAGATAGGAAACATAATCAAAGTTGTGTTTTGAAGATTACATAGATTGGAGAAAAGTAAGTTAAGGAGTAAGGCAACCAGGAAGACCAGTTAGATGGTGCAAGTACATGGGGTGGCCAGTAGTAGAGTGATAGCAAGAGAAATGGAAAGGAGTTAATTATTCAAGAGCCTTTGAAAGGTATTAGGAACCAGATTTAGAAATTGTGTTTGGAGAGTTAAAGTGGGAGAAATGGTTATAATAATAGGAAAGCATGTTTCAGGGGTAATTATAATTATCAGTGATAATCTTTTATTTATTTTTATTATTATTATTTTTTAATGTTTTTATTTTTACTTTTGAGACAGAGAGAGACAAAGCATGAGCAGGGGAGGGGCAGAAAGAGGGGGAGACACAGAATCTGAAGCAGGCTCCAGGCTCTGAGCTGTCAGCACAAAGCCCGATGCGGGGCTTGAACTCACGGAGTGTGAGATCATGACCTGAGCTGAAGTCGAATACTGAACCGACTAAGCCACCCAGGCACCCCAGTGATAATCTTTTACTACTATGTATGACTCCACTTATTTAAAAAAAGACGTAGAAAAAACTTTAATGTAGATATGTTTGATTAAAGTAGGGAGAACAGTAAACAGTGCTTACATATTCATTCATTCATTCACTTATTGATCCAAGAAATGAATGATTGAAAAGCAATTTACACAGCAACTGTTTAGTGCCTAGCGCTGACCTGGGATACAATAGAGCAACAAAAACAGAACAGAAAAAGAAAAAAAATTCTAACTTTGTGAAGGTTAACTTCTAGTGACAAAAGGTTGAGATTGGGAGGTTGACAGTTCATTTTCATTTTTGTTTCTATATCTTTCTATGTTGATTTTTTTTTTCCCCAAGAACATATATTTATGCACTACTTTAGGAAAAAAAAAAAAAAAACTTTTTGTTTGGGAATAATTTCAGAAAAGTCCTAAGAATAAAAATAGTACAAAGAATATCCTATTATTTTTTTTTCAATGGTTTTTAATGTTTATTCTTGAGAGAAGGAGACAGAGCAAGAGCGGGGGAAGGGCAGAGAGAGAGGGGGAGGCGCAGAATCTGAAGCAGGTTCCAGGCTCTGAGCTGTCAGCACAGAGCCCAATGCGGGGCTCGAACTCACAAACTGTGAGATCATGACCTGAGCTGAAGTCAGACTGAGCCACCCAGGCATCCCAGAATATCCTATTATTTTTAAATCTAGATTTACCTATTGTTAACATTTTACTTAAGAGACTCTTAACTAACTGTAGAGAACACACTGAGGGTTGCTGAAGGGAAGGTAGGCAGGGGATAGGCTAAGTGAGTGATGGGTATTAAGGAGGGCACTTGCTGTGATGAGCATCAGGTCTTGTACCTAAGTGATTAATCACTAATTTCCACTGCTGAAACCAATATTACATTATATGTTAACTAACTAGAATTTAAATAAAAACAACACATTTTACTACATTTCTTCTTTTGTGTTCTACCTCATAGTGTAGCTACAGAAAAATGCATCTCCCTCATTTTATGTTTACCTAATGTTCTGATGTTTCCTTGTAATTAGATCCAGGTTATACATTCTTACCTGAAGTACTTTCTCAGGCTGTCATATCTGGAGACACACAATGTCCTTCTTTCCTTCATTAGCAGTAGTAATTTTGATGCACCTATCTGAAGTTTTGCCCAGTTTCTCTAGTATGTTACAACTTTTTCCTCACTGCAACCAAGAAGATATTTTAAAATCCTGAAAATATTCTTTCTTTTTTAATTTTTTTTGCATTTATTTATTTTTGATAGGCAGAGAGAGACAGAGCACAAGTTGGGGAGGGGCAGAGAGAAAAGGAGACACAGAATCCGAAGCAGGCTCCAGGCTCCGAGCTGTCAGCACAGGGCCCAACGCGGCCCAAACTCAAAAACCGCGAGATCATGACCTGAGCCGAAGTCGGACGCTCAACCGACTGAGCCACCCAGGCGCCCCAGAAAATATTCTTATCAAAATTTTCCCCTAGGTTTAGCAGTCATTCGTCTTAATTCTTGCTGGATCTGATCTTCACTGTGATAGTTGCAAAGTAATGATTTTCCAACTTCAACATTTCCTTCATATTTACCAATTAGCTTTGATACTATAGTGTAAGCAAGAGCTTTTCCTCGTTCCTTCTGCATTCATTTATCTAACTATTGACAGTATAGAATCATAATTCTTCTCTTGTTTCAGTGGTGTATAATTCATTGTTGTACTTGCCAGTGGGAGCCTCTTCAAGCTGGCTTCTGTGTCCTTGTGATTTGCTCCCATTGTTTTTAAAGCACTTCCTTACTTTCTAGCCTAATAAGCTATTCCAGGCCCATTTTGTATCTATCCTGCCCTAGTGATGGAATCAGCCATTTCTCCAAAGAGCTTTGGTTTCTGTTAGTGGCCCCTAAATGAGCTCTTTGTTACTAAAGTGTGTCCTTACTTCTTGGTCCTTTCAGCCAATAGGGCTATGAAATGTGTGGGCACACACACGCATGCCCATATAAACATGCGTATTCACATATATACATAAACTTTACATAGTATTACTTCATACCTCCCATTCTATCATGCTGGTCTATCGGCACTGGGTTCTTTCTTGCCTTCTTCCTTTTCCATAGTTGCATTCTCTTTGTTCTGTCATGAGAATGACTTCCAACAATGTTCTGGATCCCAACAACATCAGCACATTTACTCATTTGGTTATTCCTAAAATAATATTAATACAGTTTCAGAATTGCTTTACCTATGGCACTATGATAAACAAGCCAGCTAAGGTTTAGAGTTTGTTAGTTCTCTCTTTACAACCTCATCTTGCCCAAGACAGAATATATAGTTAGATATGTACATGATTTGGCTTGGTTCTCTCTTCCTCCCCTCTTTAGTGTGATTATCATAATCACTTGAAATATAATTTAAGTCATTTGAGTTTGCTTTTTGTTTCAGATTTTTCCTCCCCTTCCCATTTTCATTGACATTTTTAATATGAAAAGTACTAACATGCTTCTAAAAGTAAAAACTATACACATTTTTTTTTGAAAAATATACACACACATACACTCAGAAATATCATTCCCTCTTATATTCTTTACATGTCATTTTCCCCACCTCACCCCTTTAGGTAATCAGTTTCATTATTTTATGGTTTATCTACCCTGTGTTTTTTTTTTTTATAGAAGTTGGCAGAAATATGTATTTCTTATGCTTTCCTCTTTTTTGCACAAAAGGTATAATACATGTTATTTTATACCTTTTTGTTGCTTTGTAATATCTCCTGTGAGTCATGCTTTATAAATTCATAAAGATATTTTTCATTTTTAACACCTTCATAGTACCCCATGGTGTGTAGGTACCATGGTTTATTCAGTCCATTGCCTATGCTTTGACATTTAGATAGTTTTAATTACTTTGCAATTACAAGTTATACTACGATGAATAACCTTGTGCATGTGCATTTTCAGAGTAAATTTCTAGTACTGAGATTATGGGTCAAAGAGTGTGAAAATCAGTTTTAACCATGAAAATATAAGGCATCCCAGTGGACATAGCAAATTTCATGAATTTATTTTTTCATTAAGAGCAGTGATAAACTGCCTGTCATTTGTCCCCAAATACTCTACTAAGATATATGGTGGTGAACAAAATTAGACAAAAAAAAAAAAAAAAAAAAGCATCTTTATATAGTTAACAATGTAGTAGGCCAGGAATACAGAACAAAGAAATCTTGACTAGACTTGAGATTCCCCTAATTGGTTTTTTTGGGGGGTAAATTTTTAATGTTTATTTGTTTTTTTTTGAGAGAGAGACAGAGTGTGAATGGGGGGAGGGGCAGAGAGAGGGAGGCACAGAATCAGAAGCAGGCTCCAGGTACTGAGCTGTCAGCACAGAGCCCGACGTGGGGCTCGAACTCACAAACCACGAGATCATGACCTGAGCCGAAGTCGGAGGCTTAACCCACTGAGCCACCCAGGCCCCCCCACCCTTTTTTTTTTAATGTTTTAATTTAATGTTTTAATGTTTTATATTACTATTGAGAGACAGAGAGACAGAGAGAGAGAGAGAGAGCATGAGCATGGGAGGGGCAGAGACAGGAGGAGACACAGAATCCAAAGCAGGCTCCAGGCTCTGAGCTGTCAGCACAGAGCCCAACATAGGGCTCGAACTCGCAAACTGTGAGATCATGACCTGAGCTGAAGTCGGACGCTTAACGACTGAGCTACCCAGGAACCCTTCACCTAATTGGTTTTTGACCTTGGCACAATCAGGGGTAATGTTCTTCACTAGGCCAGAGCTACTTTTGCAAAATGAGCAATGAGATGGATATTTCCATACACCAAGAAGCAAACATCAAACCACTATTCTATTCTCCCTTTTTATTCCTTTTCAAACAATATTAAGCATCATTTAAATAACACCTACACTGATTCTAGACCTCTGCTTTGAATTTTTTCGTAGTCTGTACAGTTACAGACCCTTTTTTTGAAATGTCTTTCACTTTGGGGAAGGTGGACACATTTCTTTTCTACTTTGTGACTAGCTATGTGTTTATATTCCTGTTGCCTTCTGTAGTTCAGAGATTATTGTCTGTAATGAGATACACAGTCCAAACTCTGCTACTTCATTTGAAGCTGATTCAATGAGCAAAGCTCTGATCTTCTAATGTTGGTGTTAGAAATTAAACATGCGTAAACATGAATAATTCCATCAATTTAGTCAACATTTCATATTTATCTTGTGGGAAAGATACATACAGATCTCATTGTGACTGACTTTAGTAACAGATAATCAGGGTTGATACCATTTGCTTCTCCCATTAAAAAGAGGGGAGGGGCACCAAGGTGGCTCAGTCAAAGATCCAACTCTTGATTTTGGCTCAGGTCATGATCTCATGGGATTCCTGAGATCTCTCTCTCTCTCTCTCTCTCTCTCTCTCTCTCTGCCCCTCCCCCGCCCATGCACTCTTGCTCTCTCAAAACAAACAAATACACTTTTAAAAAGTTAATATAGAGGGAAAATTAGTACTTCTGTGGAGAGTGTATTATAAGGTCATTTTAGGCCCTAAAAGAGGACTTTCACCAAAGACTTACCTGAAGTCCTACTGTATAAATGATAGAAGAAATCAAGGGAATGGATGATATTGGTAGAAATGTCTTTAGAGGGATAAGATAAGGGATATTATCAATGAACCCAGTGGGGAGCCTGGACTGAGTGGGGTCAGAGAACTACAATAGGAGCAATTACAATAGTCATTTGTTAGTTGGTACCTACTTTACCTACTTTAGTGGAGGATATAGCAGACACTGTACTGGGTTCCTTACATGTACTATGAAATCATCAAGACAGTCTTGCAAAGTAGTTGCTGTTGGTCTTTTTTTTTTTTTAATGTTTATTTATTTTTTGATAAAGAGAGCACAAGCGGGGGAGGGACAGGGAGAGAGGGAGACTCAGAATCCGAAGCAGGCTCCAAGCTTTGAGCTGATAGTGCAGAGCCTGATGTGGGGCTCAAACCCATAAACCATGAGATCATGATGACCTGAGCTGAAGTCCAAGGCTTAACAGACTGAGCCACCCAGGCACTGCCACCCCCCACTCCCACATTGGTCTTATTTTAAAGATTAGGATGTTTGAGTCTCAGAGAGTTTAAATAATAGGTTTCTCTTCCTGCTGTAACCTAATTCCATTTTTTAAATATTTACTTGATTTATACCTTTATAATAAAGAGAATAATTCTAAATTCTCTTCATTCTGTCTTTTATATCAGCACTTGCTATTACTCTTTATTTTGCAAACGAGGACCCTAAAAATAAGGAATGTAAATATTATGATATGCCTACTTTGCCAACTGCAGTGCAGAATCATATTAGTCTTAGAGTATAACTGCTAGTAATTCTTGTGGAATCAGCTCTTACTGATGCTGCCTTCATTGTTTAAGTTCTTTCTAAAATTAGTTCCTCTTTATTTTCCAGATTCTATCCACAAAATAACAGGAAGCAAGTTATTTCCAGAGAGGCAAATGAATTTCCTTGCTTAGAATTTTATCACAGCCTCAAACTATCTTTTTGTAGTCAGCTCTTTCTGAGAGGAGTGTTTTTACTTTGGTTTTTAATACATCAGAATTTTAATGTTTGTTGTTGGTAGGATTTGGGGTAGTTATTTTCACTGTTTCTTTGTATTAGATGGAACCATATGAAACTGCCAATATATGGTTTCATCTAAGTTTATTCAAGGAAATTTATTATTTCACATAATAGTATGTCACAGGGTTAACTCTGGACACAGTACATTAAGACTGTGGCTTCTTTTCTTTGCAGTCCCCTTGGTTCTGCATATCTTCATGTGTTGGCTTTATTTTCAGGCTGATAAGAGGACGGTGCCAGCAGTTTCTACAATCATATCTAGAATGGCACTTTCACTGGAAGTTAGCGACTTGCTCTCTTATATCCCTTTCTTAGGAATGAGAAAAGTTTCCCCAGAAATTCTAAATAAGGTTGTTTTTGTTTTTGCTTTCCATATCACTGGTCATGTGGCCATTTCTAAACTAAACTCCTGGGAAGAAAAATGGAAGTACCATAATTAGGTAAGAATTATCATTTGTGTTCCAGTGGATATTGCGGAGTTATCCAGCAGTATCCTCATATGTAGTACTTTAAACATTAATATTAATATGGTGAAATTGGGAAAATATATGAATGGGAAAAAAAGTAACTTGAGCAACTTGGTTAATATAACTTCTCTTGAATTTACTATTGATATCCTAATTTTGTAAATGAGAGGTGATTTCTTATGTTTGGTTACTAAAATTTTTTGCACAAAGAAATCCCAAAACTAAAAAGCAAATGTCAGTTTTTAAGTGTTGTGTAGGATGTTTCAGCCCTCTTGCATAGAAAAACTGTTGAGGAATCAGCATATACTGACTAAAAAGTCCCTTTTTCCTCAAAGAAAAATATTGGAAACAAATACTCATAACCAGTCCCCAAAACAGTTTAAAACAATGTACAACAAATGGGAACAATACTTTCTTGCTATTCTGTTTGATTTCCACCAAAAATTAAAATAACCAGTAGTATTTTATAATGATGTACACCACAGGACAGCTTAACAGGCTTGGTAGCAGCTTCTAAAAGCTGGCACTTACATCACTTCAAGGCTGTTTTAGTCATTTTTGTCAAGTATGTAATTTTTTTTAATGTATGTCATTTATTGTCAAATTGGTTTCCATACAACACCCAGTGCTCATCCCAAAACATGCCTTCTTCAATGCCCATCACCTACCCTTCCCTCCCTCCCACCCCCCCCAATCAACCCTCAGTTTGTTCTCAGTTTTTAAGAGTCTTATGCTTTGGCTCTCTCTCACTCTAACCTCTATTTTTTCAAGTATGTAATTTTTAAAACCCTAAATTTGCTTCTTAGCTACTTCTATTCTGCTTCATTAAATTTAATGTATATGTCTTCATTACATTTGTGCTCATTGTTACTTGACCACAAAATATTTTTTCATATTAACATCACTATATCAGAATTAGAAAGCAGATTTGATGTATAAGTATTTAACCAGAAACACTCATTAAGAAGGTCTTATTCAGTTACCAATTTGAAAATAGTTCTAATTCCTAAAACACTACTTTCACTGTGAAACATATTATCAGAATAAACACTAAGAGTATTCAAAGTAAATAGAATATAAAAGTATGTCAAAGTACTAATGTTTATTTTAGATAAAAATTGGTAATGTTACGTTTAGTCTGTACTTTATCCATTTAAAGGGTACTATGCAACTTTGTCATTATTTAAATGATAAAAGTAATAATAAAAGGTAATAAAAGAGAGCCTTAATGTTTTTTGTGTTTTTTTTAACGTTTATTTATTTTTGAGAGAGACAGACACAGAGTGTGAGCAGGGGAGGGGTAGAGATGGGGAGACACAGAATCTGAAGCAGGCTTCAGGCTCTGAGCTGTCAGCACAGAGCCTGATGTGGGGCTCAAACTCACGATTAGTGGGATCATGACCTGAGCTGAAGTCGGATGCTCACCCAGATGCCCCTGTTGTTTTTGTTGTTGTTGTTGTATGTTTTTTCTGTGGACATTGAGCCTTAGAAGAAAATTTGCCTTGCTCCATTAATTAGACATCACAATGTGCATAAGAACATGAGTTATTTTTATTTATTTTTTAATGTTTATTTTTTTTTTAAAGAGAGAGTGTGAGCAGGGGAGGGGCAGAGAGAGAGGGAGACACAGAATCCAAAGCAGGCTCTAGGCTCTGAGCTGTCAGCACAGAGCCCGACACAGCGCTTGAACCCACAAACCATGAGATCATGACCTGAGCCAAAGTCAGACACTCAACCGACTGAGCCACCCAGGTGCCCTAAGAACATGAATTATTTGTATGTTATTTTAACAAATGTTATATAACATCAGATTTTTTGGTAATGCCCTTTCTCATCTCATTGCATGATCTGGAGCTATCCTATTTAATTTGATAGCTACTAACCACATGTGACTCGTACATTTGAATTTGACTAGTGTGACTAAGAAACTGAAGTTTTAATTTTACTGGATTTTAACTAATTGAAATTACAGTTAAATTGCCAGATGTGACTAGTGGCTGTTGGACAGAACAGACCTAGAGCAAAAATGTTTGCTTGATCTGGTTTAAATTAATTCTATTAAATGAACACTTCTACAACAGTTAAATCACAAATTTCTGTCCATATAGCAGTTGATCCATTTAATGAAATGCTTGCTGCTTTTGTTCAGGATTTATACCCCACTGTGACTGTTTGGATTGTAGTCCCTCTAAGTTGAGATAGACAGATATGGGAGGCAGAGCATAGCTACCCCATGAGGCTGATGTGCCTGAATGGGGTTAAAGACAATATAGGGACAAAGACCTCAAGTTTATGGACAGAAAAGTTATAAACACAATTATTAAGTCATTAACCTTTCCTAGTGTTCTCAGATATTATTCATTCTTCAAGATCCATAGATACTGTATCTTCTTTAAAAGAATTTGGGAGGAAAAACAAAAAAAAAACAAAAAACAAAAAACAGGCATCTAATATTTGCAAATTTATTTAAATGAATAAAGAGTAACAATACTCTTGACTGCACTAAGACATTTTTTTAACTTCATTTGGATTTGTAGCTGTTTTGAGAGTTTAAGATTTTCTGAGGTAGCTTTTAAGTTGTCCTTGAAAATAATGACTTTTTTTTATTATTGCATCATTTTGTAATATGAAGAGACAAAACATTCTTGAGGTTTGAAAAGTACTCAAACTGAGGTTTCCATAAAAATTATTAAAAACTGCACAGTTGCTTTACCTCATAGAAGAGCATGGTGATTTTTTTTATTGTGTTAAGAATACATGAGCTCTACTTTCTTAAATTTTTAGGTACACGATACAATATTATTAACTATAGGTGCAATGCTGTATGACAAATATCTAGAACTTACTCATCTTGCATAACTGAAATTTTATACCCATAGAATAGCAATTCCGCATTTCATTCTCCCTCAGTCCCCAACAACCACCATTCTGCTCTCTGCTTCTCTATGATTGACTATTTTCTACAACTTTTTTACTTTTCCCTATTTTAATAAAGAACATAAAATAGCAGGATTTTTTCTGAATTCAAGAGTTTCTGTCATGTCATAAGAAATCTGTAGTAGTTGGCTCCTGACATTGACTCAATGGCTGTTTGATCAGAGTCTAAATTTATGCACTTTTCTCCAGCCTTTCCTCATGCTTGTCTTATCCTGGTTATATGACTGCTGTAATTTCAGCCACCACATCTGTGTTTCGGGTAACAAGAGGGTGGTAGGCAAGAATCCACCCCACCTCAGTCTCTTTATCAGAAAGTCAAAATTTCTCAGAACTATATTCTTCCCAATACACCTTCACCCCCTTTTACTAGCAAAAACAAAGACAAAAATGAGTCAATATTTTTATCAGCAAACAAAAAGTAGATTAGTGTTAAATACGCAGCTTATAATATGTCACCCTAACTATTCAAGATGTTTTCTGAAGGTTAAATTTGTCAGCTAGTAAGAGAAATATTTGGGTTTGGAGGTCACAGAATGAATGTATGTGTTTTAAGGAATTATCGTTCACGAGTAGCTGTTTTCCAGAGCAGTATGAGTAGGAATCCAATGTAAACAGAGTAGCAGCGTTTTGTGTTTATGTGTGCAGTGGGAATTCTGTCAATAGAACGATAGAGCAGCTAATCTAATCTGATATAATCTTTAAACTTCTGTGACTAAATCCTCATGACTGAGGAGTGCTGTGGTAAAATAAGGAGCAACAGAATATGATTGTGTAGACTGAAATGCTTCTTGAGCTTCTGTCATTGATAACTGAATCTCCTTAATTCTGTTTCTTGAATCTTGGCTTTTCTTCCTCACCATGTCACCTGACAAATAGTGTGATTGGTCTGCATCTCTCAACTCTTTCCCAGCTCTTGGACTCTTATTATAATAGTTTTGTTTTCATCCTGAAGGTTTCCATAAAAAGACATCCTTAAATTCTTGGAAACTGTTTTATCTCATTCTTTTTTAAAAAGCTTTAATAAGCAGATTTTTTTGTTTATTTTTGAGGAGAGAGAGCATGAACAGGGGAGGGGCAGAGAGAGAGAGAGGGAGAAAGAGAATCTCAAGTAGGCTCCACAGTGTCAATGCAGAGGCTAATGCAGGGCTCGAATTCACGAACTATGAGATCATGACCTGAGCCAAAACCAAGAGTCAGATGTTTAACCGACTGAGCCACCCAGGTGCCCCTGTTTTATCCCATTTTCTTTACTTTTTTTTTATTTTTAATTTTTTTTAAAAATTAAGTTTATGTCTTTATTTTGAGAGAGAGAGAGTGAGCAAGTGGGGAAGGGGCAGGGGGAGCAAGAGAGAGAGGGGGAGAGGGTGGGAGAAAGAGAGAGAGAGAACCCCAAGCAGGCTCCTCACTACTACTAGTGAACCAGATCATGACCTGACCTCATGAACCAGATCATGACCTGACCTGAAGTTGGATGCTTAACTGACTGAGCTACCCAGGCATCCCTGTTTTATACCATTCTTAAGAAGAAGAACTTATGCAGTAAATAATTGACCAAGATGGTATTAGAATTCAGACTTCCTTTCTAGGCCAGGTTTTTTGTCCTCTGAGTGATTTCTGCCCTTTATTTGTGGTTCTATAACAAGAGCAGGGAATAATGTTTATTATTTTTCTCTTTTTTTCTTTTTTGTCATCACCATCTTCCCCAGTATCAAGCATTCTTTCTGGCAGATAATAGCTCGGTATATGTTTGGTGATGTATTTAAGTACTAAACTTAGCACACATAGCTGAATAGGTTGCAGGCCCTATTTTAAATAAATCAAAGCATTAAGTATTATGGTCACTCCTGTTTTCACATGAAACTATATATTTGAAATAGATTTGCCTGTACTTCTTCTACATGTCACTACCATATAAAATCTCTTTGGAAATGTTAGAATTATAATTCAAAAGATAGGGTCTGATTTAATTAATATAGGCAAAATAATCGTTTGTTTTAGTCAGTGCCATTCATTGTAATTCCCTTACATTAAATACTTTCATTACCTTCCTGCCAGGCCAAATCTTTGGGGATATTTTAAAATGTGTTCAAGTTTATTCCGGGATGAACATTTATAGTTTTTGTTTTTGTTTTGTTTTTTGCAGATAAGAATGTGCCTTTTGATGAAAGGACTTCATCTTTCTACAATGAAGAGCAGAATTTCTATGTTTAAGGAATAAGAAGCCACTTTATCACTAGGGGCGGGGTATTTAAGTTATATATATTATAACAACCTTTAATTTGTTGTTGCAATAAATACTGTATCATTTTGTTATGTCTTTGAATGTACAGAAGTGCTCTTAATGGGCTCACAGTTGTTGGGAGTGAACTGCACTATAGTAGAAATCTGTGTGAAAATTACTTTAAAGCAGGGTGTTTTCTGATCAGTTATTGTTTCTTGCTTACCATATTGTTGTAAACAGTTTTATATATTAATCAGTTAATGTTTTGTTTTTTTGTGGGTTTTGGGGGGGACTTTTTGTTTTGGGGAGGATTTTTGCCTTTTTTTTTTCTTGATAAAACTATAAATCCCAACAACCAACTGGTGTGTAAAAATAATTTAAAATTTCTTTACCAAGATGTATTTCCCATTTTTTGGGGAAAAAGAAGCCAAATTTATTACTTTGCATTTGTGTTTTTTTTGTAAATTAATAAATGTCTGAGTTGTTTGCAAAACAAGAAATGATGTAAAAATTCTTTTAACATGGTACAGACAGAATATGTTTACAGAATAAATCCAAAGACTATAGAATTATATATTAATATATACATATTATATGGTTTCTAGAAAAATCTTTCAAAAAAGATTATTTTATTGAGCAACTTGTTAAGATACCTTCTTTGATTAGATATTTTAGAAAAATGTGAATTTCAAGGCCATTTTATTTATTTACAGTATTGTGAAAGATAGAAGTAATGACACAACATTCCAGTCATATATTTTGGTGCAGGAGAAAAAGGAATTAAAGTAAGTGCATAAACTTTGGAGTCAGACAGACCTGAATACAGAGACTGACTTTATTAACTAAGCTATTTAACCCTGTTGGGCTTCAGTTTTCCACATTCTAAAACTTAGAAAGGAACTTACAGGAAAAGCATGGGTCACAAATTTAGTTGCTGATATGGGCCAGGGAGGTAAATTAAATATGTGTCTGTCTATCAGGATAGTCTAAGTTGTTTAGTAGTAACAGATGGTCCCCAGATCACAGTGGGTTACAACAAAGATTGCTGCCCGTTTGTTATGGACTGTGATTCTACTCTTCCGTTGTCTTTTCTTCAGGGTCAATGCTGATGGAGAAACCTCTGCCTGGAATAATGCCTCGTAGCTAAATGTCCAGATGTGGTGAACTACATGCTAGTTCATAAGCTTCTGCCCTAAAGTGATATATTTCACTTCCATCTACATTTTATTGGCCAAAACACACCCTAAGGCTACTCCAGAGTTCAACAAGGCAAGGATAGGTAATCCTCTAGCAATGAGGTAAGTTGGAGTATTTGGCCACCTGAAATGCCAACTTAGTTTTATCAAGTATGTTAACTGGCTTAAATTAACTACAATAAGTCTAGTCCCCCTGATGTCACTGTATTTTTATATGTTGTCTAAGTAGGAACTTAAAAGTGAAAATACATTTCCTCTTCTGAAGGGAGCAGCCTCAGTTTAGCTCCCACCAATAGTTACCATGAGGAAACACTTGCCCAGTACTACAAACTCATAGTTTTCTAAGAGAAGCCAAGGATCCAGATTTCTTATATAAACTTTCTTCATTTTTAAATGTAATTAAAACAACATAATATTGGATTTAATTTTAGCCCCCTACCTACCATTTTGTGATATTTGAAAATCATATACTATAGTATCTTAGAAATAGTAATAATTAATTTACTAACTGCTGTTATTTATAAACTGACTTTTGAATTAAAACTAAATGGAGGTAAAAATCAAATCTGCCTGAAGATAAGAATAATGTTTAAGATGAAGTAAAGATAATTTTAATAAATGATCTCCAAGTTAGGTTTAGAATTTTTTTTTTAATGTTTATTTATTTTTGAGAGGGAGGGAGAGAGGAGAGAGAGACAGAACACAAGAAGGGGAGGGGCAGAGAGAGAGAGAGGGGGAGACATAGAATCTGAAGTAGGCTCCAGGCTCCGAGCGGTCAGCACAGAGTCTGACTCCGGTCTTGATCTCACAAACCACGAGATCATGACTTGAGCTGAAGTCAGACGTTTAACTGACTGAGCCACCCAAGCACCCCTCTAAGTTAGGTTTTAAAAAGGTGTTACTGGGGCGCCTGGGTGGCTCAGTCGGTTGAATGTCCGACTTCAGCTCAGGTCATGATCTCACACTCCATGAGTTCGAGCCCCGCGTCAGGCTCTGTGCTGACGGCTCAGAGCCTGGAGCCCACTTCAGATTCTGTCTCTCCCCTGTCTCTGCCCCTCCCCTGCTCATGCTCTGTCTCTCTCTGTCTCAAAAATAAATAAAAACATTAAAAAAAATTAAAAACAAATTAAAAAAGGTGTTACTGAAATGTTTGGGCAGCAGCAACTTTATTAGAAATACACAAATTCTCTAAGTGACTACTTTAAAGAGAATATCCTTCAACTGAATATGGGAATTCTGGCATGTTTGTTAGAAATGCTCTTATTTCATTATATTCATATAATCATTACTGAACTGCAAATCTGTTAAATAGTAATCATAATAAGCCACACTTTGATTAAAGTGCCAGATAGTATGCCGGATTTTAGCTTCATTGGATATGTAACAAGCATGCTGATAAAATGGTTAGGATTTTCATCTATAAAGTTATGTGTACATTATAAAATAACTGGTGATATCTTAGATGTTGTGAAAACCTGTTACTATTCTCCTTTCTCATTTTTTACTTATTTGTGGCTATAATTTGTTGGTAAGAACCTACCCTAGGAATTAGAGATCAATGGAAAGTAGTATAATTGTGGTCATAGTTTAGGACTAGAGTAAATTAGAGAAAAGATGGGTTTGGAGTAATTTATAGATGTCATACACTTCAACTGATCAATCACCGCATGGCGCCAGAAAATTAAGTAGCTTCTCTCTGCCTAATTTCTTATAATTATTAGGTAGACAGTCACTACAATACAGTGAAGACAAGCTGTTGGGCTTGGTACTCAAGCCACACCGAGTCAGCTCACAGGTGGTTACTGGGTTTAGTTGCCTCACTGAAGGTATAGTCTGTGACCCTGTATCACCTATCCTTTTTTTTTTTTTTTTTTTTTGGTCCTTTGTTTTTTTTTCTTTTGGTCCTTTTTAACTTTATTCCTTTTTACTTATGTAGTATAGTTTTACCTAATTTACCTCTCTACGTGAAGCAATAAAGGAAAGATAGTTTGTTTTTCTTATGTTGGAATGTAAAAAGAACTTAGAAAAAAAGGATTGAAGGGATGAATGTAGTGAAAGAAGCCATTCCATAAATATTTAAAATACTTATTTCCCTGAATATTTCTCTGGCTACCCCACCAAAGCTATCCCAGTCAGTAATGACTTTTATGAACAGTTTCAGTGACTTGTAAGAATCAAGCAAAAATTATTCTCAATATAGATGCTATGCTTGATTTAGTAAGATAGATGTTTGATATTTTCTAATTTACACTGTCAGTTCCTATATCAGAAGTTGAACATTTTAAATCCACAGACTCCAATATATTTTACCTGCCCATGGGAATAGCCTGTTACAAAGCAAGAGATAAAGACAGAGGGAAGAAATTAGGGGAGGGATCCTCCCCAAAGCTTTCATGACTAGCTCATTGAGAAACCTTGAATGCTGTGTGTTCCATTAAAAGATCCTATTATAAAGCCACAGTATAGGATGTATTGGCAGGTGTCTGGCTCTGATTTTTTTTTTTTTTCATCTCACTCTAAATATGTTTTTATTTGTATTTCTCTCCATTCTTACTATACAGGTTCTTTCAGTACCCATGCTATGTCATCCAAGAATAAAACAAAATCACTCAGATTGCTTTTGTTAAATAGGCATTTGAAGGAAAGTAAGCCGAACATCTCTGATAGTTATTGTTCTTAATCTGCCAGTGTCCTTTTTGAAGCAGCCTTAGTCTCCACCTATTGTTATTACCTAAGAAGGATTAGGTGTTCACTTCATCCTTTGACTCTGCTCACCTCCTTGCCTGAAGAAAGTTCTTGACATAGAGTGCAGCTTGTGTTTTGTTTTGTTTTTGTTTTGTTTTTAAATCCTTTATCTCCAAATCAGGAAGGGTAGCAGTCTTTAAGCTTCAGACTTTAGCTCTTATCCCCTTGTTTTATGTATTTTTCCCACTCAGTCTGTTGCAACTCTTCATCTGTTCAGGATCTACTCTCCTAAAATTCGAACTGCATTTTACTCAGTAAGCTGATAAACTATTATGAGCTAATAGCTTCTCATGGGTTAATTAGCTAAATTTTAAATAGACTGGTACCAGTGTGGTCAGGGAGGTCCAGGAAGCCTGTAGATTTACTTGTTTCCAAGCAACAGGCATGTGACCTTTGTCAGAGGGTTTATCAGATTTGCAATACACCATACCCATGCTATGGGTTAAACAAACCCTAAAATCTAAGGTAAAATCAATAGGTGCAGTCTTTCACAAAAGATAAATTCTGCATTTTTTTTTCCTTGAAATATGGCAAGCTAGGCTCCAAAAGTAAGCATCCCAATTCTTTGGCTTAACCTTTTAATGGATTTCAGTATTTTGTTTTTAAGATATGGATGCACGAATTTTATTTCATAATATTCCGTAATTTTGTTTTCTCTCTGTGGTAAAATAGACTTTGATAGATAGGGGTTGATTAATCAAGCTTGTTTCTGGCATCCATAGGAACCCACTGGTTATTGCTCCTGAATTAGTATGCTGTCAAGCAAACACACCTACTCTGGGTATCTGTTCACAGTTTAGTTTACTTTTAATTTGTTTATGATGTACATGGTTTAAAAAAAAAACAATTGTATCTTGGGATCTAAAGGCCAGAACTGTTAGCAGGACCAAAGGGGGTCTCTTCCTAGAAGTATTCAAGAGCAAGAAGATTTCTTTTCTGCAGGAAGTGTGATGGTTCCTGGCCTATGGGAAAAAAAAATATTTTAAGTATACATTTGCTGGTTCCACACTGAAGAATTCATGTTATATTGGCACTGGGAGTGGCTTAAGCATCTGTACAGTTAGAAAGCTAAAGGGTGCCTGGGTGGCTCAGTCAGTTAAGCAGCTGACTTCGGCTCAGGTCATGATCTGGTGGTTCATGACTTAGAGCCCTGTGACAGGCTCTGCACTGTCCCTGCTCATGCTCTCTGCCCCGTCCCTGCTCTCTGCCCCGCCCCTGCTCTCCCTCTGTCTCTGCCTCTCTCCCTCTCTCAAAAATAAATAAACATTAAAAAAAAATTAAAATAAAGCTACATGAGCTGGGGCTCCTGGGTGGCTCACTGTATTAAGTGCCCAACTCTGGATTTCCACTCAGCTTATGATCTGGCGGTTCATGAGATCGAGCCCCGCCTCATTCTCTGCACTGACAGTGTGGAGCCTGCTTGAGATTCTCTCTGTCTCTCTCTCTCTCTCTCTCTCTCTCTCTCTCTCTCTCTCTCTGCTCCTCCCCTGCTCACACTCTCAAAATAAAGAAACTAAAAAGAAAAAAAAAAAAAGCTACATGAGCAATTCTTTTGTAAACTCAGATTGAGATCCTTTTCCAGTCTAACGATGAATCACATTGTGATTGAGAACAGAGCTTCAGAGTCTAACAGATCTTGTACTGAATTCTGGTTCCATCATTTTCCTCTTAGTAACTCCAGTATTTCTTTTTTCACTGTCTCCTATTTTCCACATAAAAGTAATAGTTCATACTAACTAAACCACTAGTGTGCTAAATGCTTTAGGTTTGTTAATACATTCAATTCTCATACTAACTCTTTGAGAGAGGGATTATTATCCTCATTTTGCAGATAAGGATACTAAGGCTTAGAAAGATTGGAAAATTTGTTTCAAATCCAAGAGCTAGAAAGTAGCAGAACGGTCTACTGAATGTAAGTTCTAAAATTTGTTTTTACTAATGTAAATCTCACTTTGTTTCCAAAGAAAGGATTAGGTTGTTTGTAAATGTACATACAACAAAAAGATAAAATCAATTTGCAGAGGTGAGAAAATTGAGATACAGGGAAGGAATAGGTAGGAAAATAAGGTCATGCTATGATTTTATTATCTCATGTCTATGCTATGAAATTCCATACCTTGCTATAAGTGTGCCATTAATGTCACTGAAGAGGATGGCAAAGCTATTCAGTTACTGCTAGTACAGGGACTAGAAGGAAATTTCTTTTCCTGGGTTCTCAAGTAGTAATATAATGAAGGTCCTCTGATAACTCTTTCTTCAACATGTTTATGATAAACTCACAAAGTATGCCATGCACATCTTTTAAAATGTCTTTTAATATAGACTGTAGGCATCACACTCCAATATAATTCAGTAAAATTAATTTCACAGGAAAGCAAAATAATCCTGTTTTTATGCAACTATCTACTGATTCATACTAACGGGAAGGTAAGTCTTAACGTTATCTAAGTCAGCCTTTACCAAAATATTCTTTAAAAAAAACCTATAAAAGGAATCACTTCTTCAACATGTGTTTGCTTTTCCTCCTCTCTTTCTCCTTTTGTTTGTAGTTCTCTTTACTTTTAGGTTTCTCTTAGATCTTCTCCTCTTCATACTTTGATCTGTCCTTAGGCTATAAGCATAAGTTTGGCATAACTACTCATGACTTCACTTATCATACAGACAGTGTCAAATCAAAAATTGCACCAGGCAAGGAAGACTTCATTCAAGGCTGTTACAATAGTGGACAGTATATTAGGGCACCTGGGTGGTTCAGTCAGTTGAGCATTCAGCTCTTAGTTTCGGCTCAGATCATGATCCCAGGGTCATGGGAATGAGGCCCATGTTGGGCTCCACACTGCATGTGGAGCCTGCTTGAGATTTTCTCTCTCTCTCTCTCTCTCTCTCTCTCTCTCTCTCTCTCTCTGTCTCTTCCCCCTACTATCCTTCCTTCTCCCTGTCTTCCTCTCTCCCCCTCTGTCCCTGGCCTCCCCAAATAATAAATAATTATTTAAAAAGAGAAGAATAGAGGCCAGGACAAAATCTAAAGTCCACTGAAACAAAGATCAGAAGGGTTCTTAAGCCCTAAAGTACTAGAGGATGTTGGTAAAGTTACAGTCCATATATGTTTACTAATTGACTTTATCTAAATGGAAAATAAACTTGTCATATCGTTATGATGATAGTTTTGCAACTTGACCCCAAAAAAGTTGGGCTCCTGCTCTCCCACAAGAACTGGGAGATAAGGGTACTATCTCCCTTGATGTTTACTTATGCTTCCAACAGATGGTTCCCAAGTCCCTAAGAAAGACATTCTGGGTTGTAAAACTGTCAGGAGGTTACAAGAAAAAAAAAAAAAAAAAAAAAAAAAAAAAAAAAAAAAAAAGATTTACATCTCAAAGGGGCAGAGAGAAAATTTACAATTATGTTTTCTCAAATAAACAAACAAAAAGGTAGGTAAGGAATCATGAGTTAGGAAGAAGTTTTCATTTTAGTCAAGTTAAGGGGAATAGAATGTTAAGGCCATTTTGGTCAGCATGTTGTTCACAGATGTGTATTTCCTTAAATTTCTCTGATATTTAAGACCTATATATTTAAACGCCTGTATATACTTCCCACCCCATGTGGATGGCTCATAGAGGCATCAAATTCATGATCGTCCTCACACAGACTAGGCCTTATTCTGTGTTCCAATTTTCAGTGAAGGACATCAGCATTCACTTAAGTATGCAAACCAGAAGTCACAGAATCTTCCTTAGCATCTTCCTCACCTGCCATATTTAGTCAATACCATGTTCACATATACATATAATCAAAGAGAGCATTTGGCAGTACAAAATTTAATTTTTCCAAGTTAAAATTATGGGGCATAAAAAAATTATGGGGCCTATACTCTGTGGGCTAGATTATTAGCATCTCAGTTTTCCATTTTTGTTGTAAAATGAACAGAAATGTTCTGCAAGAAAGTCCTTATTCTGTTACTGACTACTATCTTGGCCAATCTGCGGACTGAATTACAGTCTTCCACCCAGGCACATATCCTAATTAGACTCTTCAGTTTCCATAAGAGAATGTTAACTCTGTCTCCATATCAGCATTTGAATCTATCTTGAATAATAGAGTATTTACAGCACTAAATATTATATTGATTCATCAAAATCTTACTAGCAAGAAGTTTTTTTGAAGACTGGAAGTAGAAACCACTGGCCACCAATTCCTCTACACTTTGAATTCAATTCTTGGATTAATTCAGACTGCCAATAGCCTGTAAAGCTGTACCTCATTGCTTTTGTTTTTCATTTTGTAGAATCACTTTGGACTATCTGGGATTATGCCTTTGCTGAAGAGTGAGATTATGAAATTTTTAGCTGTGAAAGATAAGGTTACATTTAACTTGTTAACAATGAGTAAGTTGTATATGACATCACATCACATCAGTTTTTATACAAGGAAATGATAAATATTTCCTTCAGTTGAGTACCAGAAATATTTGTGTTACCATTGAGCAGCTAGTTGGATATTTATTTTATGTACTCTGGCAATTTTGTAATTTGTATGACTGACTTTTTTTCTTTGCCCATAAAACTTGAAGCTGAATCAGCAACCCCTGTTTAGCAAAGTACAACACCTTATGGTATATCATTTTGTGTATTCATCTCATTCCTGGAGTATCAGTTTATTAGCATGGCTACATGTAACTGAAAATCCAAATAGATTATTTTTTTCATTATCTCAAAGTCAAGAGGTTTGTGGTTGCTAGTGTTTCTTTTATAGATCAAGAAATTCAGGGTCAAAGTCTCTAAAAATGTCTTGGTGTTTCCTTCATGGTCTCAAGATGACTGTTATAGCTGTAGGAATCATGCCTTTGATTGCAAAAGGAAGGAAGAAAGTACCAGAAAAAAATAGTTAGTCTTGGTAACAGGTGTTCTTGCCATTTATTATTTCATATCAAACGTTCCCAAAACTTAGTAGCTTAAAATAATTTAGTATCATCACCTATGGTTCTATGTAATGATTTAGGCTCAATTGGCCATTTTTACTTGGTATTTCTCATGTTTACAGTCAGATTGTGGCTGGGACTGGAGGCATCTTAGGCTTAACAGATCTGAATATCCAAGGTGACACACTCATGGCTGAGTTGATGCTGGCTGTTGTCTGGGAGCTCAGCTGAAATGCCTACACATGCTTTGGCTTCTCATAGCATGGCAGCTGTATTCTGAGAAAGCATCTCAAGAGTAAGTGTTAAAAATCAAAGCAGTAAGACTTTTTATGACCTGGTCTCTGATGTTTGAGAATATTGCTTCTAGTGACATTGTTTGTTTGTTTATTAATTTTTTGAGAGAGAGAAAGAGCAGGAGAGGGTTAGAAAAGGAGAGAAAGAATTCCAAGCAGGCTCCATGCTGTCAGCGCATAGCCCGATGTGGGGCTCAAACTCACAAACTGTGAGATCATGATCTGAACCCAAATCAGGAGTGGGATGCTTAACCAATTGAACCACCCACGTGCCCCACTTCTAGTCACATTATTTTGGTTAGAAAGGAAAGCTTGTCATGAGAGCCTAGCTTATCATGTGAGAAGCAACAGGGGGATGGAGACAAGGAATCAGTGGTGGCCAATTTTGGAGAGTATCTACTACAGTCTGCTCTCTGGCTACTAATATTCATGTCCCTTCCACATGCAGAGTAGACTAATGCCCTTCACTGTCTCCCAAGTTGTGGCAGGCATTATGACATTGGTTTAAAGTCCAGGATTTATCATTTAAGTCAGGATCAAGGGTTGATGAGGGTCTCACTTCACAAATGCAGTTTCTCAAGCATGATTTCTCTCTAATGAAACCTTTTGCCTAAAAAGACAAGTTGTCTGCCCAATAAACTCAATAAATTATCTAACACATTCAATAGTACAGTGTTGATGCATGTGTATGAATTTGCAATAAAAAAACAAAAACAAAAAACCTCCCAATTTGAAAAAGAAATCCGGTCTGACAGACATAGCAGTCGCTCATGCACAGGAAGTCTGAAGTCTGCCTGAGCACACAGGAATCAAAAGTTCCTTGAGTGGGGGCGAGTCCTGCTCCCTGAGAATGAGGCTGTGTGCCAGTTGTCTGCCCTCTGGGTTTCTGGTGCTGCACTCTTAAGACTTCCCTTCTTTTCCTTTACAACTGGCCTGTGTTTACTGCTGAGTAGTCTTCTCAGCCTGCTTTCTGCCTTCAGAAGGTTGGAGCCTCCAAGGGCTCTTTTAAGTTTTGAACTGTTTTGTTTAGTCCAGTTTTATTAGGGTTCACTCCATTAGAAAAAAAATCAACATTCCCACTCCCCCTCCCCACCCCCCCAAAAGGCTCCTCTCTACTTTGGTCTGAGAGTCTTGATAGTGTGGGTTCATATCTTTAGGATTCTTAGGAACTCTATTTTTTAGTTAGGAAAGTCTATAAGACATTCAGTGATATTCATAGAAGCCTGTTCATCTGGTTGAAGGCTTGTCATAAATGCTTCTTATGTATCAGGGAAGGATGCTCCAAATGCACCACTAAAATGAACTTTACCCTCCTGTTACATGTTACCGGAAATATTCTGGGTTTGAGTTTTACCCTGATGTGGTTTCTTATTTTGAGAAACTTTTTGCAGGTTGCAAAGACAAGACATGATAAACAGTTCTATTTTTGAGCCCAATAAGTCCTAACTCTTTTATTTATCCTCTAAATTCCTCTATAAAATGTTGAATGTTGTCTTTTTTAGCTCATTCTTTATTTATCTAGATCTTATCTTCTGCATCTAACAGAAACCAATTGGCATGTTCAGCTTTCTGCCTGGCATTTTTCTTAGCCTGATATATCTATTCATTAGGACAATTTTCTATTTTATACATTACTGTGGCATACTATCACTAAACTTTGTGCCGCTAACAGGTTTCCATATGCCCTACTTTCAGAAATTCTGAATATCCTTTCTATATCCTGTCAGTCAAGTCAATCACTAAGGCCATCTCAGATTCAAGAAAACAGGAACTAAACCTCCACCTCTTGGGGGTGAGGGAACATGCCTGTAAGGCAAAAGAAGGAATTTTCATGGCCATCCTTAGAGATTATCTATCTATGACCTGAGGAAAATGAAATTTTCCAGAAATCCTTAGTATATTTCTCTCACTGACCAGAACTGTTTCATAGTTGGGTAAAGAAACAGTGCAGACTAGGAAATGTGGGTCCTTTTTTTTTTTTTTTTTTCCTGTTATTAAAACCTCCGTTTGGGAATAGAGGATTAAGAAAAAAACCCAGAGAATTAACATTCATAGCAATCTTCAAGTCCTGTTGACCGCAGGGACCCTGTATAGCAGGGACCTCCTGAACTGGGGTACAGGAAGCTCTGGATCAGCCAACTCTGTACTCTCTCATTGCATTGTTGTGGTCTCTAGCTCTGCCCTCTGAGGGGCTACACAGATGTGATAGTTCAGCCTCTTGGACAGTTTCTAAAAATAATTACATGCAGTTGTGTGTTGGGGGATCCTGGGAATAGTTTCGTACCTTTTTAGTGGAGCAATGACAGTTGCACGAGTTTACAGTCCAGACTAGATGTTTGGCCACCGTACAATTCTGTCACACACTAGCAGGTTATACAGGTCTAGTTACTATCCTATAGGTATAACTATAGCTAAAGATATGATCTAGTCAATGTTTTTAACAGTGGATATTGTCTTTATTGCCTGGCCATTACATTCTGCCCACTCTTCTTGCTTTAACTTAATGGTTATTGCCGTGGTGTAATTTAAAATCATATGTTTGGGGGAAGGCTAAACCCTTTATTTCATTTGTGCCTTCATACTGGCTGCATTTGCCTGGCTGCCTACCAGTCCTATCTCTGATTAAGTTTGCTGCTTTATAATGCCTTCTATTTAGGATGCGAATTGTGTGGTTTTTGTTTTGTTTTGGCCTTCTAAGAGTTCAAATTATAGGATTCTCTGGCAATACAGATGTCAGACTGTGAGAATCGAGCCCTTCTCTTGCCGAAGTGGCATTTCCTCTCATCCATGCCTCCAAGCTATCTACCTTTCACCTGGGTTCATCTAGCTCTTCATTTTCCTAAATGTGGTAATAGAATCAGCACTAGCCAACATTCTGATCAGTCCCACTCTTTCCAACAGGACTCAGTCAGTATATAGTTTGCTTTGCAAAGTTCCTCAGATGACAGTCCAACCAAATATTTTCCATTGTGTATAAAGTGTGACCTATTTTCTAGTGTCAAGTATCTAAGACCTGAATTTTCATCTCTATCCATTAAGTCAATTCCACATTTTAGTTCCTGTTAGTTATAGCAACCTATTTCTAGTAACAATTACTGAACCAATCACAGTACTTAGGTGCACGAACAATGCATTCTAAATAATTTAATTAGTAACAGTTAGTTCATAAAATCCCGAGAAGGGCCAGAGAAAAACTGTACAAAGGGAAACATCTCCTAACACTTATGACACCAGGAGCTAGATAACAAACTGCTACAGCTGCCCCAGAAAAACATACCTCTGTGATTATACACGCCAGATCAGATGTCCCTGCCCAAAGGCTGACTGATTGTGTTCCAGTTTATTGCCAGACTTCTGCTTGATACTGCAAAGCAGTCTGGAGATTACAGTTTTCAGATCTACAGTCTGTTTTACAGAAAGGCAAGCTAAAAAACATGTAAGAATGAGTAATCAATAAGCAGATATGTACAATCTGTCACGCTTGGTTTTTATTGCATTTTTCCTTCCTTGTTGAGAAGCAACGATATCATAGTGGCAAATACAACATGTAGGTTCAGCACTCGGGCTTAGTGGCATTCGCACTCCACTGGCTGTGTGGTCATAGGCATTACTTAATTTTCATAAACCTCAGTATTCCTATTTTGAAAAACTGGGATAATATAAGCTCAGTATGATGACTGTTTTAGGATAGTGCAAATAGTTAGCATAGTGTCTATGTGAAACCATTTCTAACTAAGTAATAGTTACTGCTGTTATACATTAGTTCCACTTTGAAGCAATTTCCTACCTTATTTTTTTTATCTCAATTTGGAATTTTTACTATATTTTCGAAAGGTACTTTAGGATTTTGAAGTTTAATTTTAGAATGAGACTTGGCTTAAATAAATGTACATAATTCTGAATATTAAAGTATGGAAAAGGTTGCATGAAAATTTAAGATTTAGTATCTCAGGATTTTTCAGGGAGAGTTCTAAAGGACTTCTGTAAAAAGTTTATCATACCCCACATTTCTCTTTGAATTATGGATAATATTATTGAGTCTTAATATTTAGTCACTAATTCCAGAAAAATTTTTAAGCACACACTATGTGTTAGTCCCTCTGCCTAAGACTGGAGATACACACACACACACACACACACACACACACACACACACACACACACTAGGTGGTGGAGTAAACTAAACATATAGTTTATATTCCAGTAAAGGAGACAGACAGTAAACCAGTACACAAACATAGATAAAATGATTACTGACTATGATAAGCACTATGAAGGAAACATGTAGTTGCTATATTAAAAAAGTATTGGTAGGGGCAGGGTAAGCCCCTTAACATAGGATTCAAGAAATTCTTCCCCAAGAAGGTATATTTAAATTGAGACCTGGAGGAATGAAAAGAGATCTATGTGTGAAAAACCAGTGGGAAAGCATTCCAGGGAATTACATTCTGAAAGCTTCCTAAACAGAAACTAATTTGAGCCATTAGAGAAACTGAGAGAACACCAGAATGCCTGGGGTTGAGTGAGCTAGTGGGAGAGACTAGTACACTGTTAGAAAGCCAACGTGGGCCAGATTGCACAGTAACAAAGGCCTGGCAAGAAATTTGGGTTTTATTATAACTGAAATGCAAATGGGAAGCTACAGAAAGGATTAAAATAGAGAGTGATTTAATCTAATTTGTGTTACAAAGATCCCTCTGGCTGTTATATGGAGACTACATTGGAGTGAGTTCAGAGAAAATTAGAGAAACTAGTTAGAAGGCTTTTGAAATAAATAGGTGGTGTGCGGGAGTAAGGTGGTAAGAGGTGAAATGGATCTAAGTGTATGAAATGTAATACAATTTAGACACACAACAAACCAGTTGGAGCTATTGATGGATTGGGTTGGGGAGATAAAGAAAAAGAAGTCAAAATGACTCCCCATTTCCTTTCTTCAGTAATTGGGTTAGTTGTAGTATTCTGAGATAGGGCAGATTGACAAAAGATTAAGTTTGAGATAAGTATTTTCTGGGGATGACCAGTATATCAAGATTTCCATTGTAAGATTTCAGTGAGATGAGCAAGTAAGGATATCAAGTAGATGGTTGGGTATGGGTCAGGAAGGCAAAGGAGGTGAAATATATATTTGAGTATTGCCACAAAGCGTTGGTATCTAAGTCTATGGCTCTTGAACGGAGGTAAAGATACTGTGCATTATCAACATAAGACAGTATTTATCATGGGGTAAAAATGAAATTACCTGGGTAGATTATATAGATTTAGGGAGAAGAAGTCATAAGCTCATCATCTTAGAAACCTCAATGTCCAGAGTTTTGTGAAGAATTCTCCTGTCCTTGACTTATTGTAGATTACGGAAAATGTATATGGATGTGTCTGTGTGCGTAATATTTGATTTGGGGGAAAAAGTTATGAGAATGAAGGGGGGTCCCCAGTCACATAGGAGAGCATGTCCATTCAGCAGAGAAGAGGACCCCAGACTGAGCTCTAAGAAACTTGAACTTTTAAAGGTTTAGTGGAGACAGATATGCAAAGAATTAAAAGAAGAAGAAGAAGAATTACCATGGAAATAGAAGAAAAATTATAGGCTGACACCTTGGCTGAGAAAGGGAAATGGAAAATGTTTGGGAAAGATGGAGTGGTCAACTCTATCAGATACTATTGAAAGTTTTTAATAACATGATATAAAAGTATATATTGAGTTGAGAAACATGAAATTTATTGAATGCTTTGCTAAATTGGTCTTAATTAAATGGTGGAGACTTAACCCAGAAAAAATAAGTTTAAGACTGAATTTGAGATCAAGTAGGAGCAATATAGAAAACAATTTTTTTCTTACAGAAAACAGGAGTGAAGAAACAAGACTTAGGGAATCTAAGTCCTTTAGAGACCAAGGGTGATGGAGATTTAGAATTCAATGGAGGGCTTGGTACTTTATAGAAGCATAAAGTTTTCTTCAAATGTAACAAGAGGGAAGGAGAAGTAGGATGCAGACACTAAGATTGAAACATTAGGAATGAAAAAAATTGTGATTTTGATAAGATGATCAGTAAGAATGGAATTAAAGTGATAAGGAAATCTTAAAAAAAAAAGGAGATGGTATAAAATAGCATTTTCAATCAGTAGAAAAGTAAAATTACTAGGAAGGATATGGTATTGCTCGGTGCTCAGTGGTATACAGTGTCTATGCAGAGTAATTGATCATAATTTAAAAGGGAAACCAGGTATGTGATTAACTTGCTAATTAGTATCATTTTTCAGAATACTTTTGCTTACAAGTAAGACAAAATCCCAAATCAACTTAACCAGTAAGGGTGAATTATTTTATCAAGTAAGATGTCTCAAGTTTCATTATTCCAGTTATGTCAGTGGGTCACAGTAACCAAAGTTCTTGCAACTTTCCTTGGCTATTCTCCAAGTGTTTGACTTTTTCTTAGACCAGCCTCCCTTATGGATGTAAAATGGTTGCCAAAGTTTTAGAGCCATATGCAGACATCTAGCCAAAGAAGGTAGACTATAACACCATTATCTCTTTGTAACTGGTAATAATAATAAAACTGTTTCTAGAAGCCACCTTGAAAACTTCTTTCATTGCCCCAAATTCTGTCATAATTACATGCTTCAACCACTCCCCAACAAGTACAATGAGAAAACATGGTCCCCAATGTTTATAGCACCACTATCAACAATAGCCAAATTATGGGAAGAGCCCAAATGCCCATCAACTGACGAATGGATAAAGAAGATGTGGTGTGTATACACACACACACACACACACACACACACACACACATACACACACACACATATACATACATACATACAATGGAATACTTCTTGGCAATGAAAAGGAATGAAATCTTGCCATTTGCAACAACATGGTTGGAACTGGAGGGTATTATCCTAAGTGAAATAAGTCAGAAAAAGATATCGTATGATTTCACTTATATGTGGAATTTGAGAAACTTAACAGAAGACCATAGGGAAAGGGAAGGAAAAATAAGTTACAAAGAGAGGGAGGCAAACCATAAGAGACTCTTAAATACAGAGAACAAACTGAGGGTTGATGAGGGTGGGGGGTTGGGTGTGGTGGAGAAGGTGGGTCATGGGCACTGAGGAAGGTACTTGTTGGGATGAGCACTGGGTGTTATATGTAAGTAATGAATCACAGGAATCTACTGAAACCAAGACTAACTACACTGCATGTTAGCTAACTTGACCATACACACACACTCACACACACACACACACACACACACATATATATATATATATATATATATATATATATATATATATATATATATAGCCGGCTTAGTCTAATCAGAATTTACATCTGGGGTTGAGTCAGCCTTTCCTAAATTACCTGGTCATGATGAGTAGTATGGGCATAAGGAAAAAATGTAATGGACTTCTGTTTGAAAGAGAATAGGGAATAATTATTTTAGGTATTCAGCTATTTATATGATAGTTAGATAGAACTGGGTTTAGATTTTGCCAAGTGATTGCAAAAGAAAAAATAGAAGGCAAGGCATTTGAGAGTATTTGCAAGTGAATATTAAAATGATTAGCAATGGAATCTAAACTAGACAATGAGAGATCTGAAAACATGACAGCCTTGATGGATTGTAAACAACTGAAGAGATCAATGGGTTGGTGATCTTGAAGAAATAAAAGTATTCCAGAAGTGATGGGAATGTTATTAAGAGTAAGCTTTCCAGATGGAAAATAGTTTGGGAATATAAAATATTTGAAATTATGATTATGGGGATGGTAGGCTTTCTGGCATTTATTCTGGTTAATCATTCAAAATTTATCTTATTATAATAGAATGTGGATTCAAAACAAGTCATAGGAGCCAAGACTCTTTTTTTCTATAGGTTACAAAAAGTGGGCTTAAAGACAAGTTTTAACTATTAAAGAGTTGATATCACTACTAAAATGCAATTCGTTAACGTTTCAGAGGTATCTCAGTTAATAATGGTGAGGAATAGGGGTGCCTGGGTGGCGCAGTCGGTTAAGCGTCCAACTTCAGCCAGGTCACGATCTTGTGGTCCGTGAATTCGAGTCCTGAGTCAGGCTCTGGGCGGATGGCTCAGAGCCTGGAGCCTGTTTCTGATTCTTTGTCTCCCTCTCTCTCTGCCCCTTCCCCTGTTCATGCTCTGTCTCTCTCTGTCCCAAAAATAAATAAAAACGTTGAAAAAAGAAAACAAAATAATGGTGAGGAATAAATATATATTTCATGGGAGAATACTAAAGTAAAAAGATACGAAATACAGGATGTGTGCAAAATGTTTATCTTTTGCAGACATAAAAATGGTATATAAAGAAATTACCTTGGACTTCTTGGATCTATTTTGTAGTTTATCACCAATACATTGCATGTAACAAATGAATACCTTAGCCAAAATTTTTGATTAATTAAAGAGAATTTAAAATAGTGAAGGATGATATATGATTGCCCAGATATCACGAAGGAACTTTAAGAAGTTGGTAATAAGTTGGGTTCCTTAGTGGATATCTAAATTTTATTTTCTATTTGTTTCTTTTGTCTGTACCCTAGCAGCATGTTTTTGTTTTGTTTTGTTTTGTTTTGTTTTGTTTTGTTTTGTTGTTGTTTGCATGCTCCCTTGCAGAGTGAATACCTATGTATATTAGCTGAAGCAACATGAAAACCTACCAAGGTTGTTTTTACAGTCAGACTCTTCATTACAGCTGTGTCTCACAATCAGAGCTGACTAACATGATTTAGGTTTATGTTTCCATGGTTAGCAAGCCTTGTTTTATGCAAAAATATGTTAGCCAGGCATCAGGGTTCATAAACATAGCTGCCTCCTACTTGGAGGCATGCTTTTCCTTTCTTTTTTCTCTTCATCTAAGAAGGTTAAAGCTATTATTACCTTCAAAGCTTAGGGGAAAGTCAGCCTCATCGGGTAGGCTAGCTTTTGTGTGCATCAGTTAAATTCTAGGCCAAGATACATTCATTATTTATGAACTTTGGGTTTTTTAAATGTGTCACCTTGAAAAAACATCTATTTCTACTCCCACCGTTCTTAGTCTTAAAAGACTTAAAAAGGAAAGAGTAAATAAGTGGCACAGGAAAACTTAAAACAAGGATGAATTTTCTAAAACCTAAAAATTTTTAAAAGGTACTTTCTATACAGAAATATTAATTAGAGAGCAAAATATTTATATCAAATAAAGGATAGGTTTTCTGAATTTGGCCTTGTCATTTTTCAGATTTATATAATTGTATATATCACTTTTCACTTTTTTCCCCCACTTTTTTACTTTTGGAAACTCCAATCAATTCTGTTCAATTCAGCAATGATTTCATGATCACTTAGTACATGGAGATCACTAGGCAGAAACATTGGAAAATAAAAATTACAGTTACTTGCCCAACCCTCAAAAAAATTAGTTTGTATCGAATGCTTTAAAAGCAGTCAAGTCCAGTAATTTTTTTCGATGCATAAGCCCTCTAGATTTTGTTTCAACTACGTTTTTAAGACATAATTCACAACAGAAATTTATATATTTTTTCTAAGCATATACAGTCAAAAAAGCATCTTCCAAAGGTTCTAAACTCATTGTTTCCTAATGCTTCTCTACATTGTTCTCGTTTACCTCATTATTTCCCTTAAGATTTTGTGAGGAATGTATGTTGGCAAATTTTCTTCTCACTTATTTTTTGATTAATCTGTTTCTTCCTTTTGTATTCAATGAATTTTTCATACCACCATCAATTTAGTATACTTTACACATTTCATTGATGTGCTGATCTATCAGGTCATTAATGGAACCATGAGGAAGTTACTAAATAATTTACTGCTTTGCTTGAAAGAGCCCAAGTTTTCTGACCCTTGGGGTATAATGGAAGATCCATCTGTTTGTTAAACATATGCCAGATGAAGCAGTAGGCTCAGGATCCCAGATTTGAGTCCCAGAGTGTTGTAAATAAGCATAAGTATTATTTTGGGGCCAGAAACAACAGAATAAAAAATCACAAGCTAAATAATATCTTTTTATCAAATTATTTTCTAAGCACATTACGAATTAATACCAACTCTTTTCACAATGAAAGTCTAGCATTACCTTTAGAAATTGAACTTTTTAATCCTGGTTTTTGAAATAAGAAAATGTTCATCATAAAAATTTTGGAAAATGCACATTTAGAGCCCACAAATTTAAAATAATCTGATAGCCTATCACTGTAACATGTTGTATATGCACACACATATTCAAACATGAAAATGCCTAACTACATATATAAAATGTTTTATAAATGGCTATTTTTTAATTTGGAAAATTAATATATGTTCAACTTAGTAGCTTTTAACATAATTATTTTTACTGACTGTATACATTCTATTCTGCAGAATAGTGTGATATATTTAATCAAACCCTTTTGTCAATCATTTTCATTTTTTATTTGTATTAACAATGCTAAAATATCTTTGTATATATATCTCTACATACACCTCACTGTTTAGAATGAATTAGAGAACTCATGAAATTAGTTTAAGTACACAAGCATAACTGTTCTTACTTCCACAAATACATAGAAACAGTTTATGAGATGATAAAAGAATATCACAGTGCTAAAAATAAAATACAAAAAAAGAAAGATTTTACAAGTTACAATCAGAAATGAAGCCCTATAGCCCTGAGCTCAGAAGCAGGAGTTGAGTCTAAAATTTCAACGTTTGCGTATGAAAACAGACAGCATAGCTCATGCCTGAGTCCCAAAGCCAGGCTAGCTACATGAATGAAGCTGGTAAAATTTTGCCCACTTGTAGAACAAACAGACTGCTTGTATGTGGTGGAGGGAGTAAAAAGAAGTAGCAGTACAAGTTCAATGCTGGCCAACTTAATGCTGGTTTTAAGAAAGAAATACTGTCCTTTAGTGTTACAAACATTTGGTTGACCTATTTAAGAACTGTGGAACCCTTGGGCTGGGCTGAGATAACCTCAGAAAATACTGCACAGGGAGGAGTGGTCTTGTGGAAAAGAGAAATATTCCAATGCAAGATGAGTTTTCAAGGTAAGAGTTACTGACTTAAAAGATAAGGTATTTCTCACATTAAACAGTCCAGAGTGGGAATTTTACTGGTGTGACACATACAGTTGTTCAATGACCTGGACTTGTAGGTGGTTGTTCCATCTTTGTACTTGGCTTCAGGATTGCTCCTATTACCATCTTGAAGATGACAGGAAAATGGGAAGAGCATGGGAAAACATGGGTGAGAGATTTATGAGCCACATGTGGAAGTGGCACATGCTGCTTTTACTGAGAATCTACTCCCAAGATATCTAGGAGTCTCAGACTCCAATGATTTGTGGGATAAAAGCACGTAGTTCTTAATAACAGAGTAATATAAAAATTAACCAGTTAAAATGTTGGAATTAAAATTTAATAGTTGATATTGTAAATTTTAATAGAAAAGCTCTATAGTAAACTAGGCACATAGAAATATATAATCAGAAATATAAAACTGAGAAAATCTTGTAGAATTTTAGAACAGAAAGGAGAGAAGAAAACTCAACAAGTATGCTATTGAATTTCTAGGAGCAGCACAGAGAACTAATTGGAGAGATACAATTCAGACTTATAATGGCTAAAATTTTTGAGACTCAAAGAAACCTGAGAGTACTCAACAAATAAGGCAAGTGGAACAGAAAATGAAATATACACTTCATACATTCTAGTAAAGCTACTTAATATCAAGGACATATTGAAAAACTCAAAACTACCCAAGAAAAAAGAATGATAACTAACAACAACAAAAATAACAAAACAAAATGCTGAATTGTAGCAGACATCATCTATAATAAAAAAAATTCAGGGGCGCCTGGGTGGCGCAGTCGGTTAAGCGTCCGACTTCAGCCAGGTCACGATCTCGCGGTCCGTGAGTTCGAGCCCCGCATCAGGCTCTGGGCTGATGGCTCCGAGCCTGGAGCCTGTTTCCGATTCTGTGTCTCCCTCTCTCTCTGCCCCTCCCCCGTTCATGCTCTGTCTCTCTCTGTCCCAAAAATAAATAAAAAACGTTGAAAAAAAATTTTTAAAAAAAGATTCAGAAGACAATAGAAATTTATTTTAAAACTTCTAAGGGGCAATTGTTATAAACCTCAAATTTTCTATCAACCTTTTACCCACAAGTGAAAATCACACAAAGATGTGTATAAGCAACACATGACTAAGAGTTTGAAAGCTGTGGGAAGTCTAGGGAAGAAATACTTAATAAGCGTGTTTAATATTTAAGACTAGTCACCGAGTTTAGAAAGGGAATGTATAACATAATGTGTAATGGGGGAAAAGGAGGAACTTATGAATTTAAAAAAGGTAAAAGAAAAAGAAAGCAAAAGCAGCATGGCATATATCACAGACTGCAAAAGTTAGACCAAATGCATATTAGTATTAATATCCACAATAAAGATAAATGACATAAACTTACTGTTTCTGAGAAACACAAGATTAGAATTATATAACTATTTATCATTAAAAGCTGAACACCTGTTGCAAAAGAATATAAATAAAAGGGTGGAAAAGAATTCACTAGATAAAGACTAGCAAAAGCAAATTTATATGAAAAATAGAATTTAAGGGAAATTAAGATATAAATAAAGGACGTTACTTCATGTTAAAAGGAAAATAATATCAATCATAAAATTGTATTTAAAGCACAGCCTAGAAAAATTCAAAGTAAAAACTGTAGATTAGAGGAGAAAAAATTAATAATCATATTGCATTTTCTATATGCATTTATAAATATAAAAGGTAAATAAAATATACCACTTTTTCCCATATTTAACCAGTATTCCAGTGGAGTGGTGTGACATGAAAGATCCTTTAACTTCCAAATAACTATATCGTAGCTGTGACACACACAGGCATTGCTCTCTCACATAAGGTAGTGGCAGTCTCTGAGGATAACCCCTCCCAAGCAAATAAGCACATAAGACATGAACTGGTGCTAGAGATGCAGACAGTAAGTAGAGGCACAGCAGATATCAGTAGCATAAAAACAGTCTAAATACTGAGCGTGGAGCCGGAATCAAGGTGGAAACTGAGGCTAGGACTTCTTAGTGAAATCGTTCACCTGAAAGTGGTTAGAGAGCCACCCATGTAGCCTCCCAGCTACTCAAAGAAGCAGAAGCAAAGCTTCTGCACTGTGAAGGAAACAATCAACAAAACTAAGAAACAGTCAACAAAACTAAAAGGCAACCGAGGGAATGGGAAAAGATATTTGCAAATGACATATCAGACGAAGGACTAGTATCCAAAATCTAAAAAAACTCACCAAACTCCACACCCGAAAAACAAATAATCCAGTGAAGAAATGGGCAGAAAACTTGAATAGACACTTCTCTAAAGAAGACATCCAGGTGGCCAACAGGCACGTGAAAAGATGCTCAACGTCGCTCCTCATCAGGGAAATACAAATCAAAACCACACTCACATATCACCTCACACCAGTCAGAGTGGCCGAAATGAACAAATCAGGAGACTATAGATGCTAGAGAGGATGTGGAGAAACGGGAACCCTCTTGCACTGTTTGTGGGAATGCAAACTGGTGCAGCCGCTCTGGAAAACAGTGTGGAGGTTCCTCAAAAATTAAAAATATATCTACCCTATGACCCAGCAATAGCATTGCTCAGAATTTACCCAAGGGATACAGGAGTGCTGATGCATAGGGGCACTTGCAACCCAATGTTTATAGCAGCACTTTCAACAATAGCCAAATTATGGAAAGCCTAAATGTCCATCAACTGATGAATGGATAAAAAAATTGTGGTTTATATACACAATGGAATACTACTTGGCAATGAGAAAGAGTGAAATATGGCCTTTTGTAGAAACGTGGATGGAACTGGAGAGTGTTATGCTAAGTGAAATAAGTCATAAAGAGAAAGACAGATAACCATATGTTTTCACTCTTGTGTGGATCCTGAGAAATTTAACAGAAGACCGTGGGAGAGGGGAAGGAAAAAAAAAAAAGTTAGGGAGAGAGCCAAACCATAAGAGACTCTTAAAAACTGAGAATAAACTGAGGGTTGATGGGGAGTGGGAGGGAGGAGAGAGTGGGTGATTTGCATTGAGGGCACCTGTTGGGATGAGCACTGGGTGTTGTATGGAAACCAATTTGACAATAAATTTAATATTAAAAAAAAAAAACAAGCAAATCTCTTGAGGAAAGCTTTCCCTGTTTAACCCACAGGACTCCCATAGATTACAATAAAGCCATGAGCTCACAGTCAAAGATAATAAAATATAGGAGTTGTGAAGGCAACATATGTAACAGAAATAAAGTATGTTTACTAGAGGCTGAACAAAAAGCAAGAGAATATAGGAGGCTTTGCACTAAATAGTAGGCCAATCACAAAGAACAAGAAACAAATGATTAATAGAAATGTAGAGGCAAATTGGAAAGAAAAATGAAACTCATATAAATGGAAAACAATATAGTTTTAGAACTAGAATATCAGTATATTGAGCAGTAGAATACGCATAGCTAAAACTAGAAAATATATCCAAAGAAATTACCTGGTTGTGAAGTTCTGGACATTTTTTGAAAGTATAACTAGCAGGATATGCTGATGAATTGGAGACAGTTTTTCAAAGAAAGTAAGGAGCCTAGAATAAATCATTTTACTTTAGCAAATGGAAGGATAGAATGGCATTTAACTGAATTGGTTTGGAGGAGACAACCAATATTTCACTTCAAGATGTGTTACATGATAGGTCTATTAGACATTGCTGTTATTGAGAAGGTAGTCAGAAATACAAGTCTGGAGATCAGAAAGAGGTCCAGACTTCAGAGATATACTTAGGAGGCCTCAGCCTATAGGTGGTGTTTAAAGCAAGGGATGGAATGTGATTGCAGAAAACATAGATGTAACTTAGGTGGAGAAGATTGAAGTTTCAAAGATCAAATCCTGTAGGACTCCCACACTAAGAGGTGAAGAGAATAGAGGGAGGAAAATGAGTCTGAAATTTTTAGGTAAGTTGCAGTTATATGGACAGAAATGTTTTCTGCTGAGAATAATCTAGTGAGAATTTCTGAGTTTGAGTTTAGGTTTCATTCTGACCAGGTGGCTGACCTTAGGCAAGTTACTTAGTCACTGTAAGGAACTCATCACTAACTGATTTTTCACATACCTACTCAGGTCCAGCTGTGATTTAGGTTCAACTTAAATATCACTTCCTCACAGAGGTCTCCTTCCTGTATGCATATTCCCCATCATTCAGCCAGTTATTCCCTATTACCACATCCTGTTTGTTTCATTTGCTTCATCTGAGTCTAAAATTAGCTTATGTATTTACTTATATGAGTTTTAAGTCTCCTTCCCTCTCACCACCACACAGAAACATATACTACATATAGATAACTTTTTTGCCTCATTCATTATTTTGTTTTCGACTCCTAGCATGGTGTCTGGCACATAGAACAGGAGCAATAAATAACCATGACATAAGTGAATTTACCAAAGATGAGACACACTGAACTGAAAATTTGCTTGTATTCTAACAGATGCTCCACTCACTAAGTCAATTAATTTACATTATCGGGGAGAATTAAATATTTAGTAAGTTGCTTAAAAATGCTCCTCAATTTTCCAAAAGAAAACAGTTTTGTATTTTTAGAAGTGTATTTTGTGAATTACTTCTGTATCCCTTATCCTTTCAAGCCACATATACTTATTAGTTCCAGGCATTTTTAAATATTGGACAAAAACTTCCGTACCATCTACATCAGAGAAACAATAGTTCCAGAGAGACTGTAGGGGAATTATCCCTCCCTAAAACACAGGCACTTCATGCCCTTCCTTTTGTATTCTGAAACATGTCATAGATAGGTTTCAGCTGTTTTTCTACTCATGAGGTATTTGCATATGCCTTTAGAAGTGAAATGTTATTACATGCACCATCATGTCTAAATTCCTACAAGAAGTTTTTTGAATTGTCCGTATCCTCTATCCCCTTTTGCCGCATATGTTGTTAATTGCCTACAGTTTCTGTCCTTTTACCTAGAAGTATAATAAGGAATCTCTTTCTGTTTCTGCTAATCAGTCTCTATAAATACATTGGAAAGGAACAGTGATAACTTCTGAATGATGGGATTTAATGAAATTACAGATATAAATATGTGCATTTTATTTTTATAAGAACTTATAGAAACAGGAATTTTATCAAGGTGTCATAATTAGAAATCACTAAGCTTTTTTCTTAAAAAGGCAGTTCCTACAGGCAATCAAAACATTCTCACAGAGAAACTGCAGTTTCTTAGCAAAGATTATAAATGCTGTATTTGCAGCTTCCTAAGTGACCACCCAGTCACATAAGTTATTTAAAGACCACCATCTTGACTTTTATAGCTAAATAAACTCTGAACACTGTGTTCTCTAACATGTCAGTGCCATAGATTTACAATCTCTCATCTCAGCATAGAAGAGCTTTTTAATTTGCCCATGAATTTAAGGATCTCTGGTTGTATTGTTTATTAGAAATAAATTCAGCAAGAATGAAGAACCTTTGAGGGTTTCCTTCTGGAGTTTTCTTTGAACAGATGTATGGCACATTCATTTTTTAAAAATATATTTCTGGCATGATACAGATATTGATTTTCTTATTTTTACATTAATTTGTTAAAGTGACTATAATTATTATAAAAGTGATATTATTAAGCTATTATGATTTTATTAAGGAGTTTATAATTTCCATTGAAAATCAAATTATATCACCAAGTTATATACATTTATTTCATCTTCCTTTATGGTAATGAGTTTTATGAGCCAGTATTTATACCATAGGAAATACATAAATAACTTTGAATTTCTCCTAAAATACATGCTAAACATAGTATAATTTAGGCAGCAGTATTTCTGACCTTTCATTTTTGGCAAAGTAAAAATTATAACAAGTGAGTAAAACCCCTCATATTTATCAGAAAACTTAATTGATATGTTTAAGAAAGCACTTCTGAATGTAGTCAATACAATAATTTCATATGTATTCAACATTTAGATAGTAACATAACTATTTTGTGATATATCCTGATATGTAAATGGATATTTTTCTTGTCTTTCCTCTTTTGTTTGTGTCATGATGGATTCATGTATTTTTATTTATTCAGTGTTTCACCTTCAAGAGTAGTCACTTGTGATGCTTTAATTGGCCAGTGAGGAGGCCCTTTCAATTGGACTTTTATGTCCTTTTGACAACTTTTCCCTTCAGGCTTCTTTTTATTCTTCCACAACAGAAGTCCCAAGGACACGTTGTGTTTTCTCTTCTAATCCTAGAATACGTCCAAGAGACCTGGTTTATTTAAGTAGGTATATGGAAACCAAGATCCAGGTTTCTGGGTTTTAGGGCTAATTAGTGCTACTTCAGTGGCTTAAAAACCATATGTTCAGGGTCACCTGGGTGACTTAGTTATTTAAGCGTCCAACTCTTGATTTCGGCTCATGTCATGATCTTATGGTTTGTGAGATTGAGCCCTGCATCAGGCTCTGTGCTGACAGCATAGAGCCTGCTTGGTATTCTTTCTTTCCCTCTCTCAGAGCTCCTCTTCCACTCTTTCTCTCTCTCTCAAATTAAATAAATAAACATTTTTTTAAAAAAGCATGTTCTTATTGACATGTCTAACTTAAATTTAACATAGCAGAATATTTCTTAACTTCTTTAATTTTATAATTTAGTCTCTTTTCTATTTTATGAAAAACCTCAGTCACCAATATCACTAATGCACTTATTTGATTTAGCCTGAAATTTGATTATAATTGTTGCAAAATTATAATACCACTATGTATGCTTTTTACTAACCATTATTTTTACTAACAATAAAGCTACTGAGAGAAGTTTAACATTTCTTTTTATTCTTAAAGACATTTCACTAATCATGTACAGTTAGAGTTGTGCTCAAAGCTGCATGTCCCCACCTCTCCCCACAGTAGTTATGTTACTAATTTGATATATAGTTAAGTTTCACTCAAGTAATTCCAGCTCCACTTTTCCTGCTTCCCACATTAGGGTTTCTCCTCCAGTCTCACCTTGCCAATATCTAGCTTGGGTAATCTTGATCATTTGTTTTCTCTCCTTGTGTGACACAGCTGACTTATTGAGCAGACAACAACCATCCTTATTAAGTTCAATATATGTTGATGTTTTGAACCTGAACGGACCCCTTACTTACGTTTTATGATGATTTTTATTCATCTATGGCTGAATTCCATTCATGTTTTCTAATATTCCCTTCTAGATGTTTCCCTATTTATGGTTTCAATGAAATTCTTATGTATAACAATGACTTTGTTTTGGTTTATCAAAATGAAGCCAATAGTGTGACCAATATGTAGAATCTTTACGTTTGGGAATTTGAAATGATCTCTGAATTAATCTTCTTTCTTGTATGTTTAGAGATTTTAATGTGTTCTATCACTTAAAGTCAAGTCTATAAGGCTACTTGGAATCTCCCGTGTCATACAGTGAGTGACAAATAGGCTGAGTCAACATGTATAAGTGTGGTATGCATTGCTTCCAAAACTGTAAAGTGACCAATGAAGCACTGTAATTCTTTCCTAGTGATAGGATGGATATAGTACAATGACTTTCTTTATACTTTGGTGGATGCTGTACTGGCATTCCCAGACCACTGAATAACTAAAATCTTCACCAATGGCAGCTTCTTGAATTTTTAGATTTTTTCACATTCTGACATGTGTCTTTCCAAGCCATCAATAATACTTACTACTTTCTTCTTCCCATTAATACAGAGCTATGGTTATATACTGTGCAATATCCAGAAAATGAATACCTTTCGAATTGTGTTACATTAGCAGGATAGTTAGTAAAACTTAGCAGCGAGACCATGAATGTATATTATTGTATGTTCTAAGTGGATTACATTTCTGAATCTCCTTCCTTATAGGATTGAAAATAAAGCATTTGGCAATTTCTGGCTGTATACTAAGTATAAGAGGTTGTGCTGATCTATTCACATAAAGATACTACATTTATCCCAGTAGCTAAGATTGAGTGACCACCCAGTTAAGTTTATGGTAAGTCCCTCATGATCTGCCAAATTCATCCCAATTTTTTGTAGAGGACAGATTGATGAATAAAAAAAAAGGGGGGGATATGATGGGAACCACCAACAATCTTGGCACTGATCTGTATCCTTTTACTTGGAATGCAGAATTGCTTCTGGTTTTTAATCTTGGTAGAGAGGACAATTTCATGGTCTTTCTCTTGGCTTTTCATACCCAAAAGTCAAGGACTATCATAAGGATTCAGCCAGCTGCTAACCATATGCACTTCAATTCTGGTTTCAGAGTTTGGGAAAATGATTACAGGATAGATTCATAGGCATTTGAACCTAATATGAGTAGAACTTGGGTCATGATTCCATCTACCATATAGCATCTCTATGCTGCCATGCTAATAGGAGAACTCTAATGCTGGTTTGGACACGAGTATTAGTTTTAGCTCAAATTCTGAATCCAACTGCCTTCAAAAACTCTTGCTATTCCTCTTGCCTCAGTATACTAGTACTTGGGTACTCTTACTTATGTAAATTAACTTAGTGTGATTTGGGGAAGTCTTGAAATCATTATCACATGCACTTGTCATGATGTTGTAAGAGTTCTCCCCTGCATGATATCTAGGCAAAAGGAAACTACTATCTTCTAGAAAGGGTACAGGCCACATTTGCGTGCTTAGAGGATATAATGTAACAGAGGGTTCAAGGTTAGAATTTACTTTCAGATATTTTTTCCTAAGTCTCAGTGTCTCACTAATTCCATGTTAGGGCCCTGATTTTAGCCTGGGAGACTTGTTAAGTCTGTGAATTAAAACCTCTTTGTAATTCTTTTACTGCAACAATTGGTCTTGGGCTTGACGGTCTGCCCAGTTTACCCTCCTGGTGCAGATTATGTTTCCTTTATTAAACATTCTGGCTTTTACATCATGGCCTATGTTGACTGTTGGCTGGGTTGACCCTGCCTCTTTGTTCTTTTAGTAACCATTCAATTCTTCAGTCTTTCAAGTTATTATCATTTCTCCCAGATAGTAGAGACCTTGCATAAATCAGCACTTCCTTTTTTAACTGTATCATATTCACTTCACCACAGTAATAATGCTACTTGTAGACAGCCTGCCGATTTATATCACCCAATTTACAAACGGCTATGGGGTTTTAATTGTCATCTGAGTGGTGTTTTTTTTTCCAATTTTAGAATTTTATCCTGAAGATCTGATGTTTAGGAAAATTTCTGATACCAACTATCTTAAAATGAGTTTCCCCAGAAGCTGATTGTAATACAAGAGTTTCAGTATAATAGTTTATTTGGGAAGTTCAAAGACCACTATTAGGGATTGAAGAAGTGGTTCAAAGAAAGAAAAGCAGCTAAGGTGCATTTCAAAGTGAAGCTACTTAAGCTTAATCTCACAAGGAAATTGTGGAGAAAAAAAATCAAGATGAGTGGCTCCCAGGCCTTCCTGTAAGTAGAATTATAGTATCGTCAACAGTTTCCCTATCATACTCAGATACAGTCTGGATGTAAGACAGGATCCATGTTTCAGTATTAGCTAGTATATTCACATGTTCAATTTTTTTAAATATTTATTTTTGAGAGAGAGAGAGAGATAGAGAGACAGTCAGTTGTGGATGGTGGAGGGACAGAAGATCCAAAGTAGGCACTGTGCCAGCAGCAGAGAGACCACTCTGGGTCTTGAACCCATGAACTGTGAGATCATGACCTGAGCCAAAGTCAGACACTTAACTGACTGAGCCACCCAAACGCCCCTCAATGCATATTTCTTTTTTTTTTTTAATGTTTTTATTTATTTTTGAAGGAGAGAGAAAGAGAGACAGAGCATGAGTGGGGAAGGAGCAGAGAGAGAGGGAGACACAGAATCAGAAGCAGGCTCCAGGCTCTAATCTGTCAGCACAGATCCCGATGCGGGGCTCGAACCCACAAACTGTGAGATCATGACCTGGGCCAAAGCCGGACGCTCAACCAACTGAGCCACCCAGGTGCACCAATGCATATTTCTGAATAGATACATAATACAAAACATCTCCCCTTAGGATTGCTTGTTTTGTGACACATTTTTTTGCTAAATTTACTTTCAGCATCTTTTATTTTTTTTAACGTTTATTTATTATTTTTGAGAGAGAGAGAGAGACAGAGAGAGAGGGAGACAGGGTAAGGGGCAAAGAGAGGGGAAAGGGACAGAGAGAGAGAGAGAGGGAGACACAGAATCCAAAGCAGTCTTCAGGCTCTGAGGGGTCAGCAAAGAGCCTGACGTGGGGTTCAAACCCATGAACCATGAGATCACAACCTGAGCCAAAGTCAGACGCTCAACCAACTGAGCCACCCAGATGCCCCAGAATATTTTAAATTATGTTGACAAAGTACTTATAAGCAATAATTTTTATAAATCTGTTATATAAATTTAATCATTGATTTTCAGATATTTATAGATATCTTATGTTTGCTTATTCAACATTGTGTGGGTTTGTAGTCACCTAATATCTGTGTTAAAACAAAATGTGTGTGTATGCGGGTATCTGTACTTTATCTTAAATATAAGGTCTCTTACTTCATAATATGTCTTTCTTTAGAGTTAATTCTCTCACTGTTCATACATGATAGATCAGTGAAATTGGATTATGTGTGATAAAGAGCTCAAGGGATAACATTGAACAGATCTGCAGAGATCTCACCACATTTGGCATGGTTAATGAAAGAGCTTTTTAAGCCACTCACATATTGTTTTAAATCCCATTGACATTACTTAAACTCTGTGCCTCCATTTATTAAGCAGCAAAATTGAAAAGCTTTTGTCTACAATACTAAGTTGTTGTAGGATGAAGTGAGCTTATATGTACTTTTATATTTAACTACATCTTTACTTACCTTCACCTCTTTTCAACATGTGCACTTGAAACCAGTTTTTCCTTTCCTTTATTGAGTGAGCGATTTCCAAATGAATTAATTAGTGAATGAACAAAGGAACTTTAAAGCATTTAGAGGGAAAACTCGCAGTAGTAATATCCAAAGATAACTTTTAGATTGGGAAAAATATTACAATACATGTGATATTATAAAGAGTACTTTCCTTAGTATTCAAAATGCCCATACAAATTAAAAACATAAAAACAGATGACACAGGAAATTGAGGGAAGGCTGTAAAGAGAAAATTCACCCAAGAGAAAATACATACTATTAATAAACTTATGGAAATATATTGAGTGTCTTCAAAGGGAAATTTAAGAAAAGCCTTCTAATTTCTCACCAGTTATTTTAATTATTCCTCCTAAATATCTGTCAAATTGGTCCTGTTAATTCTACTCTTACTTCCCGGAATTGTATTCGTTTTCCCTTCGTCTCTTTCCTGTGTTAGTATAATAACAGCTTACTCGTGTTCTTTTTTCTAGCCTTCTGACTTGCAATGTAGGTTTGCCCACAAAAGTTTCTATAAAATGTGATCATCTCACCAACCTACTTTAAACTCATTAATGAGTACTTAGTAAACTTGATGTAAAGTTATTTCTCTGGAATTATCTTCCAGTATGTGGTTAAACATACTTCTACCCTGACTTCCTATCCGTTCTATTTTCTTTTTTTTTAATTACTCAAACATACATATGCTGTGCTCCACATGTTGTACTCTACTCCAGGAATATTCTCCCTACTTCTGCCTAGCTAATATAATTCTCATATCACTTCTTTCAGATGGGAAGACCGTGACCCCCCAACCCCAAGTTATTTGTTTTTATTATGTGCTTCCATATCACCTATCAGAATGGTTACTCCAATGTAGTTATTTGTATTATTACTAATCACTTGCTTCCCTGATGTATGAATTTTTCAAGTATAGGGACTATGGAAACAGTGTTTTAATCACCTTTAGTGTTTGTTCCACTGTGTAACATTTCCAACATATTGAATGGAATAATAAATAATCTATTATGATCATCAAATAACTAATGGATGTAATATATATCTGAAGACATCATTTTAACTGATGGATATAAAATATGAATTTTAGTGCCCAGGGAATATTTATATAAATCAGTTATATATCATGTCAAAAAGAAAACCTCAATACATTTCAGTAAGAAAACACTATATGGGCTATATTTCATGACGAAAATATCATAAAACTGTAAATAGAAATTAACCAGAAATAATCTGACAACCAGAAATTGTTAAATACTATGAAAATCTCTTGAGTTAAAAAGGAAATGACAATTGAAATTACAGATTCTTTGAAAATTAATTGATTTTAATGAAATTTCAAAAATTATGCGCTCTGGTCAAAGCTGTACTCAGAACAAATTTATAGCCTTTACGTTTCTTTATAAAGTTTGCTTATGTATATTGAGAGAGAGAGTGCACACACATGAGCAGGGGAGGTGCAGAGAGAGACAGGGATAGAGAGAATCCCACACAAGCTCCATACTGTCACACCTTTCTTTTCTTTTAGATAAACCGCAGGAGAAAGAAGAGTAATAATTTTTAAAGAAAGCATTTGATTCCAGGATATTTAAAAAGAATATACAAAATAAAAATAAGAAAACTACTAGAGAAGAAGTTCAAAAATAAAATATTAAGTTAATGGGTTGGAATAATATGATTTATTAATACTCTAACATGGATATTTAAAAAATAAAATTACAAAAAATTTGGGGAATTTTAATTTACTCTAAAGAAAACAAATACTTAAGGATGAAATAGATTGTAATCACAGGTAGATTGGAGCTTAGAATTAGGAGAATGGTGTTTTCAATTTCATGAATGCAGTGTTCATTTCTATATTAATAGTTTGAGAATTTAGATTAAGTGTATTATTTCATTGGAAACTTGTATTATAAAAACTAATGTAGGCTTTGAAGGAGAGCTGTGAGGTCTAAGATACTGGGAAGGAGCTAGAATCAGATAGACATTTATGTTGAATCTCTGGTTTTACCTTTTCTTTCCATGTTGGATATATCATGGAGAAAAACCAAAAACAACCATTAGTTCTAAATAATCAAATTAACACAAAGAGGATACACTCAAACTGTCCCTATAATACACAACAATTAGACCTCTGTAAATGTAGATTCAAAAAGGTTAGTTGCACACTGGACAATCTCACATTTTCAATATAAGGTGTGTGTGGTCTTACATCTAGAACAATTAAATATATAGCCTGACATTTGTAAAAGTAAAAAATTGAGAGTACATCTCCCTCAGAAAGGAAAAACTTAAAACACTAGATACCAACTATAAGGCTTGGCTTCCTATGAAGTATGTCAGTAGGTGTAAAGAGAAATTATAAGGTCTTGCTTCCATTAAGACATATGTATATAAAAATTTTCCTAAAGGAAATGTGGAACTAAACAAGTAAATAAAATTTGAAGTGTGGCCACACTGCTAGCATTTGTGTTGTTTTTATGATTATTGAATGCAGAGAGAGGACTGTGGACTCTGGAGAGCTAAAGGGCTGAATTTGTCTTCATCTTTAAGTGATTTCTTTTTTCATTTCTCTGAGAGACACAACAGAAATAGCTGGCTATGGTCATCAAGTCCCCGATTTAAAAAGGGACATCGTGGGCAGACCTGGCCTTCATGTTTCCAGGTCCCAAGGGAAGAGCATAGACGGAAGCTCTTGGACTCCCACCATTATTTGCCCACATCCTAACTCCAGCACCACTCACTGGCTCTGCGAAAGGTCCTGAAAGTAGGCTCAGGGCTGTTGAGCCAGGAAATACCTGGACTCAGATATTCAGAATGTAGTCCAGAAGGGACACAGGAGTGAGGGCTCACTGACTACATAGATTCTATCCCAAGGGCAGATGTGCAGCTGGGGACCAAAGGTAGTCTCTATAAAATTATATTTTAAAAAATTAGGATATTATGGGAGATAATAGCAGAAAAATATAAATCATATGCTAAATGTAAATCTTCACCAATATGTTAGAGAGGGCTTTCCAAGGAAGTAGTTATTACTCTAAAACTGAATGGATATAGATATTAGGCATAACAAGGTGTATTAAAGAGAATTCTAGGAAGATTGAGTTATATGACCGATACTTTAAGATTTATCACTTATACCCCAATAAAGTTGTTCTAAAAATAAATAACATTTTATGATAGATTAGTATAAAATATGGTGAGGGAAAGGAGGTTTAGAGAATAAAGCACTGATCACTGGCTAGAAGAACCTGAAGGATTCACATGCTATCAAGACATAAAGAAGCACATTTTGAATGGAGAAAGATGGTGAGTTTGTATTTACAGATATTATGTTTCAGATCTCCTTGAGATATACAATTGGATAGCACTCAGGAAAGAGGTCAAAGTTGAAAATACTTTAGAGTTACCAGAATATACATGGAATCTGAGGCCATGAGAACATCTAGGGAGAGTTAGAAAACAATAAAAGCAACCCAAAAGAGACCCGAGGACTGAACTCTGAGTTATGCTAACATTCAGAGGACAGTTAGCAAAGGAGACTGGAAAAAGAATAAAGTAAGAGAATTAGAAATAATAGAACTAGAGTTTGGAGTCTTGAATGTCAAATGAAAAAGAGAGGAGGGAGTGGGGAACTTGAATGTTTCTGATAGATCAAAATATAAGGATAGAAAACTGTCCATTAGATATGCTAACCTTGAGTTGACCCAAGCAGTAAGGGTTTTAGTATAGAGGTAAGGAATGAAAGTTATGAAGTAAATAGGCAAAGCCAGCATTGTTTGAGGACTTGGGATTTGAGTGTTGGATTAATCTGCATAATCAACTAAATAGTCCAGCTTTTCTCTACCAAACCCCTCCTTACTGGCTTATCCCATGGACATCAGGCATGGCCATGTGATAATCTTTGTCTAATGAAATGTGAGTGGAAGTTTGATTTAGGCATACTATTTCCAACAAAACCATTAAGAGTCATCAAATGGTTCCACCATGGCTCCTTTGCCCTGGCACTATCTTGACATGCATACATTACAGCTGCTACATCAGCTTGGGTCCTAGAAGGAAAGACTCCAAACCAAGATGGATGTGTAATATGAGACTTCAGAATAGGCTAGTGACAGATAATTAGAAGGAAATACTATTGATTTTGCTGTTTGATTTAAATGTGATGATTTGTAATCATACTGTGACTATTTCCTATAGAGGAAAAAGTAAATGTGTAGCAGGAGATAGAAATTCAGTCTGAATATGTAAAGTAATACTGCTAATGTATAACAGGTTTAAAAGAGGCAATAATATAAATATGTTAAAACAGGATTATATAAGATGTAGATAGATAGATAGATACATATACATATATACATGTGTATATTTATGTATATATAAAATATGTATATTATGTGCATACAAGATATTATGTATATATAAATATAAAATAAATATATGTATAAATGTATAAAAATGTATAAATATATAAATATGTATATTTATTTTATGTATATATAAAATATTATGTATATTATTTTATGTATATATAAAATATTATGTATATATAAAATATAAAATAAATAGTATAGTATAAATAGTGAGCCAACACTATTTTTAAATGTTTCTGTGAAAATCGTACAATGAATAGATTTACCCATTTTTCTAACCTACTCTGCCTATGTCTGGTTATTCTGTTGACCCTTTAGTATTCAGGATCTAATAATGAGACTGCTAAAAGACTTAGAACATTATCAAACTTTGCTTGTAAAGTAAATTTAAGTATGTGTAAATATATGAATAGCAACTTATTTTTAAGACAAGCATAGGTTTTCCCACTTCTGTATTTCCCAGTCCTATGTGACATATTACTGCTTATCACTGAAGTCTTATGTTATTGAAGCCTAATTGTGTTTTACAACCAAAAAAAAAATTGACTGTGGAGATTTATATTTCTTGATAAATTATTTCTTGTTTAAAACCTGTATTTTCCATCGGAAGCATCTTTTAGGGAAATACTACATTTTATTGGAAGCATTGTCAAGGAAAATACTACATTTTATTCAAAAGTGCTATATTAGTAACTTCCTAAAAACATTCCTATATAACCTGCTTTCTTTGATTTAAAGGACACTATTTCCAAAAATGTGACTCTATAAAGCTGACACATCTCAGTGTTCTAGTTTTCTTCCCCATCAGTGACTTTCCTATCATATGCACTCAGTTACCAAGTCCTTTTTTTTTTTAATAATGTAGTCAGTAGTGCAACCTTAACCACTTATTAGAAAATCAAGCTATGTTCTTTCCACTTCATACATCATCAACAGCAATAAAAATTCCAAGATCAGGATGTTTCTGGCAGCATTTTGACACCGCATTAGGTGGAAAAAAAAATCTAACTTGCTTTTTAGATGTTCACAGCTCAGCATTGATGATAATAATGCAATTGTTTTTTTCTTCTGTGAAATAAGTAGACCTGATTTCTGTGACTTATCAGGCTGAATGTATGTGTGGTGAAAGAGTGCTATTTGAAGTCTGACAGGAAACCTTTCTGATCAGAGTTCTACTCCTCAAATTATGTAATTTATTCAAGATAATGGAACTTGCAATGCTGTTAGTGATAATGGAAAATATTTATTTATGAAAACTGACTAGTCTATACAGGCTATATGTAGGAATGCTTGATTTAACTTCTTTCATTTTACTTGCTAAGTGGGACAAAGTTTTCTTCCCTCTCACGACTATGTTTATGTTTCTTTTCACTCCTGGTTGAAAAAAATCTGTTTTGTTGTTGCTAGAATAATCATATTAAAATCTGTTCACATTAGCAACAAAAAATATTCTGAGCGGTTGCTCCATATTTTTATGGTTTCCACTTCCCACATTGTCCCAAGGATAGCATCAAGACATGAGTTATAGGATAAAAGTGAGGAGGGCAGAAGGATAGAAAACAATAGAGCATAGAGGAAGAAGCTAAGCAGAAACTAAGGGATACTCAGGGCCTAGCCATGAAGCTGTACAGATTAAAAGGTAACCCTAGAGGAAATAATGTTTGGCTTAAATCTGTGGAATGATTAGATGTTAGTAGCCAACAAATAATAAGGCTGTTTGCTAAATACTAAGTTTGATTTAGATAATGGACAGTGCCTGTATATAATGGAAGGGTTGCGTATGCAAGAAAGTCAGATACCCAGAGTGATAAATTAAAACCAAAATTAAATATATATTATATCATAAATATAAATATAAGTAGTCTGGTTCTTCTACTTTAGACATTCACAATCTGGGACATTTTGTCTGATACAGATACACAGATATGCAGGAATACTATGAAATGGTTGTATATACTCCTCCCTCAAAAATCAGTTTAGAAGTCGAATCACAATATAGGTCACAATTATATATGTGGATCACTAGAGCTCTCTGAGTACCTCTAAATACCTTCATAAAGAACAAGTATGATTTTTTTTTCTTTTTAAATTTACATCCAAGTTAGTTAAAATATAGTGCAACAATGATTTCAGGGGTAGATTCCCTGATGCCTCTTACCCATGTAGCCTATCCCCCGTCACACAACTCCTACAGGAACCCTCTATTTGTTCTCCATATTTAAGAGTCTCTTATGTTTTGTCCCCCCTCCCTGTTTTTATATTATTTTTGCTTCCCTTCCCTTGTTGGCATCTGTTCTGTGTCTTAAAGTCCTCATATGAGTAAAGCCTTATGATACTTGTCTTTCAGTGACTGACTTATTTCATTTAGCGTAATACACTCTAGTTCCATCCACATAGTTGCAAATGGCAAGATTTCTTTCTTTTTGATTGCCAAGTAATACTCCATTGTATATATGTACCATATCTTCTTTATTCATTCACCCATCGATGGACATTTCGGCTGTTTCCATACTTTGGCTATTGTTGATAGAGTTTATATAAACGTTGGGGTGCATGCGCCCCTTCAAAACAGCACCTCTGTATCCCTTGGATAAATACCTAGTAGTGCATTTGCTGGGTCGTAGGGTAGTTCTATTTTTAATTTTTTGAGGACCCTCCATACTGTTTTCCAGAGTGGCTGCACCAGTTTGCATTGCCACCAGCATTGCAAAAGAGATCCTCTTTCTCTGCATCCTCGCCAACTTCTGTAGTGGCCTGAGTTGTTAATGTTAGCCATTCTGACAGGTGTAAGGTGGTATCTCATTGTGGTTTTGATTTGTATTTCCCTGATGATGAGTGATGTTGAGCATTTTTTCATGTGTTGGTTAGCCATCTGGATGTCTTCTTTGGAGAAGAGTCTATTCATGTCTTCTGCCCATTTCTGCACTGGATTATTTGTTTTTTGGGCGTTGAGTTTGATAAGTTCTTTATAGATTTTGGATGCTCACGCTTTATCTGATAGGTCATTTGCAAATATCTTCTGCCATTCTGTCGGTTGCCTTTTCGTTTTCCTGACTGTTCCCTTCACTGTGCAGAAGCTTTTTATTTTGATGAGGTCCCAGTAGGTCATTTTTGCTGTTGTTTCCCTTGCCTCTGGAGACATGTTGAGTAAGAAGTTGCAGCGGCGAGGTCAAAGAGATTTTGCCTGCTTTCTCCTCGAGGATTTGGAGTATCCAAATGTCTTACATTGAGGTCTTTCATCCATTTGGAGTTTATTTTTGTGTATGGTGTAAGAAAGTGGTCCAGGTTCATTTCTCTGCATGTTGCTGTCCAGTTTTCTCAGCGCCACCTGCTGAAGAGACTGTCTTTATTCCACTAAATATTTTTTCCTGCTTTGTCAAAGATTAGTTGGCCATATGTCTGTGGATCCATTTCTGGGTTCTCTATTCTGTTCCATTGATCTGAGTTTCTGTTTTCATGCCAGTACCATACTGTCTTGATGATTACAGCTTTGTAATACGTCTTGAAGTCCAGGAGTGTGATGCCTGCAGCTTTGGTTTTCTTCTTCAAGATTGCTTTGGCTATTCAGGGTCTTTTTTGGTTCCACACAAGTTTTAGGATTGTTTGTTCCAGCTCTGTGAAGAATGCTGGTGTTATTTGGATAGGTATCACATTGAATATATAGATTGCTTTGGGTAGTATCGACATGTTAACAGTATTTGTTCTTCTAATCCATGAGCATGGAATATTCTTCCATTTTTTGTGTGTCTTCTTCAGTTTCTTTCATAAGTTTTCTATAGTTTCCAGTATATAGATTTTTTTGTGTCTTTGGTTAGGTTTGTTCCTAGTTATTTTGTGGGTTTTGGTGCAGTTGTAAATGGGATTGATTCCTTGATTTCTCCTTCAGTTGCTTCACTATTGGCATATAGAAATACAACCGATTTCTGTGCACTGATTTTATATCCTGTGACTTTGCTGAATTCATGGGTCAGTTCTAGCAGTTTTTTGGTGGAACTTTGGGTTTTCCATGATAGAGTATCTTGTCATCCACAAAGAGTGAAAGCTTGACTTCCTCCTGGCTGATTTGGATGTCTTCCATTCCTTTGTGTTGTCTGATTGCTGAGGCTAAGACTTCCAATACTATGTTGAATAACAATGGTGAGAGTGGACATCCCTGTCTTGTTCCTGAACTTAGGGGGAAAGCGCTCAGTTTTTCCCCATGGAGGATGATATTAGTGATGGGTCTTTCATATACTGGTTTTATGCTCTTGAGGTATGATCCTTCTATCCCTACTTTCTTGGGGGTTTTTATCTAAATAGATGTTGTATTTTGTCAAATGCCCTCTCTGCATCTATTGAGAGGATCATGTGGTTCTTGTCCTTTCTTTTATTGATGTGATATGTCACATTGATTGTTTTTGTGGATATTGAACCAGCCCTGCATCCCAGGTGTAAATCCCACTTGATCACGGTGAATAATTCTTTTATTGTATTGTTGGATCCAGTTAGCTAGTATCTTGTTGAGGATTTTTGCATCCATGGCCATCAGGGAAATTGGTCTATAGTTCTCCTTTTTAGTGGGGTCTTTGTCTGGTTTTGGAATAAAGGTAATGCTGACTTCGTAGAAAAAGTTTGGAAGTTTTCCTTCCATTTCTGTTTTTTGGAGCAACTTCAAGAGAATAGGTGTTAACTCTTCTTTAAATGTTTGGTAGAATTCCCCTGGAAAGCCATCTGGCCCTGGACTCTTGTTTTTTGAGAGGTTTCTGATTACTGATTCAATTTCTTTACTGATTATGGGTCTGTTCAAATTTTCAATTTCTTCCTGTTTCAGTTTTGGTTTTATTTGCTGTTCTTTTTCCAGATCTTTGAAGTATAAGGTTAGGTTGTGTACCTGAGACCTTTCTTCTTTCTCTAGGAAGGCCTGGATTGCTACATGCTTTCCTCTTATGGCCACCTTTGCTTCAGCTCAGAGGTTTTAGGCTGTGGTGTTATCATTTCCATTGGCTTCCAAATACTTTTTAATTGTCTCTTTAACTTCTTGGTTAACCCATTAATTTGTTAGTTAGCTGTTCTGTAGCCTCCAAGTATTTGTTATTTTTCCAAATTTTTTCTTGTGGTTGATTTCAAGTTTCATAGCATTGTGGTCTGAAAATATGCACACTATGGTCTCAGTCTTTTTGTACTTGTTGAGGGCTTATTTGTGTCTCAGTATGTGATCTATTCTGGAGAATGTTCCTCGTGCACTCGAGAAGAATTTGTATTCTGCTGCTCTAGGGTGAAATGTTCTGAATATATCTGTTAAGTCCATCCAGTCAAGTGTGCCATTCAAAACCATTGTTTCCTTTTTGACTTTCTGTTTAGATGATGTGTGCATTGTTGTAAGTGGAGTGCTGAAGTCCCCTACTATTATGGTATTATTGTCAATGAGTTTCTCTGTATTTGTGATTAATTGATTTATGTATTTTTGTATTTTCCCATTGGGGGCATAAATGTTTATAATTGTTTGATCTTCTTGGTGGATAGGCGCATTAATTATGATATAATGCTCTTCTTCATCTCTTGTTACTGTCTTTATTTTAAAATCTAGATTCTCTGATATAAGTATGGCTACTACAGGTTTGTTTGCTTTTTTTTTTTTCTTGGCCACCATTAGCATAATAGCTGATTCTCCATCCTCTTACTTTCAATCCGAAGGTGTCTTTAGGTCTAAAGTGGATCTCTTGTAAACAACATATAGATGGATTTTAGTTTCTTGTCCATTCTGTTACACTATGTCTTTTAATTGAAATATTTAGTCCATTGACATTTAAAGTGAGTACTGAAAGATATGAACCTACTGCCATTGTGTTGCCTGTAGACTTGGAGTTTCTAGTGGTGTTCTCTGGTCCTTTCAAGTCTTTGTTGCTTTGGTCTTTTTCATTTTGTTTTGTCTTTTCTCCCCTTAGAGTCCTCCTTAAAATTTCTTGGGGCGCCTGGGTGGCGCAGTCGGTTAAGCGTCCGACTTCAGCCAGGTCACGATCTCACGGTCTGAGAGTTCGAGCCCCGCGTCAGGCTCTGGGCTGATGGCTCAGAGCCTGGAGCCTGTTTCAGATTCTGTGTCTCCCTCTCTCTCTGCCCCTCCCCCGTTCATGCTCTGTCTCTCTCTGTCGCAAAAATAAATAAACGTTGAAAAAAAAATTAAAAAAAAAAAATTTCTTGCAAGACTGCTATAGTGTTTATAAACTCTTTTCGTTTTTGTTTGTCTGGGAAACTCTTTATCTCTCCTTCTATTTTGAATGAGCCTTGCTGGATAAAGAATTCTTGGCTGCGTATTTTTTTCCAGTTCAGCACGTTGAATATATCCTGCCACTCCTTTCTGGCCTGCCAGGTTTCTGTGGATAGGTCTGCTGCAAACCTGATCTGTCTTCCTTATAGGTAAGGACTTTCTTTTTTCCCTTGCTGCTTTCATAATTTCTTTCCTTGTGTGTATTTTGTGAATGACTATTATATGCCTTGTTGATGGTTAGTTTTTGTGGAATTTAATGGGAGTTCTCTGTGCTTCCTGAATTTTGATGTCTGTTTCTTTCCCTAGGTTAGGAAAGTTTTCTGCTATGAATGCTCACATAAACCTTCTACCCAGCTCTCTCTTCTTCCTCTGGGACCCCTATGATTCAAATGTTATTCCTTTTTAATGTGTCACTGAGTTCTCTAATTCTTATATCATGCTCTTCTGCCTCCTTTTTTTTTTTCTGTTTCATTATTCTCCATAAGTTTGTCCTCTGTCTCACTGATTCACTGCTCTGCTTCATCCATCCTTGCCACCGTGGCAACCATTCGAGGTTGCATCTTAGTTATAGCATTTTTAATTTTGTCCTGACTAGATTTTACCTCTTTTATCTATACAGATAAGGATTCTATGCTTTTTTTCAACTCCAGCTAGTATTCTTATTATTGTGATCTAAATTCTGGTCCAGATACCTTGTTTATATCTGTGTTGACTACGTCTCTGGCTATCATTTCTTCCTCTTCTTTCTTTTGGGGTGAATTCCTTTATTTCATCATTTTGGAGGAAGAAAAAGAATTAATAAAGTAAAAAAATTAAATTAAAAAAATTGAAAACAACACACAAAAAATCAAATAAAGGAAGCTAAATTCTAAATGTGTTTGGGTCTCGTTGTTTAAAGAAGCTTGATAGAATAGAGAAAAAAAGGAAAGAAAAAAAAAGAAGGAAAAAAGTAGGAAACATTTAAAATTTTAAAAAGATGATACAATAAAATAGAAAAAAATGAAATGAAAGTAGACAAAAAATTTACAAATAATAAAAAATACATTAGGAAAAAAGTAAAGAAAATTCTTTTTTGTATAAACTGGAAATATCAATTTTTTCTCTTTCTGTGTCAACGAATAATAAAAGAAAAAAATGAATAGATGGACAAACAGAATGAAATCCGAATGAAATTGCATCGATTCCCCTAGAAGTCAAACTATGAAGCACTTTATAGATGGTAAACAAGCAGATGGAGAGACTTGTGGTGTTCTTCTAGGGCTTAGTTTGTGCAGTTGGATGGGGGTTGGTGTAATGGCTCCATTCTCCACTCAGTGGCATTGCTTAACTTACCAGGGTGGATCAGTGTGGTGTGAATATGGATGTATGTGCATGCGTGGGGGAGGTAAAAGTGGCATTACCCACCTTCCCAGTCTCTAGCATCAGAGCTCTGTGCTCTTGCCAACCTGCAATCAAGCACCCCTCCTTTGTCTCTGGCTTCCACCCACTCTCTGCTTCTACGCTGTCCCTGGCCAAGCCATCAGCCTGCCAAGCAGTACCTCTGTCCCAAATTTATCTCAGATGGGGCTCATTTGAGGGCCCCACAGCTTTGACCCACTCAGATTCTCGGGGGGAGGGGGGGGGCTCACCAAGCAATGGCCGGTGCCAGCTTGCCCCCTGGGAATGCTCACACAACCGCACTGCTGCCAAAGCCCTGAGACTGCAGCCAGATGCCAGCCCATCCCAGAAAATTTTTGTATGATCTGGTAGCGGCAGCAGTTCAGGGACTATGGTAAATCACAACAGGCATCTGCCACTAGGCTTCACTGCACCTTAGCGACCTTGATCCATCACCAGCAAACGTGGCTGTAATATGGGGTCCACTGGGACATTTGCCTGTGGGGAGGGTGCATAGCCTCTACCAAATATCGTCCTGGCAGGGAACTGCCTCTTCCCATGTGGCCCGAGGATGCCAAGGACTCTGCCATCTGCTTCTGGGGATTTGCTTTTCCCACCAGAGCACCTCCACGTATCCAGCCACATAGTTTCTGACTCTGCGCTCCCCTGTTTTATAGTCTTAATGGTGTTGAAACCCTCTCCTTTCCCCTTATCCCTTTCTTGTTCAGTTCCTTGTGGGTATTTCCCCTCTTTCTCTTTCACTTCAGCTGCTTTTGGGCGGAGTGCTTTTCCTATACTCTCTCCCTTCTCTGTTCTCTCTCAGCAAACAAAAAACAGCTCCCTACCTTCCGCGGCTTCTGTCTCCCCCAGTTTACCTCTCTGCACCACATACCTGCCAAATTCTGTGGTTAAAGTTGTGCAGATTGTTGTATTAATCCTCAAGTCAGTTTTCCTGGTGTGCAAGTTGGTTTGGTGCTGATCTAGTTGCATTTCAGGGACAAGAGCAGTAGCGAACTTCTATACTGCTATGTCATCTTGGCTGTTCTCTCACCAATAGCCCCCAAGGGGAGTTTATTTTTAAAATATTTATCAAGTTGCTCTGAAGGCTAATAGTGCTAATCTTTATGATGATCATTTAAAAAAATAGTTATCTGGACTTTTCAAGTTAAGTCAAAATCTTCGTAACATGTATCAGAATCAAGAAAATCTTAGATTTGTCTTTAGATAGAAACAAATTTACATATAAAACTTTAAGTGTTTATTTTGCACAATTCTCTTTTCCAGAATGCTAACACTTATAATAAAGTATGTTTTATTTGCTGTCTGTATGAAGTGAGAGAAACAAATATATAGGCAGCTTGTTTTAATTTGTTCTATGAGGACACAAGATACCATTTTTGGAGTATTGTAGCAAATGAAGGTCTTAATAGGTTGGTCAGCTAATATTTTTTTCACCTATTTTACTTTTTAAGAAACTCTTTTTTTTTAATGTAATCTCTGTGCCTAGTGTGGGGCTCCAACTCACTATGACCCCTAGATCAAGCTGTTGATATACTGCAATTCCACTAACTGAGCCATCCAGGCACCCCTTAAGAAACTCTTAATGAGTAATAATTGTGTTCAGAAAACAATGCCAATACCATTATAAATATGAGACAACATAAATGCCTGATTGGTATACTCTATCTTGGAAAAGTCTTCTAGATTATGATCATCCTGTACTTGTATATGTAGGACTCATTTTTCACCCTTGCTTATGTGTCCTCTTCTAGATAATAGCTTGGTCTATTGTGACTCTTAGTGACTAAAATAGCACCTTTTCCTCCTTACTGTAAACTGATGTGTCACATTTTTCTCCACTTTCCCTTACTATATTTTATTTCTTGAGTTGAGTAAATTGCATTTCAAATAATCCCATATATATATATATATATATATATATATATATATATATATACACATCTAAGTTTCCTTTTCCCCCTGATACTTTCTCCCGGTGCTTGGCTTCTTTTTGCTGAATGTGGAAAATCCTTTATCTTATCTACAAAAGTCATTGATATGTCCTCAATTTTCTCTAATTAAACAAGCTTTTTCTGACAATTATTCTTGAAATGTCATTAAAATGATTGTCATTGTTTAGTTTGATCCTTAATCTTAAAGCAATGTTATTTTCTATAATGAGCTAAGAATATTTTTATGAATTAGACTTGTAACTTAAAAACTTTCTCCTTTTTGTTTGTGCATGTGGGCATGGGCTAAATGGGCAAGGGGCATTAAGGAGGACACTTGTTGTGATGAGCATTAGATGTTATATGTATGTGATGAATCACCAAATTCTGCTCCTGAAAGCATCATTACACTATATGTTAACTAACTTGGATATAAATTAAAAATAATTAAAAATCTTAAAAATAAACTTTTCTCTTTCTTTTTGATTGGCATACGTATGTGGATTGGAAACTTCTTGTAGAGATGTTGTTTTCAAAAGTTTGTGGAAGCTGGTGTGCCTGGGTGGCTCAGTCGGTTGGGCGTCCGACTTCAGCTCAGGTCATGATCTCGCGGTCCATGAGTTAAAGACCCCCATCAGGCTCCATGTTGACAGCCTGGATCCTACTTCAGATTCTGCGTCTCCCTCTCTCTCTTGCCCTCCCCTGCTCATGCTCTGTCTCTCTCCCTCTCAAAAATAAATAAAAATTAAAACAATTAAAAAAAAGAGTTTGGGCAAATCCTATGATAAAAAAAATGTTTTCTAAGTGAAACTTCTAAATATAAAAGATATTATCAACTTTATATGGAGACATAGTGGAAGGGGAAAAAAAAAACCCTCTAGAGCCCAACCCATCAATCATCGACATTGCTGTTTCTTCTTTATATATCTTATAATTTGGATGTGAAAAGTCTAAAATAATAATGTCCAAACAGTAGAGAAATATTTTGGTAACCAAATCAGACCTTAAATGGGTCAGGACCTCAGTGAGTCTCATTACAGTACAACTCTGGTATCACATTTGTGATAATTGTTTATGTGTTAACTTGACCATGCCAAGTGTTACCCAGAATGAACATAATTTCTGAGTGTTTCTGTGAGGGTATTTCCAGATGATGTTAGAATTTGAATCAGTAGACCCAGTACAGTAGATTGCCCTCCCCCAAGTGGATGGCATCATCCAGTCTGTTGAGGGCCAGAATAGAACAAAAAGATGGTGGAAGTAGGAATTTAGTCTTTTTGCTTCCTGCCTGACTGCTTGTGCTGAGACATCAGTTTTCTCCTGCCCTTGAGCTGGGATTTACACCATCAGCTCCCTTGGTTCTCAGAGGAGTTCAAAATTAGAAACTGGAATTATATTGCTCCTTCCTGTTTCCAGCTTGCAGAAGGCAGATTGTGGGGCATCTCAGCCTCCATAATCACATAAGCTAATTCCTCATAATAAATGTCTTCATATAAATATATCCCATTAGTTCTCTTCCTCTGTAGAGCCTTGGCTAATATAACATCCTAAATCCTTTCTCAACTTTGGTCTTCTTTAAGTTAAAGGGGACACCCATTTTTCTCTCCCACCTACCTGGCAGGAAAATTGTTAGGTACCCAGGTATAGTCCATTAGACAGTACTGTTGAACTTTTAATTTTGGGGGAATAATTCAAAGGAACAAGCAAGTTTCTGATAACTCTGTAGAGGCTGTGGTAGAGATGAGATTAGCCACAGTTACCCAGCCTTGATGGTAAAAATGACAGCCTCCTGGGCAGAAATTTTTGTTCTCTATCAGTTTCTGCCTGAGTCTCCGTGAGTTTCCCAATATTCTTCCTGGGCCGCTGGAGCTCCCCAAACTCCCTCCAATAGTTTTGTAATGAATTATTTTGTTGCAAGTTAGTCTTGTTTCCAGTGTTACAATAAAAACCTTAACTGAATAATAATTTCTCATAAAATTCTAAAGTGCGTGGACAGTGCTCAAGAACTCCATTTTAATGACGGCAACTAAAGTCCCAGATTTGTAATGGATATTTTTGGTCTTGATCTCAGAATAAAATAATAATTACTCTCTTATTCCTGGAAGAAGAGGTGTAATTTTGAAATGCTATCAGTATTATAGCATTAGAATGTCATTTTGGTAAGACCATAAAAGAAATAGACATTAATGGATAATGTTCCATTCAGTCTGCTTCGAACAACTTTTCATGAACACTTACTCAGCTTCAGCACTGGGTTTAAAAATGATAAAGCAAGTATTACACTTTTCCTCACAAAGTTTAGAGACCTGAATAGAAGCATACACTATAATAGTCATAATACAACATAAAAAGAGTTGTAATTGAGGTATTGTATAGCTTTTGGTGAGGGCACAAAGTTCAGGGATAGTGTAAAAGAAAGAAGAGAAATATTTTTTCTGTCTAAACCCGAGGCAGTGAAGGATGCTGGAAAAAGTGATAATAGCCTTAAAACGAAGAGTCTAAAGGCAGAAGTAGTAAGATTATGGAACAGAAATAAAAGGATGAAAATGTAAGAGCCTACATCTGTATTTTTATGACTTCTGTCTGTTACGATCAACCAATTTGTTCAGTATCTATCAAAGGTGCATAAAATAGACCCAGATGATGGCGGTCACTGGATAGGATTGAGTATTAAAGGAGACCCCACCCAGAAACAGAAAGGGCCACCAACATCACACTGAATAGTTTCTCAGTAGTGTCTTAGCTCCCATGATCATTTTTCTACTCACCATGAGCGTCATTTCTCTAGTGCCGTACTCTTGATTGGATGAGCATTGCTCCTAGTTAGTACATGGAGAAGCAGTTGGGTATAGCTCAGGGGTGACAGCCAGGCTTCCTGCTGTTTCACCAGGCTAAAGAGAGCCTTTCTTATTTGTTTCTTGGTTGGTTTACTGCAGACAGTACTGACTGCCAAAGACATTGTAGAGATAAAAGTTGAAGCAGAAGAATATCAGCTGATGAATTTATAAAACTGATTAAGTTTCTTAAAAGTGTGATCACACTCATAATCTCTATCGGGATCTTACTCACCTTTACTTTCATGTCCAATAATGTTTGTTTTTTAAATAGTTTTTCACATTTCAAAATCCTAAGCAACATTTTTGAAAATCTTGGAATCCAAAAGAAGGAGTATTTACAAAAGTATTATTATTATTTTGCAATGGTGTAGTGAAACCATCTTGCTTGGGACATCACTAGTGGAATTTTCAGGGGACTAGCCTGAAGTTGATCTCAGTTGTTTACTTCATTTTGGTAGGCAGAAAAAGTTAATATGACTAGAGAATGAATTCTTAAAGGACATTATAAAGGAACCATTACAAATCTTGTATAAATATCTAATTACATAAAGATAGTAGTAGCTAATTTATTAAAGGCCATGATATGATCTTTCATATCATATTCTGTTATTAAAGTACATGGCTTAAATATTTCTATGATATTTTGTTAGCTTGGTGTGAATTATGGCATATTCTCTATATGAGCAAATTTGTATTTATTTTAAATTAGTGTATATTTTATGTCTTCCAAACAACCTTAGATAACCTCATAGGTGGCATGAATTAATGCTATTTCTTTGTAATTTCTATATTTATTTATTTTCTTATCTGTTCCTCAAACATTTCCTAGAATATGTTCTGCCTATGAACCCCAAATCATCTGATTGCTACTGGTGTCACAGTGAAATTAGACTATCTACTAAAGAGACAAGCAAAAATTTTTTAGTTATATATATAAACCAAGCTACCAGGGCACGTCTGAATTTTCTCAAATTTTTAGTGATCAGTTGTAGTAGATGTGAAACAGAAAGAGGAGCTTGATTTTTAGAGTGAAGATTGACTTTGGTGCTGTCAGAACAAAACAAATCTTGTTTTGAGTTGTATGTGAGCACATTTGCTATGTAAAACACAGATGGAGAGAAAATAAGAAATAGCAGAATGTCATCTTGAGAAGTCCTTTTTTGACTAAAATGACATGACAAACCCCGTTAGAGCATAAACGTAAAATTTTAAAAAAATGGGTTCTTGGAAGAAGAGAAAATTGAAATTTATTTACTCTTACATGTTTTCTTTTTTTTTTCTTTTTTTTTTTTTTTTTTTGCTGTTGCCAGTTACACCTGCGGACATAGGTAGTAACTCCAGCCTCCAACTAAATCACGCAAGCACAGCACTCCAATATTGGGAATAGTCTGGATATTTCCTTATTGTCTAAACATAGGAGAAGAGGAAATTGAAGATAGGAAGAAATATTCAGCTAAATATTACAGATGAGTAGTAGTGGATGACATAGGGAGGTTAATTGTTTGATTCAAGTACTCAGTTAGTCATTCTTCATTCAGAAAATAAAGCCATTCTTCCAATTCCCCAATGTTGGGACTTCTGTAGTCCCATAATAATTTCACTCTAAGATTTTACATTTTTCCTTTGTTTTTAGAAAACTACCAAATATTATCTTACATCTAGCTTTCTAAATAACTTTTGAGTCTCTATTAAAGTTTGTTCTTTCCTAAGTATACATCTACCTAAATTCTTAGACACTTGAACATTTTGTAAACTACACATAAAAAATATTTTTAGAGATTGCATTATACACAAAATTGTTAAAAATGTTCATACTCTCTTATGAGACTTCAGCACTGTGGTCAGAAAGTTAGTGTGAAAATTTCAAGCTTATAAAATAAACATATATGCAAAAAGGAGATAAGAATAGATTTTAAAAATGTTTCATCTGACTCATAGGAGCTAAGTGAACCATGAAATGTGAAAATATGAAACAAATGAAACTGAGGACCAAATTCAACATGCTCTGTAACGAATAAGAGTTTTAGGGTGTTTTTGTATGTGTTGTGTTTGTTTATATTTTTCATTTCTGTCTAGAATGTATCTTCAGTGATAGATGATGTGACAAAATAACTCTCTTATCTCAATGGTCTAAATCTTGAATAAATTAGATGTGGATAGTTATGAAAATTCCATGTGATGTGCTACTGCCCTGCTTCTCTTTGGCCCTTTTCTATGCCTTGACTGTCAGTGTTCAAATCCCTCTTTCCCATTAGATGTAAAATTTTTGAGAGTAGGTACTATGTCTTAATCCATCTTTACATTTCCAGGTACATCTAGCACATGTTGGCTCACAATAGTCAGCAAATTGTTAAATGATTAAGTGACTTGGAAAAAAAAAAGTAACCAGAAGACTTGAATGTTAATAAACCTTCAATAAAAATTACCTAACTTCAGATCTTGTCCTAAAAATCTTCTCCATCTACCCTACCACTCCTGTCCTTATTTTGATGAAATGTAAGGTCCACTGTAATGGAAGGGGAGAGAATATACATTTTGGCTTTGAAATTAAAGCAATCAAAAAAATAAGAGTATCTTTGAGGTAGAAATGATATTTCAAAATGGAACTTTAAAGATGAATAGGATCCTGAAAGTACTTAGATTGAAAAAAAAAGGCACAAGCAAAAATTTGACATCATAACATTAATGTGTAAAGCAATAGCAGGAGATGTATTTAATTGGAGCCTAGGGTAGGTATATGGGAATACCTGTGTAAATTTATACAACAGCCTTAAATGCCAGGCAGATGAGTCTCCCTTAATTTGCTGCAGACAAATTCAGTAAATTTTTAAAGGTCATCTTGTGATATATACCAGTTTCTTTTTATTTGATTGGATTCAATGTTCAGCCTATATGTAAATATTCTGAATACAGGTAGTTATTTCCTCATTTACTATGGAGCTAACAGTATCTGATCTTAAGTTTCTGGTGTAGGCATACTTTCCTTTTTAATCTTCTTTGTATACCCAAAAAACAAATAATCCTGTGAAGAAATGAGCAGAAGACATGAATAGACACTTTTCCAAAGAAGACATCCAGATGGCGAACAGACACATGAAAAGATACTCAACATCACTCATCGTCAGAGAAATACAAATCAAAACCACAATGAGGTTTTACCTCACACCTGTCAGAATGGCTAAAATGAACAACTCAAGAAACAACAGATATTGATGAGGATGCGAAGAAAGGGAATCCCTCCTGCAATGTTAGTGGGAATGTAAACTGGTGCAGCCACTCTGGAAAATAGCATGAAGTTTACTCAAAAAATTAAAAATAGAACTATCTTACTACCTAGTAATTGGACTATGAGGCATTTGTCTAAAGGATGCAAAAATGCTGATTTGAGGGAAACATGCACCCCAATGTTTATAGCAGTGCTATCAACAGCCAACGTATGGAAAAAGCCCAAATGTCCATCAACTAATGCATGGATAAAGAAGATGTGATTATCTATCTGTTTATCTATCTATCTATCTATCTATCTATCTACCTATCTGTCTTTCGATCTATAGATATATAATGGAATATTACTCAGCGATCAAAAAGAATGAAATCTTGCCATTTGCAGCAACGTGGAGAGAACTAGAGTGTATTATGAAAAGCGAAATAAGTCAGAGAAAGACAAATATCATATGATTCCACTCATATGTGGAATTTAAAAACCACAACAGATGAACATAGGGAAAGGGAAGGAAAAATAAGATAAACCAGAGGGAGGCAAGCCATAAGAGATTCTTAAATACAGAGAACAAACAGGGTTGCTGGAGGGGAGATGGGTGGGTAAATGGGCTAAATTGGTAGTGGCATTATGGAGGCCACTTGTTGGCATGAGCACTGGGTGTTACATTTAAGTAATGAATCTTTGGATTCTACTACTGAGATGAATATTACACTATATGTTAACTAGATTTTAAATAAATAAATTAAAAAAATCTTTTTTAAAAAAAAACAGTGTTTATGAATGTACTTTTAAAGTGTATTTATTTATTTTGAGAAAGAGAGAGCAGGAGAGGGGCAGATAGGGAGAGAGAATCCCAAGCAGCCTGTGTACACTCAGGGCAGAACCCAACACGGGACTTGATCCTATAAACTGTAAGTTACAGAGATTCGAGCACCCAGTACTGAAGTGTAGAGTGGTTCAAGTAGCTCTACAGATTCTTAGAATTAGGTGTGTTATGTTCTTTTCAACTTCGTAGGCTCAGAGAAGCCAAGATCCAACTCAGGATTTGGAATAATCCCTTGGGTCATATTTTATTTTATTTTATTTTATTTTATTTTATTTTATTTTATTTTATTTTATTTTATTTTATTTTATTTATATTTTGGAGTGTCAAATCCTTTTTATTATGCATTGCATCTTTAAAAATCATCTTTGTTTACAGTTTCTGGGTTTTTAAAATTTATTTATTGTTTAATTTACATCCAAGTTAGCATATGGTACAACAATGATTTCAGGAATAGATTCCTTAATGCCCTTACCCATTTAGACCATCCTGCCTCACACAACCCCTCCAGTAATCCTCTGTTTGTTCTCTATATTTAAGAGTTTTTTACGTTTTGCCTCCCTCCCTGTTTATATTATTTTTGCTTCCTTTCCCTTATGTTCATATGTTTTGTATCTTAAAGTCCTCATATGAATGAAGTCATATGATATTTGTCTTTCTCTGACTAATTTTGCTTAGCATAATACCCTCCAGTTCCATCCACATAGTTGCAAATGGCAAGATTTCCTTCTTTTTGATTGCCAAGTAATACTCCATTGTATATATGTACCATATCTTCTTTATTCATTCACCCATCGATGGACATTTCGGCTGTTTCCATACTTTGGCTATTGTTGATAGAGTTTATATAAACGTTGGGGTGCATGCGCCCCTTCAAAACAGCACCTCTGTATCCCTTGGATAAATACCTAGTAGTGCATTTGCTGGGTCGTAGGGTAGTTCTATTTTTAATTTTTTGAGGACCTCCATACTGTTTTCCAGAGTGGCTGCACCAGTTTGCATTGCCACCAGCAGTGCAAAAGAGATCCTCTTTCTCTGCATCCTCGCCAACATCTGTTGTGGCCTGAGTTGTTAATGTTAGCCATTCTGACAGGTGTAAGGTGGTATCTCATTGTGGTTTTGATTTGTATTTCCCTGATGATGAGTGATGTTGAGCATTTTTTCATGTGTTGGTTAGCCATCTGGATGTCTTCTTTGGAGAAGTGTCTATTCATGTCTTCTGCCCATTTCTGCACTGGATTATTTGTTTTTTGGGCGTTGAGTTTGATAAGTTCTTTATAGATTTTGGATGCTCACGCTTTATCTGATAGGTCATTTGCAAATATCTTCTGCCATTCTGTCGGTTGCCTTTTCGTTTTCCTGACTGTTCCCTTCACTGTGCAGAAGCTTTTTATTTTGATGAGGTCCCAGTAGGTCATTTTTGCTGTTGTTTCCCTTGCCTCTGGAGACATGTTGAGTAAGAAGTTGCAGCGGCGAGGTCAAAGAGATTTTGCCTGCTTTCTCCTCGAGGATTTGGAGTATCCAAATGTCTTACATTGAGGTCTTTCATCCATTTGGAGTTTATTTTTGTGTATGGTGTAAGAAAGTGGTCCAGGTTCATTTCTCTGCATGTTGCTGTCCAGTTTTCTCAGCGCCACCTGCTGAAGAGACTGTCTTTATTCCACTAAATATTTTTTCCTGCTTTGTCAAAGATTAGTTGGCCATATGTCTGTGGATCCATTTCTGGGTTCTCTATTCTGTTCCATTGATCTGAGTTTCTGTTTTCATGCCAGTACCATACTGTCTTGATGATTACAGCTTTGTAATACGTCTTGAAGTCCAGGAGTGTGATGCCTGCAGCTTTGGTTTTCTTCTTCAAGATTGCTTTGGCTATTCAGGGTCTTTTTTGGTTCCACACAAGTTTTAGGATTGTTTGTTCCAGCTCTGTGAAGAATGCTGGTGTTATTTGGATAGGTATCACATTGAATATATAGATTGCTTTGGGTAGTATCGACATGTTAACAGTATTTGTTCTTCTAATCCATGAGCACGGAATATTCTTCCATTTTTTGTGTGTCTTCTTCAGTTTCTTTCATAAGTTTTCTATAGTTTCCAGTATATAGATTTTTTTGTGTCTTTGGTTAGGTTTGTTCCTAGTTATTTTGTGGGTTTTGGTGCAGTTGTAAATGGGATTGATTCCTTGATTTCTCCTTCAGTTGCTTCACTATTGGCATATAGAAATACAACCGATTTCTGTGCACTGATTTTATATCCTGTGACTTTGCTGAATTCATGGGTCAGTTCTAGCAGTTTTTTGGTGGAACTTTGGGTTTTCCATGATAGAGTATCTTGTCATCCACAAAGAGTGAAAGCTTGACTTCCTCCTGGCTGATTTGGATGTCTTCCATTCCTTTGTGTTGTCTGATTGCTGAGGCTAAGACTTCCAATACTATGTTGAATAACAATGGTGAGAGTGGACATCCCTGTCTTGTTCCTGAACTTAGGGGGAAAGCGCTCAGTTTTTCCCCATGGAGGATGATATTAGTGATGGGTCTTTCATATACTGGTTTTATGCTCTTGAGGTATGATCCTTCTATCCCTACTTTCTTGGGGGTTTTTATCTAAATAGATGTTGTATTTTGTCAAATGCCCTCTCTGCATCTATTGAGAGGATCATGTGGTTCTTGTCCTTTCTTTTATTGATGTGATATGTCACATTGATTGTTTTTGTGGATATTGAACCAGCCCTGCATCCCAGGTGTAAATCCTACTTGATCACGGTGAATAATTCTTTTATTGTATTGTTGGATCCAGTTAGCTAGTATCTTGTTGAGGATTTTTGCATCCATGGCCACCAGGGAAATTGGTCTATAGTTCTCCTTTTTAGTGGGGTCTTTGTCTGGTTTTGGAATAAAGGTAATGCTGACTTCGTAGAAAAAGTTTGGAAGTTTTCCTTCCATTTCTGTTTTTTGGAGCAACTTCAAGAGAATAGGTGTTAACTCTTCTTTAAATGTTTGGTAGAATTCCCCTGGAAAGCCATCTGGCCCTGGACTCTTGTTTTTTGAGAGGTTTCTGATTACTGATTCAATTTCTTTACTGATTATGGGTCTGTTCAAATTTTCGATTTCTTCCTGTTTCAGTTTTGGTAGCTTATATGTTTTTAGGAATTTCTCCACTTCTTCCAGATCACCCATTTTATTGGCATATAATTGCTCATAATAATCTCTTGTTTGTAGTTCTGCCGTGTTGGTTGTGATCTCTCCTCTTTCATTCTTTTTTAAAATTTTTTTTAACGTTTATTTTTTGAGAGAGAGAGAGAGAGAGAGATCACAAAGAGGAGAGGGAGACACAGAATCCCAAGCAGGCTCCAGGCTCTGAGCTGTCAGCATAGAGCCCGACGCGGGGCTTGAACTCACAAATTGTGAGATCATTAGCTGAACCAAAGTCTGTCACTTAACCTACTGAGCCACCCAGGCGCCCCTCTCCTCTTTCATTCTTGATTTTTTTATTTGGGTCCTTTTCTTTTTGATTAAACGGGCTAGAGGTTTATCAATATCGTTCATTCTTTCAAAGAACCAGCTCCTGGTTTTACTGATCTGTTCTAATAGTTTTTTTGCTTGTTTGTTTGTTTGTTTGTTTGTTTATTTGTTTCGATAGCCTTGATTTCTGGTCTAATATTTATTATTTCCTGTCATCCGCTGGTTTTGGGTTTTATTTGTCGTTCTTTTTCCATCTCTTTGAAGTGTAAGGTTAGGTTGTGTATCTTAGACCTTTCCTCCTTCTTTGGGAAGGCCTGGATTCCTATATACTTTCTTCTTATGACTGATTGCCTTTGCTGCATCCCAAAGGCTTTGGACTATGGTGTTTTCATTGGCTTTGATGTACTTTTTAATTTTCTCTTTACCTTCTTAGTTAGTCCATTCATTCTTTAGTAGGATGGTCTTTAGTCTCCAAGTATTTGTTATCTTTCCACATTTTTCTTGTGGTCGATTTTGAGTTTCATAGTGTTGTAGTCTGAAAATATGCACAGTATGGTCTCTTTTTGTACTTTTTGAGGGCTGATTTGTTTCTCAGTATGTGATCTATTCTGGAGAATTTTCCATCTTCACTAGAGAATATTGTGCATTCTGCTGCTTTAGAATAAAAATATTCTGATATATCTGTTAAGTCCATCCGGTCAGTATATCATTGAAAGCCATTTTTTCCTTGTTGATTTTCTGTTTAGGTGATCTGTCCATTGTTGTAAGTGGGGTATTGAAGTCCCCTACTATTATCGTATTATTATCAATGAGTTTATGCTTGTGATTGATTTATATATTTGGGTGCTATCACATTTGGAGCATAAATGTGTACAATGGTTACATCTTCTTGGTAGATAGTCCCCTTAATTTTGATACAGTGCCCTTCATCTCTTGTTACGGTCTTTATTTTAAAACCTAGATTTTCTGATATAAGTATAGCTCCTCCAGCTTACTTTTGGAGACCATTAGCATGATAGATGTTTCCCATCCTCTTATTTTCAATATGAAGTTGTCTTTAGGTCTAAAATAGGTCTCTTGTAAACAGCATGTAGAGGGATCTTGGTTTCTTATCCATTCTGTTATTCTATGAATTTTGATTGGAGCTTTTAGACCATTGACATTTATAGTGAGTACTGAAAGATAAGAATTGATTCCCATTATGTTTCCTGTAGAGTTGGAGTCTGGTAGAGTCCCTTATCCTTTCTAGTCTTTGTTGCTTTTGGTCTTTTGGTCTTTATTTATTTATTTATTTATTTATTTATTTTTATTTTTTATTTTTCATCTTTTCTCCCCTGAGATCCCCCCTTAAAATATCTTGCATGGCTGGTTTAGTGGTCACAAACTCCTTTAATTTTTGTTTGTCCGGGAAACTTTTATCTCTCCTATTTTGAATGACAGGCTTACTGGATAAAGAATTCTTGGCTGCATATTTTTCCAATTCAGCACCTTGAGTATATCCTGCCACACCTTTCTGGCCTGCCAAGTTTTTGTAGATAGGTCTGCTGAGAACCTGACCTGTCTTCCCTTGTAGGTTAAGGACTTTTTTCCCTTGCTGCTTTCATGATTCTTTCTCTTCCTGAGTATCTTGTGAATTTGACTATGATATTCCTTGTTGATAGTTGGTTTTTGTTGAATCTAATGGGAGTCCTTCTGGATTTTGATGTCTGTGTCTTTTTCCAGTAGGAAAGTTTTCTGCTCTAATTTGCTCACATAAATTTTCTATCCCCATTTCTCTCTCTTTATCTTCTGGAACCCCTATGATTTTGATGTTATTCCTTTTTAATGAGTCACTGATTTCTCTGATTTTTATTTTGTGTTCTTTTGCCTTAGTCTCCCCCTTTTTTTCTGCTTCATTATTCTCCATAAGTTTGTCCTCTATGCCCTGCCTTATCCATCCTTGCCACCATGGCATCCATTCGAGATTGCAGCTCATTTATAGAAAATTTTTTTTTTAATTTCATCCTGATTAGCTTTTACTTCTTTTATCTCCACAGAAAGAGATTCTAGTCTGTTTTCAACTCCAACTTGTATTCTTATTATTGTGATTCTAAATTCTGGTTCAGACATCTTGCTTGTATCTGTGTTGATTAAGTCCCTGGCTGTCATTTCTTCCTGTTCTTTCTTTTGGGGTCTATTCATTAATCATTTTGGAGGAAGAAAAGGAATTAATAATGTGAAAAAAATTAAAATTAAAAAATTAAAAACAACACAAAAATATCAAATAAAGGGGATGCTAGATCCTAGGTGTGTTTTGGTCTGGTTGTTGAAAGAAGCTTGATAAATTAGAGAAAAAAGGGAAAGATAAGAAAAAAAGAAAAAAGGAAAATGTTTGAATATTTGAAAACTGAATGCCATCGGATAGAATAAAATGAAATGATGACAGTAAAATAGAATTTCAATATTTACAAAACAGTAAAAACATATAGTAGAACAGAAAAAATCTTTTTAATAAAAATGGTAAATAAAAATAGATTTTTTTCTCTTTCTGTATTCAGGAATAAGAAAAAAAGAAAAGAGAAGAAAAGAAAAGGAAAAATAAGAAATTGAATAAAAGGACCAGCAAATAGAATGAAGTTTGATTGAAATTACATCTGGTTTCCCTTAGAAGTCAAGCTATGAAGTACTTTATAGTCGTAAACTAAGCAGCTGGAGAGATGTGTTTGTCAAGAGCGCTGTTGACCCATTTGGGAGGGGTTTAGTGTAATGGCTCCACTCTCCACTAGATGGCATTGCTTAACTTACTGGAGTAGATCGCTGTGGTGTGTGTAGGTGTGTATGCGCATGCACCAGTGAGGTGAAAATGGCATCATCCAGCTATCCAGTCTCTAGTTTTCGAACTCTGTGCTCTCCACGACTGGCAATCAAGCACCCCTCCTTTGTCTCTGGCTTCCATCCACTCCTGGCTTCTTCACTGTGACCAAGGCGTCGGGCTGCCAGGCGGCACTTCTGTCCTGCGTTTTATCTGAAATGGAGCTGTGTTTCCCGACCCCTCACTTCTGAGGGACTGTGGCTTTGACCCACTCAGACCTTCTGGGCGAGGGTGTCGCTGAGCAATGGCTGGGTGCCTTCCTACCCCCGGGAACTTTCGCAAGACCGTGCTGCTGCCAATGCCCAGAGACTGCGGCTGGGTGCCAGCCCACCCCAGAAAAAGTTCCTGCCATCTTGTAGCAGCAGCGTTTCAGGGTTTTTGGAAAAATCACAACACACGTCTGGTGCCAGGTTTCACCCTTAATGTCCTTTTTCCAGCACTAGTGAATGTGGTTGTTCTCAGGGGTCTGCTGGGATCTTTTTCTGTGGAGTAGCTGCACAGCTTCTACCAAGTGTCCTCCCAGCAGGGGAACTGCCTCTCCCTGTGTAGCCCTTGGACCTCGCGGTCTGCTCCTGAGGATTCGCCCTTCCCACCAGAGCACCACCAGGTATCGAGCTGTGGAGTTTCAGAATCTGTGCTCCCCCTGTTTATAGAGTGTTAATGGAATTTAAACCCTCTCCTTTCTCCTTTCTCCCTTTTTAGTTCCGTCCCTGCGGCTGTTTCCACTTTTCCACTTTCTCTCCAGCTGCATTCAGGCGGGGGGATGCTTTCCTGTGCTCTCCCCCCATCTCCGTCCTCTCCACAAGCAAAACCAGCTCCCTGCCCTCCGTGGTTTCTTTCTCCCCCGTTCACCTCTCTGCACTGCGTACTTGCCGAGTTCTGTGGTTCAGGTTGTCCAGATTGTTGTGTTAACCTTGAAATCAGTTTTGTAAGTGTGCAGGATGGTTTAGTGTTGATCTGGCTGTATTTCAGGTATGAGAGAAGCAAAAAAACTCCCATTCTGTTTCGCCACCTTGCCCCCCTACAGTTTCCCCGTTGGGTCATATTTTAAACAAATCCCTTTCTTATATCTCTCCTCAAGATCACTAAATGAAGAACAAAAACTATTGGGTCCATTTCAAAGCACTCTAAAATGGAATTGAACTTAGGCTTTCTTCTCAAAAAAAAAAATAGTGAGCTAGAATAAGGTCTTCCATAAAACATCAGTCAGTACAATTGCTCTCAGTATTTTTATGGGAGATTTTTTTTTAAAAACACTGGTAGGGAGTTAAAATAAAGAAAGGTAGTTTTCTAGTCGCATGATCATATTGCTGTCATCACTGGTGTCTTTGTATCAAACTCTCCTCTTTCTTGGTCTGGGTAGTTTCTGCCTTTGACTACTTGATGCCGATCCTCTAGCAAGGTCAGCTGCTGACCAGACAGCGTTAGCCATCGTCCCCACACTTTGACCATCGGCCCCTTCCCTCTTCTGACAGGTGAGCTTTCGTCTACCCCACAGCCTGCATTTGCCAGGCAGGAAAAAAATGACTCTTCAGATATGACAGAAAGAGAAGCTGCCACTTATATTGAGTGCACTTTGAGTCCTTAGAGGAAAGCAAGGAGACTCCAGGTGAGGGGAAATCCTGCTTGTGGTTTTGCTGCTAACTTAGATGACTGTTTATCCTTCATCTTCATGGCTGTTGCCTTTTTCAAATAAACGGGTTTAAGAAAAATAGTGTGAGCTAGATCCTGAAGGTTAAAATATTTTTTCCTCATTGTAGCCTCTGTTTTCTTTTTCCCTGTCTATTAAATTTAAAACAATTTTACTATGAAGTGAAGTGGACTTCTGACAACACCCTGAAGTTTGAATTGTTTATTATTATTATATTTTCTTCTGCATTAGTGCTAGCTCCTGTGTAACTATGCCTGCAGGGAAGGAGATACTACTCAAGCAAGCATTGTTATTATTCGAGGTTATAATATATCCCTTTTATGGGTTATTTTGCATTTCTCTCCCAAAGATAATAGCAATATAAGTTTGAAATATTTTTTTTTAGAAGAAGCTCCTATTTGCCGAACATGGTGAGAGGAAGAATTCTACTCGCACTGGTCACTCTGTTATATTTGCAGTCACATTCACTCAGCAACTTCATTGGAAGTTTGGCTTAGTTTACTGATATTTTCTCTTAATGATTTAAATGAGAATAATGGTGAGCATGAAATATGGCAGGAAATGTGGTTTGCGCTTACTGAGAGGAGTGTGAAATTCTGTTGCATTTCTGATATTTCCTTACCTGCTAGAGCATAGGACAAAGTATACCAGACTAAAAGGTGCAACAGGCCTGAGAATTAAGAGATAGTTCTGGCCCCTGTCTTTCCACTACCTTGCCCATGAGCACAGTCATTTCACTTCTTCACACTTGAGACTATCTATAACATAAATTGAGGGATCAGCTATTTCTAAAGACTTTCTCAGAAATAAAAATATTGGGGTGCCTGGGTGGCTCAGTTGGTTAAGCATTTGACTCTTGGTTTCAGCTCAGGTCGTGATCTCACAGTTCATGAGTTCAGGCCCGCATCAGGGTCTGTGCTGACAGTGTGAAGGCTGCTTAGGATTCTCCCTCTCTACCCCTCTCTTTGCCCCTGCCCCGCTCATGCTCGCTCTCTCTCGCTCTCTCTCGCTCTCTCTCTCTTTCTCAAATAAATAAACTTAAAATATTTTTTTTCAAATAAAAACAAACAAAAAAAAAAGAAATAAAAATATTGCCTAGCAGTGTCAAGCGTTTAAATTGTGACAGATCCTTGCTTGGGAAAATGAATGTATGATTAAAAGGTTATCGGTTAAATAACTTCAACTATGATTTTCCATATTTCTAAAAAACAGAATCCTGTGTGGAAACGTAAATAAGATGAATTTGCCATAAATGTATGAATCATAGTTCTGGCCATCAGTACTGTTTTTACATGAGATAGTTAAACTGAGTTGTCATCACCCCAATGTCAAGCCACCTGTCATATTAGTTCGGTGATGGGAGTGAAATATAGTGTGCTAGGTGAAAATAAAGGGAGTATAAACATTTGGAAAATAAATATAAATGTCACTGTGACTGGGCCATACAGTGCCCAGATATTTGGACAGACATTATTCTGGTGTTTCTGTGAGGGTGTTGTTGGATGAGTTTCACATTTAAATTGATCGAGTAAAAGGGATCCTCAGTGGCTCAGTCAGTTAAGTGTCTGACTCTTCATTTTGGCTTAGGTCATGAGCTCGTGGTCATGGGATCAAGCCCCGCACTGGGCTCTGCACACAAAGTGCAAAACCTGCTTGGAATTCTCTCTCTCCTTTCTCTCTTCCCTTCTTTACTCATGCACTGTCTCTCAAAATAAATAAATAAACATTAACTTGATTGAGTAGATTGCCCTCCCTATAATGTAGGTGGACTGCACCCAATCTATTATTTGAATAGAATAAAAAGGTTGACCCCTCTCCAACTAAGAGAGCTTGACTGCTTGACTGCCTTCAAAGTGAAACATCAGTTTTTTCCTGCCTTCAGACTCAAACTGAAATATTGTCTCTCAAGGTCTCGAGCCTGCTGTTCAGTCTGGAATTACACCATGGACTCTCCTGTTTCTCAGACCTTGTACTCAAGACTGGAATTATATCACTGGCTCTCCTAAGTCTCCAGTTTACTGAATCATCCTGAAGATGTTGGGACTTGACAGACATAATCATGTGAGTCAATTCATTATAATAAATTTCTATTTATTCTAATATATTCCATATTTTAGAACATATTATGCATATTACATATGCATATATATGTTTATTGTATGTATATGTGTATTTAGATCCCATTGGTTCTGTTTCTCTGGAGAATCCTAATATAATGTTTGAAGATCATATATGCAGATAAAAAAGAAGACATTCATATATTTTCAAAACTCCTCTAGGGTATTAAGCCCAAAAGAGACAGTGAATTGGTACTATTTGTTGTGGTTTTCCCTTGATTCCTTATGAGAAATTTTAGGCTTGCCTGATTCCTTCATAACCCAGGAATCAAATATCTAAGAAAGATAGCAAATTAGTCCTTCACACAGGCAATGTTGAGCCATTGTGTGGTCACTTTTCAACTTAGCTTTTGTGTTATGAGAAAAGGACAATGCAGACTGATTATGTCATTATCCCTTATTGTGTGCCTTCAGGCTGGATGGCAATTTGGTACAACTGTGCAGTTTGTCTTTAGAGTTTAATATCTGTCATGTGGCCTTACTGGGAAACACAACAGTGCATGTGAATGAAAGTGAGTCAGAGGATGTGAGTGGGAATATGTTTGTCACTTCACTTTTAGAAATCCTGGAAGGTATTCTAAATTTATTGACTCTTCTCTGCCTTTTTCTGAAAGATATGGATAAATCAAGATAAGAAGATTAAGGGATAAGGAAGGAGTAGTCAGAAAAAAAGATATTTTGGTACGTCTACTACAAAAGTAGCCGTGGAGTACATTTTCAATTGTTGAATAAGTAACATTGGACTATTCTTCATTGCTCCTATTAAGGAGGCTGAAAGGGCTGCAGTTTGAAAGGAAATATTTTGGAGTACAATAATCCCCTACCTTCATAGAAAAGTTGTTCTCAAATTGCTATCAGTGGAACCCCTAACATTTTTGAAAAGGAAAAAAGTCATATTTTCTCACGTTAAATGGGTGACTCTAGAGCACAATCTAATCAGCAAATCACATCAACTAGTGGTTGTATGTTTTATGTCAAGAATGAAATGCTGAATACATGTAATGTTTTGCTGTCACAGCATTGACACAGAACAGTAGGAAATGAGCTCCTGACTTTAAATACAGAAATAGTTAGTCTGGCATACTGATCTTTTAGAAGGGGACCCTAAACCACTGATGAATTAGAGATAAGAATTGACCCTTGGAAAACATAGAGACATATATTTATTATAATTTCAGAACCGTTATGCACCGAGAACTAACCACAGCTATAGCAGCTGTAGTATATGCCGCAGAATGAGAAAAGACAGTGGAAGGTCATGGGTACTCAGCACAAATGGTAGTCTCCCCAGTGTGAAGCAGTAACATCTAAGATAGCTTCTGCACCTGGCCAAGAGAGGGGTAAGAAAAATCCCCTGGGAATCTAGGTCCAAAAGGTCAAACTTCTTGTAATTAATATAAATAAATAAATCAGTCAGTCAATCAATTTGTACTTCACTAAGGGGACTCTCCAGCCAGGCAAGTGGGATGTGATGCATCATTCCGGCAAATGTGACCCCAGCTGTCATGACAGCCCTTGGGCAGCTGCTGCACTTTGGAAAACATGCTGTGACACTGTCACCAGGAATTCAGTAAGTGCAGAAGTATTTCCTGGAAAATGTGGATGCACACAATTAAGTGCAAAGGAGCAGACTCAGCCCAAGAGCAAGGCGCAAACCTGGAACTAATGACTGTTTAGGTTAAAACATTGGACATAATGGCCAGTGTTAGACAGGTCACATGGTATGGCTTGTGAGCTGTGGCAGATCCTGGCACAGGAACCCATACATTCAATCAATAAATCCCTGTGCTTCTGAGACAGCCACCTGAGCTCTTCTATTTTCTTTCAGGACATCCTGAATGGTCCCATTTTGTAATCTGGGTTTCTTAAACTTCTTTCCTATCTAGCCTGTTAAAGAAGCAGTTAGGCATTTGCTGAGAATTTCTGAGCACAAAAATCAGTGAAAGGATATTCACATGGTTTCAAGGTATCACCATACATAGTATTTATCCATTACAAAGGCGGAAACTCAGATACAATTCACATAAATATTAGTGACACAATTTTACATAGTCTTACAAGCAATAAGACAACTCAGCACACTGACTTTATATTTGCAATGAGGTGATGCAACAAAAATTCCTGTCATCATCTATGTAGTCTTCTTACCAAAAGGTTTAAAATTGAATTTAAACATGAGAAAACAAATACAGATTGCTAAATATCTTATAATACAGTTAGTTCTAAGCAATCAGACAAATCTAGAATATAGGATATCCTACATTGCAATTGGCCATGACTTTTCAAAAATATCAATGTCATGGAAAAAAAAAAGTAGAATTCTTGCAGATTAAAGGAAAATAAAGAGACATGACAATCAGATAAAATGAACAAACTTGTTTACCAGAATGGAAGAAAAAAAAGCTATAAAGATATTTGGGGGGTGATTGGTTATATTTGACTGTAGAAATTAGAAAATGATTTGAACAATGTTAAATTTATGGAGTGTGAAACCAAATAACATGAAAAAGACCCAGAGGCAGTGCATTCAGAACACCATCATGAGAGTGAAGCCCTTAATGGCCACAGACTTTTCTCATGCAGAGACCTTTCTGATCAGTCTCTGCTATTATTAGAATAGTTTCTCCTGCCACCAGGTAAAGGGATCATCTGGGAGTTTTCTCACAGAGAGAAAAGGACCAGATTCAGGTTACTTGGACCCTGCGACTTACACAATTTTGAGAGCCCTTTTAAACACAAGGATACAAAATTATGAATACACAATTAGGTAAAACATTAAATATTTACTTAGGGGGTACCTGGGTGGCTCAGTCGGTTAAGCATCTGACTCTTGATTTCAGCTCAAGTCATGATCTCAGGGTTCGTGAGTTCGAGCTCCACGTCAGGCTCTGTACTGACAGCATGGAGACTGCTTAGAATTCTCTCTCCCTCTCTTTGCCCCTCCCTGCTCACTCTCTGTCTTTCAAAGTAAATAAATTAAAAAAAAATTAAATATTTACTTAGAATGAGAAGCAAAATCTTTAAAGTTACAAACTAAAACAATTAAAATACACCCATTTTCCTAAATATTACCTTGAAATGGATCCCGTAAGAGAATTTTTCATGAGTGCACTAAGGAACAACACCTAAGGGAGGCAGGGCTGTGGGGAGAGAGGGGGATGGTCTGGAGTGTGGTTCAGCTATAACAGAGGCCATAGCAGGCACCACCAGAGCTCTGAAACTGGAATGGCCTTTCAGCATTGTCCCCTTGTCAGGCAAGAGGTAATGTAGCCAGGCCTTTGTACCTTACTGGTTTTAGATGTTGGGTGCCCCTTGGACAGGGCAGCTCCCTTCAGGCAGAGCAATTCTAGTAGATGCTGCCTCTGTGAGCAAACAGTAACCAGTAACCCCAGCAGTAGGAAATATGAGGGTTTCTGTTCCACAAGAGGGATCTGGGGATTGTACCTCCATATACTCTACAACCCAAAACAACACAAAATTCAGAGCAGAAACCAATATATATTTTTTATTAATTAATTGTCTAGATTTTATAATACAATATTTTCCTTTATTTTTAGGTTACACACTTTGATTTTTCTTTATTTGCCAACAATGTGTAATATTTTTTCCCCCTTAGAGACAAGAAGAAGATAATTTTGTCTTACTTTTAGGAGAGCTGTTCAACATTATAGTTTCACTACTTAAATATTTTTCTTGAATTTGGAAAATTATTTAAGAATTTGGACACATCTATCAAGTTTCTTTCATATATGAACTCAAAGATTTCAGATATTTAGAGATGTCTTAAGCAGTGACTAAGATTAAATGCTGTTTGTAATGATGATGCTCATTCATCACTCAGTATTCAAATATTACTTTTAGTGAGGGTTATGAATTTTTAAAAAAAATATTTATTCATTTTGAGAGCAAGACAGCATGAGTGAGGGAGGGACAGAGAGAGAGGAAGAGAGAGAATCCCCAGCAGGCTCCATGCTTCCAGCACAGAGCCTAACATGGGACTCAAACCCACAAAACCATGAGATCATAACCACCCCAGGTGAACAAAGGGTTATGAATTTTATGTTGGGCCCTACACCTACATTCAGAACATAAAGGAATAGGCACACTGGTGGTAGTAATATTCTGGAAGCTATTTTGACACTGCGATGAGCAATAACTTAACTATAGATGGAAATGACTACAAAGCACAGCTATAGACATCTCACTAAACACTAATTAAATTTATCTTAATTGCATCTCCATAATGTCTGCGGTTACTCAGAGGCAGCCCATGCATAAGGGCTGGTATAAGTGACAGCTCCAAAGCTGAAGCCTCATTAGTTTCAAGGTAAATCGGCTTCTACCCCCAGGTTCATAACTTTCTGAGATTTCTGTCTCTTCATTATTCCTCTACCCCATGATGCTCGCCACTGCCCTTCACACACAGCCTACACAGTAAACAAACTACCAAAGTGCAACAGAACCTTGCCATTACAAACTTAGTAATGGTAAGTGAAATATGAAAATGTAAAGTTTCCCAGATCCCCATGATGCTAGCTAAAGCATTACACAGTTTCCATTAGGTACTTCCTTAGCCATCTGTCCAGCCCCTCCTATATACCCAAGTTCCTTTCATGTGTCCTTTTCATTTAGGTCACAATTACACTTTCCCTCCAGGGCTATCCCTATTTCTCTGGATTCAGCTATTATCTAAGAAAGCACTGCCTATCTCATTTGTCCGTAAGTTCCTCTGGGTTTTCCAATGAAATTGTTTTTTCAAAGCCACCTGAAATCTCACTGCATACCATCTTCTACACTTGTGGCAGAATTCTCCAAACTACCTGTTTTACCTTTCAAGGTACACCGAATCCGCTGCTCGGCCCCCTTAAGTGTTACCTGCATACACACACGATCTTTCTTTTTAATCAGTTATCCAAGAAGTCCCAAACACTTTTAGAACTTAGATTCTAATGTCCATTAAATATAAATTTAATAACACATAAGAATCAATCACCAAGATTCCAAGGGGGAATCCAAAGTTGCTATAAGCAAAGAGATATGACTATGACATCCATGCTTTTAAGTTTTGTTGACATCACTTTTAGAATTATATTTAAAATCAGATGGCTTTAAGAAATTTAATAAGTTACATCTTTGACAGAGAATAAAAAAATTACTTTATTCAAGATTCATCAAACTTGAATTCTGTATCAGATACTCACTATAATGACAATTTCAATGGTAATGTTTGCCAGGATACAGGTGTTTGAAGCATTTCTTTCGCTCACTTACAGTAGGATCTTATATGACAACGTGGTTTTTTTTTTAATGTTCATTTATTTTTGAGAGAGACAGAGACAGAGGGTGAGCAGTGGCAGAAAGAGAGGGACACATAGAATCCAAAGTGGGCTCCAGGCTCTGAGCTGTCAGCCCAGAGCCTGACATGAAGCTCGAACCCATGAACCATGAGATCATGACCTGAACCAGTCAAATGCTTAATCGCCTCAGGCACCCAGGCGCCCTGACAAGTTTTTAACATATCTTTCCTTTTGAGTCAACAAATATGGTTACGGCAAGATTTTTGTTTTAACTTTTTTGAAGTTTATTTATTTTGGGGGGGGGAGGGGGAGTGAGTAGAGAAAGAGAGAGAGAAAGAATCCCAAGCAGGCTCTGCAATGTCAGTGCAGAGCCTGAGGCAGGGCTCAAACTCATGAACCTCAAGACCATGACCTGAGCCGAAAGCAAGAGTTGGATGTTTAACCCACTGAGCCACCCAGGTGACTCTAGGATGAGATTATTAATGGGCAAGGTTAATTGACTCATTCCTTCCTCCTCTTGCATTCTCTTTGGTTGCTAATTTCTTACATAATTCCATTTTACTACCTTCTCACATCGCTCAAATGTAAGTATCAGAAAACTAGATATAGGTTATTTTCAGTGAAGGGCCTTTAGCCCTGAAATTCCTTTCTTTGTGTGACAATGTGAGGTCTCCCATTTTGCCCAGCTTTCTTAAGGGTACATGCAATGACTATACTTTTTATTTGGCCACTAGATACAAGTATGCAACTGATAGAAAACAGGTTTGTAAAAGTGTATTTTACACTATTTTAATAAGAATTGTAATTTTCTGGATTAATTTTAGCTTTAAGACTGTTATGCTGGATCAGTTTGAGGGAGAGATGAAAATTTGAAAATCAAAAATATATATATATAATCTGGTTGTCTTGCTATTTTGAATCCTTCCATCACATATCAACATCATTGATATGAGATATTCCTTCAGTCCTGTATTTTATTTTTTTATTGGTGATAGGCACTTTATATTATTATTATTTTTAAGTTTTTAGTTTAATTCCAGTTAACATACAGTCTAAATTAGTTAACAATATAGTGATTTTCAGCCCTGTACTTAAAAAAAAAAGTTTTCATTAATATATTTGGAGGGGAGGGGTTGGTTTAGGAAATTTAATACTATATTCATAAAAAAGAGTTTTAGAATTGTAGTTGCTGCAATGATAAGCCCTATAGCAAATTGAAAAGTCCTTCAAAAGTCATATAACTTAATTATTAAATTACTAAGTTAATAATTAACAATTAAAGTCAATTAATTGCTGTTTCTTCTATTCTCTCCTCACCCAGATCTCCATATGGTGACAATTAAGCTGTCATTTAAAATCCTTAGGATAAACCCAAAGTGGCAGGAAAATTGCTATTTGGCTATGTTTACCCAGGGGGAGGAGAAGAGAGAGAGGAGGGAACTGCTAGACCTAGTGCCTCTCACTAAGATTCGTCAAGGGCAAGGACTTTTAATGGACTCCAGTGTTTACTCTGTCTCTTTCTCAACATTCAGTCTACTGACTCTCCTACCTCTTAACTTCAGAGAGAAAGCAAGGAGTCTTCCCTTTGAGAGCTTTGCAGTTAAAAGTCACTTTATGGAGAAGCTATCGGATAAGAGATTTTAGTTTCAAAGGCAGAAAAAAGTGTGTCTTTGTTCATCAGTATCTTTAATATTGGGTCACTTTTTCTTGTAACGAGAGTTTACATGTTTGGCTAATGGTAGGCTGGTAAGTTTGTGCCAACTGGGCTTTCCACAGTAGAATCCCTTTCTCTTTCCAGCAAAAAGTCTTAATTAGTAGTGTTTATAGATTTCTATAGTGTAAATACTCCCACTGTGGCTGATTTAGAGCTATCATGTGATACTATAAACTGGAATTAGGAAGAGGTGGGCACAATCAGCTCTCCCCTGGCAGCGTAGGTTATACAGAGTTTAGCCCTTGAGGGAAAAGAAGAATAGAAGCCCCTTAGATCTTCCTACAGCTTAGACCAAAGGAATCTTTCTACTATGCAGTCTTGTGATGATAATTGAGACTTTTACTATAGACATCTTATCAGAAATTGACATCCATACAAGCAAAGGAAATGCACCTTCTAATAAGTTAAACTATAAGGTTCAGTCAAATCATTTCATGAAACTTGTCTATTTAGTAGTCTTCAAATTCTCATTGTGGTTCAATAGAAAGAATGTATTGTTTAGTTGAAAGGGAAGATATATTTAGTATGATTTGGGGAAAGTTTCACTGCCCTGTGAGAAGATGCCTTCTGAAAGAAAAGTATTTTTCTTTTTCCTTCCCAACTTCTTCACTGTTTCACTAAATGCTTTAGTTAATTATAGTCACCTTGCTTAAAGCTTTATGTCGTAGATCTAAAGAGATGGGAATAGAAGATGAGGCAATGTTCAGTGAAATTTCAAAAATACTACAACTATTATATTTCTGCTATTTTGTTTTATTCTTGACCATTATAGTATATTATTCTGCCCAATAATTTCACAGAGATGTTAAATGACTTCCCTCAAATTACACAATCATTATTAAAGCTTAGGGATAGAACACAGATCTTTCAACTTCCATCTAAGGTTGCCTGCCCTGCTTAACACTTTCTTTTTAAAATATTAAAATAAAATTTTAATATTCTGTGTATTTGAATGCTCTCTAAACTGAACTTCTCTAATTTATCTGGGCTTTTAAGTCACTATTGGATTTTGGGCCTGTCTTTGTCACCTCTGCTATGCCAGTTCCTATTAGAAAATTTACACTAATTTTGGTGGCGCATATACTATTGCTAGATGATTACAAGGTACATCAAAGAAAATGGTAGATGCAATTTGTTTTAATTAAGAGGAAAACTAAAATCATTTTTTTCTTATTAAAATGAAAATAAATGTTATAGTTTTATATATATATATATATATATATATATATATATATATATATATATATTCAATTCTTTTCTTTCCAGACTGGTAATCACTACTATCCTATTTAGCAATTTCTATTAATTATTAAGGTAGCAAAAATCAATAGATTAGCTGTATTTAATTTACCTTTATTTTTGCAAGTATCCTGCTAGCCTTCATGACATTGCATATGAGCATATTATGTGGATTGGGTAATTACAAACTTAAAAAATTACTCACTCAATAGCTTCTAATGATGTCTTTAGTGCTATTATAATCAACTGTATCATATCCTTGGTGACTTTAATTTTAGGGTTGCTATTTCATGATTTCTTAGATTATTATTTTATGGCAGAAAATAGTTGTAAAAATTCTAGCAGAGTTTTTCAAAAGTAATGTTAAAATTTGGCAGAACAAAAATTACTACTAAGGTCATGATATCATAATTGAAATATTTGATTCCAAAAGTTATATTTATGTGTTTTCCAAAAATTTGTTTTTCTCTCTCTTTCTTTTTTTCCTTTCTGCCTCTGTATCTCCCACTCTCTCTCTCTCTCTCTCAATCATGAAACAAATATCAGATTTTAAAAGTTGTTGAAATCTTTCAGGTAAGTTTTTTATGGCATAAATAATTAATATTTTAGTGATTATAAAGATATGAGAGTATAGTATAAATTCTTTTTCCTCTTCTAGTTTTCATTTCTTTTTTTCCAATTCTAAGACAAGCTTCCATAGGCATTAATTCTATGGCATATGTGTCAAAGACATTTTCTATTCTGAATTGTTACCATCAAAATATAGCTACAGTGAAGACCATTTTAGCCTGATATCTGGACATCATGGTCCTCATTTTCAGAAGAGTGCTATTTGATATATAATGCTCATGTCCAGTAGAAAAGACTTTGAGGTCTCTTTATAACATCACCTTATATTTCATAGTACATTTACGTTTTCCACTGAGCTTCATATCCTCTCTTAAGCCATCAAAGAAGCAATTTAAGGTAGAGAGAATAAATTTTTTTTGAATATTTTATAAGGACACTGAGCAAGAGAAGGTAAAACTGAACTATAGAAAACTGCAACCAATCCAGAAAATAATTAGGCAAAAAGGTACAAACAAGCTAAATGTACGAATACATTTTTAGAATTTTTAGGGTATTTAGAATGTTTATTTTTATTTAAATTTTAAATTTTTTAACTTGAGTATAGTTGATACACAATGTTACATTAGTTTCAGGTGTGCGATATAGTGATCCAGCTTCTCTGTGCATTATGCTGTGCTCTCTACAAGTGTAGTTACCATCTGTCACCATACAACTCTAGTACAGTATCAGTGACTATATTCCCTGTGTTGTGCCTTTTACATCTGTGACTTATCATCCCGTAACTGGGAGCATAGATCTCCCATTCCCTTTACTCATTTTGCCCATACTCTTACCTCTCTCCATCTGGTAACCATTCATACTCCATATTTATAGATCTGATTCTGTTTTTGTTGCTGTTGTTGTTGTTGTTAGTTTGTTCATTTATTTTGGTTTTTAGAGTCCACATACAATGTGAAATCATAGGATATTTGTCTTTCTCAGTCTGACTTATTTCACTTAGCATAATACCCTCCATATCCATCCATGTTGTCACAATGGGCAGAATCCTTTTTTATGGCTGCATTATATTCATGTGTGTGTGTGTGTGTGTGTGTGTGTGTGTGTGTGTGCGCGCGCGCGCACGCGCGCTATTTCTCCCTTATCCATTCGCTTATTGATGGTCACTTAGGTTGCTTTGTATTTTGGTTCTTGTAAATAATGCTGTAATAAATATGGGGCATATATATATTTTTTGATTTAGTATTTTTATTTTCTTTGGGTAAATAGTAGTAGAATTATAGATCTATGGTATTTCTATTTTTAATTTTGGGGGGAGCATCAATACTGTTTTCCACAGTGTCTATGCTATATTACATTCCCACCAACAGCACCCAAGGATTCCTTTTCCTCCACATCATCACCATCACTTGTTTTTTCTTGTCCTATTGATTTTAGCCATTCTGACAGGTATAAAGTGATATCGTATGGTTTTTATTTGCATTTCCTTGATGATTAAGAATGTTGAGCTTTTTCTCATGTGTCTGTTGACCATATGTATGCCTTCTTTGGAAAAAAAATGTCTATTGACCATGTGTCTGTTGACCATATGTATGCCTTCTTTGGAAAAAAAAATGTCTAATCCTATTTTTAATAGGATTCTTTGGTTGTTTGATGATGAGTTGTATAATTTCTTTATGTATTTTGGGTATCAACCCCTTATCACATGTATCGTTTATAAATCTCTTCTTGCATTCAGAAGGTTGCCCTCTTATTTTGTTGATAGTTTTCTTCACTGTTCCTTTTTATTTTGTTGTAGCCCTAATAGTTATTTTTGTTTCTGTTTCCTTTGCCTTAGGAGATATATCTAGGAACGATTGCCTAGACTCTTTTCTAGGATTTTTATGGTTTTAGGTCTTACATTTAAGTCTTTAATTTAAAATTGGTAGTGTTTCTACACAGTAATAATGAAGAAGCAGAGAGAAATTAAGACAACAATTCCATTTATAATTGTACTAGAAGGAAAAAGAAAAGTACCTCAGAAACTAAGGAGGTGAAAGGCTTGTAAAAGATTCTAAAAACTATACACATTGATGAAAGAAATTGAACATGACACAAAGAGATGGGAAGATATTCCATGCTCATGGATTGGAAGAATTAGTATTGTTAAATGTCCATACTATCCCCAGCAATCTACAGATTTAATGTAATCCTTATCAAAATATCAACAGCATTTTTCGTAAAACTAGAACAAACAATCCTAAAATTTGTATGGAACCACAGAAAACTCTGAAGAGCCAAAGCAATCTTGAGAAATAAAAATACAGCTGTAGGTATCACAATTCCAGATTTCAGGGTATACTACAAAGCTGCAGTAATCAAAACAATATGATATTTGGCACAAAAATAGACACATAGATCAATGGAACAGAATAGAAATTCCAGAAACAAACCCATGTTTAGATGGTCAATTAATCTATGACAAAGGAGGCAAAAATTCACAATGGGGAAAATTTATTCTCGTCAATAAATGGTGTTGGGAAAACTGGACAACTATATGCAAAAGCTACATATAAGTGGACCACTTTTCACACCATACACAAAAATAAACTCAAAACATTTAGAATGTTTAAATCACTATTCTATTGACTTCATTAGATAAAATCTATATAAGACTTATTTTAAATTGTATTGAAGGAGTCATATGTGAAAATAGTGGAGTAAGACACTCTGAAATTTCTCTCTTCCATGAAAGTAATATGGAAACGAAAAATTGTTAGAATGATTTTTTTTCCAGAATTGTGGCTATTTACTGAGGGTTTATTTTTTGAACTCTATTCTGTTTTTTTGAACTTTCTATCTTGAGCTAGTAGCCTACGATTTAGTTATTGTAGTGCTAGGGTACATTTTAGTTAACTAGATTGGCATATCTCACTTTATTATACTTTTCCGAATGTTCTTGGATTTTAGATTTACCTTAGACTATATTAAGTTCACAGATTATTCTGAGAAGAATTAATACCTTTGAAATCTTAGATTTTCCTGCTCAGAAATAATATGTGACTTCATATTTATTTTGGTCTTTTATACCCTCTGGAATGGTTCATGATATTTTCATATAGTTTTGCATAGTTCTTATTAAATTTATTGTTTTATTTTGTATATTCTTTTATATAAAAGGAGATTTCTTCTTTTTATTAAATTTTACATTTGTTATTTGTAATATATAGAAAACTCTTATTGGCTTATTTACTTGTAGACCTATCACATGTAGACTTTATCTTTTTTCTTGACTTTTTATTTAGGTAAACATATTGCCGGACAATATTTTTATTTTGTCCTGAGTTTCATAGTTTTCATTTCCTTTTCTTATGTTACCGTACTAGATAATAAAATCCTAATACCTGTGGGGAGTAAAGAATTCTTATTTTATGCATTTGATATTATTTATTCACAGAATGATAAAATGTAATAACTTTTTACATATCACAAAAAAACATCTAATCCAGTCCTTTAAATTGAAATATGTAACAAGGAATGTAATGATAAAGTGACATTCTTAAATTAGCATAGTTCCTTAATGACATAACTTTTACTAGAATTCTCCCTTTGGCTTTCATTCCAGCTCTTTACTACTCTAGACTGCTTTTCTTCACAGGATAATCAGTGAGTCCACTTTAAGTAGAGTCTCACTTTGATTTTCCAGAATACTGTTATTTTTTTTTTAATTTTTTTTAACTTTTTTAATTTATTTTTGGGACAGAGAGAGACAGAGCATGAACGGGGGAGGGGCAGAGAGAGAGGGAGACACAGAATCGGAAACAGCCTCCAGGCTCTGAGCCATCAGCCCAGAGCCTGACGCGGGGCTGGAACTCACGGACTGCGAGATCGTGACCTGGCTGAACTCGGACGCTTAACCGACTACGCCACCCAGGCGCCCCAGAATACTGTTATTTAATTGACATTCTACTCAAGTCTGCCACATATATAGCTGAAACCTCCCTCTTCACTACCAAATTGGATGGGTCCTTAGGGCTGGAAAAAAATAAATGAATAAATCAAGATAACATACTCTTCTATTTGGCCTGGTAGTCATTACATGTATTTGTTCATTACATATACAAGAATATATACATAGTCTTTAGTTCACAGATATTCAGAAACATGTTAAAATATCAGATCAAATCTCTTTCTCTAGCATATTTTCAATATAAAGCTTAAATTTGATTTTTTTTTAATTTTCATTATTATAGTTTTTGGGGGAATCTGAGTTGGTCAATATGACATCACCTTTACTTTCAAGGAAACAGGTGATATTACTGTAAGAATTATTTTTTTTTGAAGATGTATCTGATTTTTGAAATTCCAAAGACAATATTCTGCCTGCACCTGTGTGAATATTTTGTCAGAATTAATTTAGAATATGTAATTGTATGGATGTTGACTAATTAATGCAAAACCCAGTGGAACTACCAGAGAGTCAAACAAGTTCTTTCTAGTACATAGGGACAGTTGCTCTGGTAGGTCAAGTTTCATTAAACTAATGATGTCAATCATATGAAGGGTCTTAGGTAAATTTGGGTGATATTTCCACATTATGGACCATGATTCAAACATCATGCCATATCATCAATTCCGTATTTCACTGTGGCAGAGAACATGAATTGCAAGCTACTGAGCAATTCTTTCAGTACAATTTTGCCACATGCTGGGACCCAGAAGTCTAGTTGGCTATGTGTTTATTTAACTGGGAATCTTTATTGAAAGGGTTTATTCTCATGGTCATGATTCACTAGTGTAAGCAAACTTAATAAAGACAACTGTACTCTACTTGTTCCCCATATCAGAGACCATGTTAGTTCTATTAGGGTAGAGTTGAGAAGCACAGACAGACGGGTGATGATTATAAATCTTTTCTGTTTCTCTTCATGTATACCATTTTCTAATCAGTTAAGCCAGAATAATTGTGATGCTACCCCTCTGACTCTAAATTCCATGGCAAGAGAGACATTTTTTAAATGTGCCATTCATCACTCTGTCACCATGACTCAACCTATAGTCTGTCTGGTAAGAAGTGGGTGTTCATATTACACAACTTCCAGAGAAAAGCCAGAGGACAGTATTGTTGTGAGTATTAGGCTAGGATAGAGTCTCAAAACCATGTCTTTATAGAAATATTTCCCTTTAAATCCCTAATAGAAATAGTCACAGAAGAAAAGCCAGGCTGTTGGGATTTTGTGCTTTCCCCAAATCAGTATATAATGCCTGACCTCTGTGTAGAACATATCTGATACAGAAGAATTCTTTTTGCCTACCTAGACCGTGTCAACCTTTGTGATTTGTACAAAAACATGTCTTTTTGGAACTTTGTGAGACCCTAAAGAGAGGCTTGGAAACATGGATTCAAGAAGATTTTCACTGAGTTACTCACTTATATACTTTCTAGAATTCTAAGTTTATGATTCTATAAAAGCTGTGTAAAGTTCCAAGAGTAAAAGAATCCCAAAGAGAAACCAGACAAGAGTCATTATTATGGAAAATATTTTAGTCCCCTACATAAGCAATTAATTATTTGCTTGTCCCTGTGATTGTTTCTCCCAAAGCTACATCATCCATAAATTTTGGCCTGGGTTCTTACCCATCCCAACACTCCTTCAGTGGAATTTGGGAATAGAGACTGGGCCTTGAGAATGGAATACATCAGTAAAGTACAATTTTACTTTGGCAGTAAAATTTAACAGTGGCCAAATTCCCAAGAATAAGGCAGGGAGGCTGGCTGGTTCAAGGCAGATAAATTACTAAGGAATTCCTACTCTTTCTCTGCTCAGCTCGTCATATATTTCTTTTTAGCAACGTTCATCCATAAAATTTCCAAGTGCTATTTCCTGTGGAGGAGTAGGGAAAAAATATTTCTTTTTTTTTTTTTTAATTTTTTTTTCAACGTTTATTTTTTTGGGGACAGAGAGAGACAGAGCATGAACGGGGGAGGGGCAGAGAGAGAGGGAGACACAGAATGGGAAACAGGCTCCAGGCTCCGAGCCATCAGCCCAGAGCCTGACGCAGGGCTTGAACTCACGGACCGCGAGATCGTGACCTGGCTGAAGTCGGACGCTTAACCATCTGCGCCACCCAGGCGCCCCTGGAAAAAATATTTCTTAGCCCTTGCCACTTTTCATGTGCATACCCACAAAGATATGTAGCTTTCTATGTATCCTAAACCTAGACGAACTGTTAAGAAAAGAAGACCATGGGTGCTTGAGTGGCTCAGTTGTTTCAGCATCCAACTCTTGGTTTTGGTTCAGGTCATGATCTCACAGTTTCATGGATTTGAGCCCCACGTCATGCTATGTGCCGGCAACACAGATCCTTCTTGGAATTCTCTCTCTCTTCCTCTCTATCTGCCCCTCTCCCACTTCCTGTCTGTCTCTCTCAAATAAATAAATTAAAAAAAATAAATAAAAGATCACTATAAGACCACAGTGGTAAACATGCTCTTTTATGAGTGCTCTATTTGATGAGTAAGTTTTATCTGGTATCACTTTATCAGTATATACTTCCCTATCTGCCTATATATATTTCTTCATACTTAAAATTTATATTGTGATTATAGGCTAATTTTTATTACAATGCTATAAAATCAGGTGAAATTTTGCTACCTATAGAAAATAACAGTGAATTAGCATAATGAAATGCACATCTGGATGTTAAAGCTCAATGACAAAATACTGATTTCTTAAAAAAATATACTTTATTCATATTTTAGCATTTTACTGAGTAAAATAAGGAGAAAGGGTCATTTCTTTATCCCACCCCCTAAGGATACCACTGGAAGACGTATCTTGGATTAACTTTCTCTATTAAGTACCTCACAGTTATACATTTCTTTCTCTTCTTACTTCTGTTCTCCCCAGGCACAGACACACAGTATTTTGAGCAGTCAGAAATCTGAAATTTACTGATTACTCACCTATTTAATTTTATAACTAGGACATTTTAAGGTAAAGAAGGTTAATCTTAGTTTCCAGATTTTAGATCTGTTTTTGCTCATCATTTTATCACTTTTACCCACACAGTGCCAAGCATACAGATGATCCTCATATAATATTTGTGAAATGAATAAGGAAATGAATAAAGGTATGTTAAGTAAAGACATTGGAAGAAAACAAAATTTCCTGGTTCTTTTGCTCAAAGTTTGAATAGGAACAGTGAGCCATAGGTTGTTATTGGTAAAAAACATTGCTGCCAACACCCTGGATGTTAGAACCTCTCTGTCAGCTGCTTTCTCAGTATTATTACCCAATAACCTTAATAATTTTCCCTGGGAAGACATCTTTTAGCACCACTGAATTGTACTATATAAAGTGCAAAGATTGTCGTTGATTAGAATAATTATTATCTATTAAAAGCATTAGGTCAGCTAGACCCGCAGAAAGAAACCCTGCTCTGCTTTTATTCACACCAGGTTAGTAATCATGGTACATTATTTGACATTAAATGGATTTTTTTTAGTTTTCTCCAAAATTATTGCCCATTGAAGACTTATACAGGTACCTGTTTAGCTCACATCATATGTCAGAACAATTCTTGTCTGACATAAGTTTAAATATTATGGAAGGGTTTTTATTACACCTGTGCTAGCAGCAATAGAGTTTTCTCAAACTTTTTGAGTAGTGTTCACTTTCTCAGTTCAGTTAAGACATGAAGATAAAAGCTAAAAGTATTCCTCAAAGTGCCAAACCTAAGAATGATAATGAGAGAGGAATGGCAATAAAATGAAATCTTTGGGAAGGTTTATATCCATTGGACCATTCTACATACCCACATTATCTGCCTTTTGGATGTTTATTTAGGAGGATGACACAAATAGCACTCAGCCTCTGAAAAGTTTGCTAATTCCAGCTCTCTAGTCACTTGATGAATTTGTCAATTTAACTTTAATGACTTTAGCTATTTGACAGAATTCACAAGACTACAGTATTGGAAGCTAAGAAGGAAGAAACCTCTTTACTGACTGTACAGGAAAGCTTATCTCTGACTAGCCCTGCACCAGTGGATCAGTAGATCCTAATCTATTTTCTATCAGCGCAGGGTGTGAAATCTGAGAGACAAAGTTATGATATTTCCGAAGTTTATAGCAGTACTTTATATAGAAGTCTACTAAGAGCAACCATTTATGTTCATGTATATCATGCATAGAAGCCTGCCACAAACGGCTCCCCTAACATTACACAGTATGCAACTTACACCATCCTACAAAACAGCCATGGATCCAACCCACTCTTTCCTTTATTTCAAAGATATTTGTTTCTTATGAAGATAACAGTAATTCAAAAAGTATGGTCCTTTATGTTCTACGTTCATGATTAGATATAAAGAAAGAAGGTGAGCTCTGCATTTCTGCACTTAGATCTGCTAGCTCAGGTACAAACTTTTTTTGTGCCTAGCTTTTTGATGCAAGTGAGAAGCATTTTATTTCCATCTTCACCTTTCTCTAAGTCTCTTATTCATTGAAACTTAAAAAAAAGTAAGTTTATGGATTTCAGAAACACCTAGACCAAGACCTAGAATCTATCTGGTCAACTCTGTATGGTGACACGAGTGCTAATGACAGAAATTTCTAGGATGGTAATTGCTTCACTTATCACATACTTTTAAAATCAGCTTGTCTGGAGCGCCTGGGTGGCGCAGTCGGTTAAGCGTCCGACTTCAGCCAGGTCACGATCTCGCGGTCCGTGAGTTCGAGCCCCGTGTCAGGCTCTGGACTGATGGCTCGGAGCCTGGAGCCTGTTTCCGATTCTGTGTCTCCCTCTCTCTCTGCCCCTCCCCCGTTCATGCTCTGTGTCTCTCTGTCCCAAAAATAAATAAAAAACGTTTAAAAAAAATTTAAAATTAGTTTGTAAATGTTTGTTTCCACTACAAGACTGAAGTACAAATTAGTTAGGAACCGTGTCTATTTTGTTCACCATATCCCTAAAATTTCTCAGAAAAAACTTGCTTAAACTGTATTTGAATGAATTTTTAAAAATACTTTAAAGATACATAAGTCGTAAATAAAACAATATTAATGCTTTACCAGAATATGTAGCAAGTCATGACATCTGGAACCTGAAAAAAGTACAGACGTCATTAAAATTAAGTAGATGAGAAGAAATTCACTTTTGTTGTGTACTTTCATTTTGCATATATCATCCGCTTATTTTTACAAATATTTTAAAGGGTCACTCTCATTAGAGGGCTATGAAAATCTCTGACTATTGTTTTGAGTTTGTCTAGTTTTCCTGGTAGTTCTATCATTTTGTGATTCATGTATTTAAAAGTTCTTTTGTTAGTTGCATAATTATTTAAGATTATTACATTCTCTTGATGGATGACTCCTTTACCATTATGACTTTTTTTTATTCCTTGAAATATCCTTTGCTCTAAAATCTATTTTTTATAATATTAATGTAGCCACTTTAGCTTTCTTTTTATTTAGTGTTAGCATGTTATGTCTTTTTCCATTCCTTTTAACCTGTTTGTATCTTTAGATTTAAAGAGTGTTTCTTACAGGCAGCATAGAATTAGCTCTTGTTTTTGTGTACACACTAACATTCTCTAACATTTAATTGAATTAGGCCATTTACATTATGATTATTGATAAGAATTAGCTTAAGTCTGTCATCTTTCTATCTGTTTTCTCTTGATCCCATTTTTTTTTCATTTTTATGTTGTTCCTACTTTCTGCCTTCATTTGCATTTTTTTTATGATTCCATTTTATCCTTTTTGTTGGCTATTTATTTTTATTACTATTATTTGTTAACTCTTTTTTAGTGGTTGCTTTAGGGTTTATAGTATACACACTTATGATAGCCTACTTCATCCCCATTTTGTCTATACTTCATCTAATGAAATTATACCAATTTAACTACACTTACAGAAATTTATAATAGTAACCTTCACTTCTCCCCTTCTCACTTTTGTGTAATTTTTTTGTCTTAATTTTATATTATATAATGAAATCCCTAATATACCATTATTATTATTATTATTATTATTATTATTATTTAGTATGTTATCCATTAAAGCTATTTAAATATTAGTAATAACAATTTCTCACATATTTACACATGTAGTTATACTTTATAGCCCTCTTAATTTTTTTCCTCAAGAGCCCATATTTTTTACCTGGTATCATTTTCCTTCTCTTAAGGACATTCTTTAATATTTATTGTGATACAAGTTTTTAAGGATGGATTCTTTCTGCTTTTTCATGCCTAGCAAATGCTCTATTCCATTTTTGTTTTGAAAAGTAATTGCAGGGGCACCTCGGTGGCTCAGTGGGTAAGTGTCCAACTCTTGGTTTCTGTTCAGATCATGATTTCACAGTTTTGTGGGTTCAAGCCCCACATCGGGCTGTGTACTGGCAGCGTGGAGCCTGCTTGGGATTGTCTCTCTCTCCCTCTTTCTGCCCCTCTCCCACTCACGCTGTCTCTCTCTTAAAGTAAATAAATAAGTAAACTTAAAAAGTAATTTCAGTGAGTATAGAAATGTAGGTTAATAGGTTTGTTTGTCTTTTTCCTGTAGTACTTTGAATATGTTGTTCTACTGTCTTCTGGTTTTATTGCTTTTAAGAAGATGTTTGTTAATCTTATATTTTTCTTCTCTATGTACTGTATCTTTTTTACTGGGTTCTGTAAATATTTTCCATTTATCTCTGAGAAATTTGATTATTATTTTACTTTTCTATTGTGGCTGGAACAAATTACAACCAACTTAGTGATTAAGGGAACAATATTTTATTCTCTTACAGTTTTATAGATCAGTATTCAGTACAGATCTCATTGGACTAAATCAAAGACTTGACAGATTGCCTCCCTCTCTAGGAGAGAATCCATTTCTTGCTCTTCCATGTTGTTGGCATAATTCAGTTACTGGAGGTGTAGACCAAGGTTCCTATTTTCCTGGTGGCTATAAATTGAGGGCTGTTTTCAGCATCTAGAAGCCACCACATTCTTTGATTCACGGCCTTCTTTATTTTTGTATTTCTATAAATATTCCTGAGCTTTGTTCTGGGACATAGTTAAGTAGCTGGTTATAATTTGGTCCTTTTAGGTCTTGCTTTTAAGATTTGTTAGATCAGACCAAAAAAATATTTACTATGGGTTTAATCATTCCAATATTGAGGCAAAATGTTTTTGGATACTCAATGCCCTGTAAATTATGTGTGTTTCTATTCTAGCTGGTGGGAGTAGGCACTATTTCCAGCTCTATGTGAGCTTAGGCAGTATTACTTCTAATCCTTTTTGTGACTCTTTCTTCAGTCTCAGGTTGTTTTGTAATATGCATGTGTTAATAACACTCTGCTGAATATTCAAGGACAGCCTTCAGAAGGCAACTGGAGCTCTCTGTTTATACAGTGTTTCCTGTCCAGTACTCCCTCATGTGAATTCTAGCCACTTTGGTTTCCCTTAGACCCTCAGTTCTGCTTCCTCAACCTGGAGTGCACTGGGATTCAGCTGGTATCCCCTCCCTGTGGTTTTTCACTTACAGACTCTAAGCGATAAGCTGGGAAAATGACAAGATCTGTCTCATTGGTTTCTTGTGTCTGAGCATTCACTTTCATTGCCTAATGTCCATTGTCTTGAACACCATTATTTCATATGTTTTGTCCAGGTTTTTGATTGTTAAAGACAGAGGAATCAATCAGTGTTCACTTACTTCACCTTTGTTAGACAAATATTTCCCCAGAATCCATTTAGAACTATAGATAACAACTGAGAGGTTAAAACATCATGTCCTTTTTGGCTCGAATAATTTATTTTTGTTTTATTATTTTATTTTAAAATCTTCTTGTCCCAGTCATTTTTTTTTTAAAAAGGGAGGAGGACTCCTGCTAAAGAGACAGAACATAGTATGAGAAAAAAAGTTCATACTTCATTAGCAAAGAAGATAGAAAAACTCAGTCTGACACAATGCTGAGTGACTATATGTTGGATGTAGTTGGGCATAGTAATAGCGATAATAATCTGAGATAGCAAGAAAAGTTTCAATTGTAGTCAATACCCTTTCTTTATAAAATTGAAAACATGAGATAATATCATCTGTTTTTTAAATATTTTTAAATAAGAATGGCTGAATAAAGGCTTATTTTACTTTTTTATCATGATAGTGTATGCTTCACTTACCTGAAGAGTTTTTCTGGGGACTAACTCATTCTGTGTGGTGCAGTGGGAATAAAGTTGTGCCTGGTCTTTCTGGTCACGAGCAGCCTCTCCATTTGTATCTGTGAAGCAGATATTCCCCTTTGGTCCTTCGCTAACATATACAAGAGGACTTTAGTGGTTTATATTTTACTCATCATTTTGTCATATTATTCTTTAATAAGCCCTTCTGACCACAGGACCCATGGTGGGATGTGCAACATGTCCCTTCAGAAAATATAATATAAGAAAACTTGCCTAAAGGGAATGTAATGCTGTGATCACTCATTCCTCAATCAGCACAAACCAGAATCTCCTTTACAATGCCCAATAATTATAATGGTTAAATTACTTTCTCAAGGCCATACATCAATTTAGGGGAATATTATAATTGCCTCTCAGGTTGCCCAAGAACTCTCATAATAAAAAGAGACTGTGGAAGCAATTTGTAGTCCTCATTAAAAAAAAAAAAAGAGGTGTATAGAAACAAATTTAGAGGTACAAACAACTTGAAGAATCTTATTTCCTTTTTCTAAAAACTCTAATTTGACAGTAAAAAGTCTCAATCTTGTTTTCCAATCTTTTCCATCACTCCAGTGAAGAGTACACTGTGAAGAACAAAAGTTCATGTAAAGTGTTCTACCAGCCCAATAAGAGGTGGGCTTTTATTCTTTGAGGTTAAATTCAGATTAAAACAATTAGTCATCTGAATTGAACTTAAATGATACCAAAAATTGAGATATTAAGCGGCATTATCCTACCCATGGGATTCTGCTCTGACTGTAAATGCTATCACCTTTATTTTAGATTCATTTTTTATCTTTAATTTAATGCCATGCAATCACCCAGAGATGAACGTATGCTAATTTACTTCACTATTTGAGGCATACATGAAATATGCAAAGGTTGTCACTGCCATGTCACTTGTTCACCCATCCATTTTCAGTAGTTGAAATAAATATACCTGTTTCATCATATTCTTATGCATTGTTTATTCTTCATCAGAACCATTTTATATGGTGAAATTATTTTAAGTAATTAGAAAAGCTATCACTTAACCCATGTGAGTCACAGGAAAAAAAAAAGCAACCATAACCAACAGTTAACAAAGAACTATTCTCCTTATAGTAGAGGGGAGATGATTAATTAGAAAAGAGAATTAATGAAATCATCCAGCTAAGCCCCTGGTGAGAAGTTCTACAGAGGGTGGATTCACAGCTTAAATATATTGTCTTGAACGGTAGCAATTATAAGCAATTAGATACCAAAAGAAATAATTGAAATCTAAGATCAAACAATAGTCTTTTTATGATGCTGCAAAGTATACACCCAGAACTGTTAACTACAACAGTGATAATGGTTTGAATCTGGAATTAAATTATACTAGCTGCTAATATTTCTCATCTTTTAAAAGATTTGTGGCAACACATATTGGGGCCATTTTTTCTCCCTTTGAAATTGCCTTTATGCTCAGCCAGTGAATAAATGAGGCTGAAAATTAATTCACATAGCATTTTAACCAGTAGTCAGTAATTTCTGTTCTGCAAGTAAGAAACAGCCCAATGCACTTAAGAATGATTTCCCCAAAAGCCACTCTTTTAGCTGCCACCTGAAGGGAAGAAATCCATTTCATTGTCATACCTTTTCACCAAATGAAACTCATGTTTTTACTAAGATGCCAGTATCTAAGCTATATTTTATTCAGCATAGAGGTTATTTGTGTTTTATTTCTTGGCCAAAGTGCATGTGAACCTCTTCCAATATTTGAGGATCTCTCCGCTTTATGGTTCTTGCTAGTTAGCCGACTTCTATTATGAAGTTAGTCAAATGCTTTCTTGACCCTTTTACCAGCTAGGGCAGGGGACTGGTTCTACCAGTCACGTGCACCCAGCCCAAAGGTTCAAGGCCCCCTATGAACTCTAATCTTTGTAGTAGTAGTAATTGAAAGATGAGAGGAGGTAACCAGAGAAAACCTCAGGGTCTAGTATGTCCCATTAGTAGTAACATGTTCTGCAGATCAGTTCTGTGGTATGACTTTTGTCATTGCCCTTTACTGCATCCTCCCTCCTCAAACAAAATAAAACTGTTTCTCCAGTTCATGATAACACTGTCTTTCCAAAAGAACCTTCTTGTCTTCGACCAGATTAGTCTAATGAAAAGCACCTGGCCTTTGCTGGCAGATACACAGGTTCTGACTTTATCCTGCTCAGCTCCCTAAATTATATTATTAGGCTCTAATCAATCTGAGGCCAAGTTTTCTCTTTGTGAAACTGGATTGCTATGCATATCAGATGAGTGAACATGTGTAAAACACCTAGCATATTTCAGGATAATTTACTGAGACATTAATTGCTATTTTGTTTTTACTGCAGTTAAAGAATTAAGCCACCAATAACATTTTGTGCTCGGGATTCTTTACCCCCCTCTCAATTTCTGTGATGTTAGCAAGGCCTCTGTGCTTTTTCTTTTTTTTTTTTTTTATAATTTTTTTTAACATTTATTTATTTTTGAGACAGAGAGAGACAGGGCATGAATGGGGGAGGGTCAGAGAGAGGGAGACACAGAATCTGAAATAGGCTCCTGGCTCTGAGCTGTCAGCACAGAGCCTGACGCGGGACTTGAACTCACAGACCGTGAGATCATGACCTGAGCCGAAGTCGGCTGCTTAACCGACCGAGCCACCCAGGCGCCCCTATGCTTTTTCATATTAGAGTAGTTCAGGCTAAGAGATTACCTGAAGATATTTCCCAACTGCTTTAGTTTTTGTAAGGTTGAGTTCACAAAAGTGTTGTTTGAAGAGTAAAGAGGAGTCAGTGAAAGTAACAAATGGGAAGAAGTTTCCCAAACAGTCAAAGAAGCCTGACTGTGAGGTTCTTAGATTGGTGAACTCTTAGCCACACCCCAGGAAGATGCTCCCCAAGGAGTGAGGTCCCCACACTGCACACCTAGCGAGATGGAAATCAGTCATCAGCTATGCCAGCCTCCACTTGGAAGCAGCAGAGATACTGGCCAGGAAGGAACCACACAACTATACTAAAGAACATTTTCTAGTTTTGTTTTCACACAAATGCAATTCTTATTTGTGACATGCCCAAAGGAGGGGTGAAGATCTTACCACAGATCCATGAATGAACTTAAGTTTCCTGGTAACCCAATACAATGAGGATACAGTGTCATCTTCAATTTACTTTGAAGAAAATGATGTATGTCTTGCTTGCCTTGTGGACAATGATTCTTTTAGTTATAGTCACACAGCAGTACACCAGAAAATATCAAGGTTTTTTTTTTTTTTCGTTTTTGTTTTTTGTCTCTTTTTTTCTTTTTCCATCCCTTCCAGTTATTGTGAAGTATCTAGTTCAGGACCTAGCACACAAACTAATACTCACTAAATATCAATTCTGTGTTTTCCTTAAAGTTGCTAAATCTTAAACTTTTGAGGTCATTTCTAGACCTAAACATTAGCATGAGCTAAACATTTAGCATGCCTAAACTAGCATGACCTAGACATTTGCATGAGCTTGAAATTTCAGCAGCTTGAAGTACAATAAACATTCAAATATGCTTTAACTAGCAAATTTTTAAAAACATTTTATATTGATTGGTTTAAAGGAACGCAGAGGGAAGTTATGCTCATTATAGGCCCCAACTCGCTTTGTGATATTTTATTTGAGATAGGGATAAAGAGGGAAGAATTATGATTTATTTTGAACATCAACAAAAACTAAATAGACAGTAGGAATAAATTGGAGACAAAGGTACATTTACAGTAAGAAACAATGAACCAAAATGTATCAAAACTGCACATATATATATACGCTGTGTTAAGAACAGACATGGTTAAAATCATTAGAGATAATATTGTCAGTTATATATGAATTAGGTGTTATCCTAAGCATTTTTTCATGTAGCAGCTCATAAATTTTTACCTAAGTTTTGAAATATATCTTATTTTCATTCATTTAACAAATACAGAAAATGGTACTGAGAAGTTGAGATTTATTCACAGTTACTCAGTAGTAACAGTCAAAGTTTTAACCCAGCAATTTGACTTGAGATTCCACATATCCACCACATTGTATTGATTTCTGTAGTTTTAAAAAATCTATCAACATTTGGGATGCAAAAAAAGTGATCCTAAGAGGGAAGATTATACCAATACAAACCTAACTCAAGAAGCAAGAAAAATCTCAAGAAACATAGTATTACACCTAAAGCAGCTAGAAAAAGAAGAACAACACAACCTAACCATCAAAAGGAAGGAAATAATAAAGATTGGAGTAGAAATAAATAATATAGAAACAAAACAAAACAAAACAAACAATAGAACAAACAGATCAATGAAACCTGGAGTTGGTTCTTTGAAAATATAAAAAAAAATGGATAAACTTCTAGCAAGGCTGGAAAGAAAGAAAGAAAGAACCCAAATAAACCAAATCACTAATGAAAGAGAACACATAGTAAACAGCACCATCGAAATTAAAACAGTTGTAACAGAATATTCTGAAAACATATGTGCCAACAAATTGCACAACTTGGAAGAAATGGATAAATTCCTAGAAACATATAATCTACCAAAACTAAAGCAGGAAGAAATAGAATATTTGAGCAGACTAATTGCCAGCAGTGAAATTGAATCTCTAATCATAAATTTCCCAGAAAACAAAAACCCAGGACCAGATAAATTCACAGACGAATTCTACCAAACCTTTAAAGAAGAGTTAATACCTATCCTTCTCAAACTGCTCTAAAAAATACAAGAAGGGAAACTTCCAAATTCATTCAATGAGGCAAGTATCACCCTGATATCGAAACCAGATAAAGATGCCATAGAAGAAAGAAAGAAAGAAAGAAAGAAAGAAAGAAAGAAAAAACAAAACAAAAATATAGGCAAATATCCCTAATGAATATAGATGCTCAAGTCTTCAACAAAGTAGTAGCAAACCAAATCCAACAATACATTAAAAAAATCATACACCTCAATCAGGTAGGATTTATCCTGGGCTGCAATGTGTATGGTTCAATATTCACAAAACAATAAATGTGATACATAACATCAATAAGAGAGAGGATAAAAACCATTTCAATAGATACATAAAAAACATTTCACAAAGTATAACATTTATTCATGATAAAAACCCTCTGCAAATTAGATCTAGAGGGAACATACCTCAACATAATAAAGGCCTTATATGAAAAACCTACAACCAACACCATACTCAATGGTGAAAAACTAAGAGCTTTCCCCCTAAGGTTAGGAACAAGACTAGGAGGTCCATTCTCACCACTTTTATTCAACATAGTACTGGAAGTCATAGCTCCAGCAATTAGAAACATAAAGAAAGAAAAAGCATCCAAATTTGTAAGCAAGAAGTAAAACTTTTACCATTTGCAGATGGCATGATACTCTATGTAGAAAACCCTAAAGACTCCACAAAAAAAAAAAAAAAAACTACTAAACTGATAAATGAATTCAGTAAAGTCACAGGATACAAAATCAATGTACAGAAATCTGTTGCAGTCCTATAATAAAGAAGCACAGAAAGTGAAATTAAGAGAGCAATATTATTTACAATTACACCAAAACAATAAAATATCTAGGAATAAATTTAACCAAAAAGATGAAAGACTTGTAATCTGAAGACTATAAAACACTGTTGAAAGAAATTCAAGGCAGTGCAATGAAATGGAAAGACATTCCATGCCCATGGGTTGGAAGAACAAATATTGTTAAAATGTCTGTAGTACCCAAAGCAGCCTATAGACTTCATGCAATTCCTGTCAAAATACAAAGAGAATTTTTCTCAGAACTAGAACAATCAATACTAAAATTTGTATGGAACCACAAAAGACTATTTCTTTGAATAGCCAAAGCAATATTGAAAAACAAAACTGGATGTATCGCAATTCTAGATTTGAAGTTATATTACAAAACTGTAGTAATTAAAACAGTATGGTACTGGTATACACATAGACCAATGGAATATAACAGAAAACCCAGAAATAAACCCACAATTATGTGGTCACTTCTTTTCAAGGGAAGAATGAATTTATCATGGGAAAAAGTCTCTTCAACAAATGATGTTGGAAAAACTGTACAGCAACATGCAAAAGAATGACACATACACTATTCACCAAACACAAAAATGAACTCAAAATGGGTTAAAGACCCAAATATGAGACCTGAAACCATAAAAATCCTTGAATAGAGCACAGACAGTAATCTCTCTGACATCGGCTATAGCAACATTTTTCTACATATATTCCCTAAGGCATGGGAAATAAAAGCAAAAATAAACTATTAGGACTACATCAAAATAAGTTTCTGCACAGCAAAGGAAACAAAACAAAAAGGGAACCTATGGCATGGGAGAAGATATTTACAAATGATACACCCAATAAAGAGTTAGTATCAAAAATATATTAAAAAATTATAAAACTCAATAAGCCAAAACCTAAATAATGTGCTTAAAAACTGGGCACAAAACATGAACAGACATTGCTCCAAAGAAGTCATCCATATGGTGAAGAGACACATGGAAAGAAGCTCAGCATCACTGTAATCAAAACTACAATGAGATATTTCTTCACATCTGTCAGAATGGCTAAAATAAAAATAATAATAATAAAACAAGAAACAAGTGTTGGTGAGCAAGTGGAGAAAAGGGAACCTTCTTTCCCTGTTGATAGGAATGCAAACTGGTGTATCCTCTGTGGAAAACAGTATGGAGGGTCCTCAAAAACTTAAAAATAGAACTACCCTATAATCTAGTAATCATACTACTGGGTATTTACCCAAAGAATACACAAACACAAACACTACTTTGAAAGGATATATGCACCCCTATGTTTATTGCAGCATTATTTACAATAGCCAGATCATGGAAGCATCCCAAATGTCCATCAATAGATGAATGAATAAGGAACCTGTGGAATGTATATATACAGAGAGTATAATGCTAAGAGAAATAAGTCATCCAGAGAAAGGTAAATACCATATGTTCTCACTTACATGCGGAATTTAAGAAACAGAACAAATAGGGAGAGAGAGAGAGAGAGAGAGAGAGAGAAACCAATACATAGACTCTTAACTATAAAGCATAAACTGATGGTTACCAGAGGGGTGGGGAGGGGGATGAGGGAAATAGGACATGGAGATTAAAGAGTACACTAAGGGGCACCTGGGTAGGTTAGTCAGTTAAGCGTATGATTCCTGGTTTTGGCTCAGGTCATGATCTCACAGCTCGTGAATTCAAGCCCAGCATCCGGCTGTGTACTGACAGCATGGAGCCTGCTGGGATTCTATGTCTCTCTCTCTCTCTCTCTCTCTCTCTCTCTCTCAAAAATAAATAAACATTAAAAAAGTAAAGAATACACTTAAAATATATCAAGTAGATAACCTATTAGTGACAGAATAAAATAATTCTGTGAATGACAATAAAAAAGTAATGCAAAGTAAAAAGACAATTTTTCATTTGAAAATAGAATTAAACAAATAGGAAGAACTTTGCAGTGGTCCTATGAGGAATAAAGGACTTGGGTTTGTTTACAGGAGATTTTTGTTATGGAAGTACTTCCAAGCCCTGCTGATGTGGCAAAGAAAAAATTGTGTGTTTTTTTGTTTGTTTGCTTGTTTGTTTTAAAGATTATTTACTTATTTTGAGAGAAAGCACAAGTGTGGGAGAGCAGGGGAGGGAGAAGGAAAGAATCCTAAGCAGGCTCAGGATTCTGAGCTCATTTAGAGCCATGTTGGGCTCCACTCACTCAGTGAGGAGTGGAGCCCAACACGGTGTCCCATGCAGGACTTCAACTCACAAACCATAAGATCATGACCTGAGCCAAAACCAAAAGTTGGATGCTAAACAGCCACCCAGGTGCCCGAAGAAATACTGTTTTTATATCTTAGACTTTATCCCAATGCGCAAGTGTTCTGACATTTCAGGAAATAATAATACCAAATTCTCAGCAATGAGGATTCATAGTAAAGTCTTTTGTTATGCCTTGAGACCTGTGCTCATTATACCTTAGCAGGATATGTTTGACTCTGTTATGAAATCGGATAAAAGAAGGAAGATAGAGCACTTGTGTGGCAAATGGTTGCCCAATTGTAGACGGCAACCTATATATCCATATAAGCTATGAAATATAGTTGCAATTAATGTAACATCTGTGTCCATAGCTAGGAAACCCAAAATAGTAGCATGGAGAGTCCCACAATTAGACATGCAACAAAACAGAAATGCAGAATGGATTGTGCAAGCTAATGAGGACCTACAAAATGATAGCCAGCCTGGTGACGGAAATGATTTCCACACGAGAAAGGACACATTTGTATTGTTTCACTCATTTAATCATGACTCAGCATGTGGCTGACTGCTGTGAAATCTGTAACTTAGTTTTCAGAATGTCCTTGAGTGTTGTATTATTTGGTTTCATCATGGTTGAACTAACTAGATTGTAAAAGCATACTCTAAAAGTTTATCAAGATGTTTCTACATATGAACCAAAGTCAAAATTTGAAGGAAATTAAAATAAATGGTGGTTTCACTTTTATTTTTAATATGTTCCTGGGTGACTGGGTGGCTCAATCAGTTGAGCATCTGACTCTTGATTTCAGCTCAGTTCACAGTCCCAGGGTCATGAGATCAAGCCCTGTGTCAGACTTCATGGTGAGCGTGGAGCCTGCTTGAGATTCTCTCCCTCTCTACCTCTGCCCCTCTCCCCAATCGTACTCTCGTGGTGTCTCTCTCTCTTAAATAATAATAATAATAATAATAATAATAATAATAATAATAACAACAACAACAACAATCATAATAATGATCCTAATGTTTTCCTTTCAGTAAATCTTACTTTGAAAAATATGGACATCTTGTGCAATAAATATTCATAATTAACTCTAAGACAAAGATAATTCCATCAGAGCCCCCATCTTTCTTTTTGTGCCACTTAACATTTATACTCTTATGTGAGTCATAAAATTTAGAGGTTGACTTAGAAATTACCTAAAAGAAAAGTAGAAGATTTCAATTCAGTTAAAGTTAGTGCTTTGGTTATCAATATTTTTAGAAAAGCTTTTATAAATTAACCCAAATATATTGTAATACCAGTATTAAGCCATATCTAAAAGAAACATAACTGATGACAATAAAGTGTTGGTTTTGACATCATTCAACTCTCCATATTGTCAATGTTTAACTTGTGAGTGCTTAGGCTAACTATATAACCTCTCTTAGCCTTAGTTTCCTGTAAAAATGGTGAAATTGTAACTACCTCACAGGAATTTTATAAGAATTAAATGATGTGATGTATTGTAGATCACTTATCTGACTTTATTGTGACAGGTACTTTATTGGTTCATTAAAAATGGGTTAAACCAGAAATGTATAGTATTCCAAATGCCCTGGAAATCGATCAATATGATTGGTTAACACAGCAATTGGATAGTGATGTGTACTTCTTATATATATCTCCGTGGAGGTCAGTCAAGAGAGTTTCTTCTGTATAAGAAAAATCCTGACTTAGAGCCTAGAACTCAACATATACTTTTTCTTCTCTCTTCTTTTCTCTCACTGGAAATTCAGTGGTAACACTGAGAAGTCCAAAGACCAACTGTTTTCTTGTGATTGTTTCAAAGGAAATATTTTTCCTGACTTAAAAAATATATATTTATAATAAAAATAAGTAGCAAATATAATTTAGCTTCAAAAGTAGAAAAAAACTTGGGGCAGCTGGGTGGGTCAGTCATTTAAGTGTCTGCCATTCGATTTTGTCTCAGGTCATAATCACATGTTTTGTGGGATCAAGCCCTGCATGGGGCTCTGACACTGTGACAGTACAGAGCTTTCTTGGGATTCTCTCTCTCCCTCTCTCTTTGCCCCCACCCCCCACTCACACGTGCACTCTCTCTCTCTCAAAATAAGTTTAAAAAGTGTAAGAAATAATAAAAAGAAAACAAAACTCATATTCTCATATGTTTGACAGACCATGTAGATCCATATCAGAAAGAAAGAGACTCCTACTTCATATATTTATACTTCTAGGATGTAGAATAACTTATTGATGAAACTATATAATTATAAAGAAAATTTCATTTTAAGAAAAAAGAACAACACATGTTATTTCATTAAAATTTAAACTTTTGTCCAGTAGTAGAAAACATTCTTCCACTGTAAATCAGAAAACCACTTTGGAGAATGCTGTGGCAGTATGTGGTGAAGCTGAACATGTGCATCTCCTATGACCCAGGAGTTCCACATCACAACACACACCTTGGAGAAATAACTGAACATGATACATCTTCAGGGATGTGCTATAAATGGTAGAATGCAACACAATGTACAGTAGTCAAAAACCTAGGATATCTAACTATTCAACAAATTATAATGGGCATATTTCATAAAATAGAATATAATACACATCATGTATTTAACAAACTTAAATTATTGTGTGTTGTACCGCTCTAGGTGATTTATAAATATTGGCACAGTTAATCCTTATCATAAGCCTGTGAAATAAAAGCTGTTAAATATTGCCATTTCGTGAGAGGGAAATGAGGTACAATGAGGTTCAGTCCTTACCCAAGGTAGCACACAGCTAGTAAGTATCAACACTAGAATTCTAATCTAGTTTGGTTTAAAAGTCTTTAATATTAACCTCTTTGCTTTTTGGCTTCTTCAGTGATGAATGAACTAAAGTCCCATGATTAAAGTCGATGTATGTCAAAACCATAATGTTGAATGGGAAATGCATGATGAGAATGATAAATTCAATGTGTTACTAAGCATTGAATCATTAAAAGCTAGCAAAAATTATTATGTATTGTTAATGAATATTTATTAATTTAATTAAATGTTTATTAAGGATTTAATTTATTAAAAATTTAAGGAAAAAGATAAAATCAAGTTCAGACTAGGGATTACTTGTAGGTAAGAAAGAGAAAATGGAATGAAGTAAAGAAGGGTTTGTTTCCCTTTCTTCTCTTTCTTCCCCCCATTCCATATGTTCATCTGTTTCGTTTCTTAAATTCCACTGAATTCTACTTCTAAAACCAATATTACACTGTATATTAACAAACTAAAATTTAAATTAAAAAAAGCATGCTCCAGAGGTATACAATAGTTTACTATGCAAAAAAAAAAAAAAAAGATGCAAAACCAATATGTAGAAGCATATTCAGATAGGTTAAAGCTGAGTTGTGGATGCAAAGTTGTTTATTGTAGTAGTATTTTTTAAAAATTATTTCAAATATATAGTACTAATATATATGTATACATTATATATTCTTTCTACCAGAGAGAACATGAATTTTTTCCTCTGGATTTTCTATTATATTTTTACAAATACACACATCCACACTTTCTAGACACACACCATACTGCACACACACACACACACACACACACACACACACACACACATAAATATAAACCGATTTGTAACTGACTTTAGAAAACTTAATGATATATTGTACTGTTTGTTGCCCAGTCAAAAGTACAAGTGTGTAGCATGAGTTTAAGTATTTGCATTGCATGCTATTATATATTACAATCACTTTTTGACAGGCAGTATGTTATTTCATATTTTTCACTGTGATAGCCAATGTTCCAATGCATATGGTTTCATAGGCATCAGAATGAGTTCAAAAAATTTTTAACGAAAGGATAGGGTTCACACAAACACTTTGTTATTCAGTACAGGGATTGAAATAAATTCTGTTTTAATTTTTTTTCCTAACTATGTTGACAAAAGGTAAAAGCAATCAACATGTAAATAAAATGTTTCTTATTTTTATAATATTATTGGTATTGTGGAAATGAGAAATGTCAAGGTCTTGTAAGATTGTTTAAAGTTGTTATTACAGTGTTAGTTATTGCAATACACAGTGTTTTTATAAGATACAATTAACTGGCACATCACATTTAGATGTCATACTATTTATGCAAATTTTACTATTAATCATAAATATATATAGACACATATATATGTATACACACATATATATTATTTTTATTTTTTTTAATGTTTTATTTATTTTTGAGAGAAAGAGAGACAAAGTGTGAGTGGGAAAGGGAAAGAGAGAGAGACACAGAATTGGAAGCAGGCTCCAGGTTCTGAGATGTCAGCACAGAGCCCAACGTGGGGCTCGAACCCACTAATCATGAGATCATGACCTGAGCTGAAGTCAAATGCTTAACCGATTGATCCACCCAGGTGCCCCATACATTCTTTATTTTTGTAAAACATCTCTAAGGAGCTCAAAGCACATTTCAGACTTTGGAACTAATTCTCACAACATAATCCTTTGAGCTTGATCTATGATGATTTGGGTCCTTATTGTCCTTCTCACTAATATGGCAGTACGAGTCACGTGTATTCTTGGAAATGGAAAGAAAATGTGCTTTCCTCCTTCCCAAAGGAACTCTTGATCCGTATCTGTCTTGAAGAAGTATTGGAAAAGGCCTCAGTAGGGTTCTTGCTTCTTTTAGCCTATAATTCATCTGTGAATTGACATGGACCAACTTGGACAAATCACCTACAACTTTAAAATCTTTTTAGTTTAGTTATTGAACTCACTTTTTGCTTTCTTTTGTTCACTTGGCATTTCAGATCGAAAATTGGCCAAGGAAACTTGTCAGTTCAGGATTTTACCCTGTTGAGAATATCACTGTAAAATTATAAAGAGTGCCCTCACACACTGCTTAGAGTCAGTGGTCTGTATTCTAATGACAGCTCTTGAGGTCTTCACAGAATGGTTGTTCTCTTTACTCCTTTGCGACTCCTTGTCTCTCAAACTTTTTGTCTCTTACTAGAATCCACTGTGCTCATGACTAAGTAACCAGCTCTTTCTGGGTAAAGATTTCCTAATTCTACTCTTTCAAGGAAGGTAATTCTATAGCTTTTCTCCCCTTTTCTACACTCTCAGTTTTCCTCTTGACAGCTTTTTCTTATTTTCATTTGTTTTCTGATATTACAATCTTATCTCTTTTCTTATTTTGGTATTTCCTTGGGATAGCTGGCCTCACTTTTTGTGGTTTTTCACATCTAGACATTCAGAGATGAAAACTCTAAGCATTAGATCACTCTCCGGGAGGAAAAGTGAACATGATAAAACTTGCAATTTTATATCTTTACACCTTTGCTGAAACACTTTCCCTATTAAGTATGATTCCGCCTCTATTCCTGCCAAAACTAATAACGATTCACATTCTGTTTGAAGTGCATTTTTCGTTTGTGTGGCTTTTGAGATCTTTTCTGCTAGAGTGAGAAGTGATCATCTCTCCTCATTTTAAATGAGTTCATATTTATTGAGCACATATTATATGAATTATTTTATTAGATACATTACACACCATCTCATGTATCTTTCATTAACACCCTGAGTTAATGGATTTCAGTTCTTTCAAATGCCTTATTTTATAACAAATGTTTTATGACCTCTTTACCATCCTGAAACTGAATTCACAGAAAAAGCAACATGCTTATATACCTAATTTCAAAAAAAAGGATATAATTTTATCTTGGTGAAAAATAAATTTAAATGAATAAATACAGTGGTGTATATTTTAATATGTAAGTGTTTAGGCATGATCACAATAGATGGCTTAATGAAGTGGTCAGATTCTTTCACCTTTTAACAGAACTAAGGATCAGAAACCATTCTGTACATGAGCTATAGGAAAACCAAAGAGAAGAGATATTATTAGATGCCAATCCAACAAAAGTGTTAAGATAAATATTCAGGGATAAGATATTAGTGTATGATAAGAAACAAAAGATATAAAATAGTCAATAAAGAGTAAACATAACAAGACAAATTACAAACTGAACTGGAGGAAAGAGAAAGGATGATATAACCTTGAAAAACTTCATAAAATTGTCATTTAATTTTGGCATTTTTGTTTGTTTTGTTTTTCTTTTTTGCTTCATTTGGAAAACAAAAATCTGATAAAAGAGCCATAAATTTAATTTATGTACAGCAGAGCAGAAAGCAGTGTCAAGTATTCACATAACAATTGTTGAGTTTTTCATACTACTGGCTATGTCACACAGGGTATTAACATATAGATTTCTATCTATATCATATTATTTCTATATTATCTCTATACTATCTCTCTCTGTTTCCTTTTTTGTTATTATTATTATTAATTATTATTATATTAGAGAGAGACACACAGAGACAGAGACAGAGAGTAAGCAGGGGAGGAGCAGAGGAGAGACGGAGACAGAATCAGAACCAGGCTCCAGGCTCTGAGCTGTTAGCACAGAGCCCAATGCGCGGCTCGAACCCACAAGCAGTGAGACATTGACCTGAGCTGAACTTGGACGCCTAAGTGACTGAGCCACCCAGGTGCCCCTCTGTTTCCTTTGAACGCAATAGACACAAATACATACTGATGCAAGTGTGTGAGTTGGGCTGCTCAAATACTATGTTGCCCCTAGGTTATTTTTGAAGTGATGAGCCACTCAGGAAATAAAAATACAGTCTTTCCTTGACTTGCATATTAAGTTCAGGAAATAAAAGTACAGTCTTTCCTTGACTTGCATGTTAAAATTCAATATAAACCAAATCTGGGCAAAGGTACTTGGTGTATATATGTAAACAAAGGTTTAGGGTGTTATAAGTTTAAACAGATTTTACACTACATTTCCAGGCAGGCATTTAAAACTATGTAGAGATGTAGAATCTGCTTCACACTGAAAAGACATGGACAGCACACGCCTCCTCTCAAATGCTAGCAGTGCCTCCAACCACTGAGGCAATCGTTGTTAATATTTGCAGTGTCCAGGCCTTGCTTACTAACTAGAATACAAATTTAGAGGCATGCTAGTTTGTAATTATCTTTGTATGCCCTAAAAGCATCCAGCATAATATCTTGCATGTAATGAGGGATATAAATAATAATTTTCCAATTAATTGACTTAAAATGTAATTAAGCTCTTCATTGGGTAGCTTGCTACATTGGAAAAGAGAGCTTAAATAAATCAAACAATATGCTTATGACATAACCCTATTTCAGATGTAGACCCCTAGTCCTATCGTAAATTGATCAGCCATCAGATCATGTTAACTCTCTGCTAATAGTATAAAGTGTGAGACCATAAGGATATTTAAAAAAAACTATCTTCTCTCCAGAGGGTGTGACAAAATGGAATGTGTCCAAATATGTTTTATCAATCCCAAGAAAGCAAAAAAGCATTATATCTGCCAAGCATTCCAGCCAACTAGGACCCTCCTTGATATAATGGTGTATATACTTTTGTTGCTCGCAAACCTTTGGTAGCCCCCCTCACATTTTCCTCCTGAATTAGACATGCAATTACATTAATTCTTAGATGACTGTATTTTCTATAATTCAGGGCCATTAATATTTTTAAAAAGCTCTATACATTTGTTTTTTACTAGAAGTGACTCTAAGAGCTATTTATTTTAATTTTTTTAATTTGTTTATTTTTGAGAGACACGGAGGGACAGAGCACAAGCAAGGGAGGGGCAGAGAAAGAGACACAGAATCTGCTGTCAGCACAGAGACTGATATGGAGCTCGAACCCACGAACTGTGAGATCGTGACCTGAGCCAAAGTCGGATGCTCAGCCAATTGAGCCACCCAGGCACCCCTCTAAAAGCTATTTGTGCTGGTGGTGGAACAACACGTAAGATTAGTAGAAACGGAATAGGAAGGAATGAAGTCATGACTGAGGAATAGAGGCAAGGGCTTCTCTTGTTCCTACAGATATACACAAGTGATTTTCAATCCACTAGACTGTGGTGGTGTTCAGACAGTGACAACAACACTGCTACAGATTTTCCCCCTGAGGTTCCTGTGGTAACTCTAGCTTAGTTTAGTCCCCATTGTGGGCTGGAACATGTTAAAGAGAATCATGTTTTTTTTCTTTCCAGCATTTGACTAAATAAGTACTGCTTGACCATGCCCTCTCTCCCTCTAAGTATTACTAACATTAAGTCACCAATCTGTAATTGCGGGCATGATGACTAACATTTTCTTTTTACTCTTTTTCCCAAATTTAAGTTGCCATCATGGACTCTACAAAGCATGTCCTGTCAAGATGAGTAGTTAAGTATTTGTGGTAGTTTTCATTTGAAATGTGCGGGAGATTTATAGGTTTTCATTAATGCGAATGTTTCATCTGAGTGTGTTCAAACAAGTACTCCTTTGGATGTGATTTTCAGATCTTGTTCATACATGGCTAATTTCAGGGCAGAATAAGGCAAAGACTATTTCTGCGAAAGTACATATATTTCATACAACTGAAGGTAGGGCTCTTGAAGCACTGATATATTTTCTAAAAAACTAGATATGTTATTTATTTTGTTTTTGTGCATGTAGTAATTGGTAGACTAAAAATGATGGAGGACTATTCCGTCATCTTTCTACCTTCTGGCTTGGCACTCACTGCAGAAGCTAATGAGTGCAATGGTGAGAATTTATCTGTCGTCTTGCAGCTACTGGGGCTACTTGGCATCAGTTCTCATAGATACCTCGTTGTTGTTGCAGTTCTGTCTCCAGGGCCAAATAGGATCTCAGCAGCTCATTTAGAGATAATATTAGTCCAATGAAGCACTTTTATGGCATTTGGATCAGTTCTGCTTGACAGATTATAAATTCATTTTATTTCTGGATATGATATCAGTTACTAATGTTCCTGATGCTAAAGGTTAGAAGCCATGGTAATGAGGAAACCTAATGTATTTTTAGCTTTCATCAAAAAATCATATGTTGGGTTGGCAGCCAGTGTGAAATGGGACTCTTAAAGTTGCAAGTTCAAAAATAGGTTCCCAACCTGTCTTCAGCACAGAGGAAACATACTGTTTTTTACATAACGTAAAAGTCCAAAGAAAGAATTGGGTCTCATCTGAAGATTAAACCTGGGACCATGGATAATATGCAGATCCAGAGACACTTCAGGAAGCCATTTTGTATTCTGAGGAGTCAGAAATTCCAAACTCCTTTGTTTTCCAGTTTCATACAGTGAAACCATAGAATCTGTGGATAGAACTGGAAAACCCCCATGTGAGGGCAGACCACTAGAAGCTCTTATTCTTTTTACTGTCCCCTTTAGAAGATCCAGGGGCCCCAGAGCCATCCCACAGTTTAAGTCTTAAAAGCTTCTCTGTGGCATGGCCCCATTTGTAGAAATTGCATAAACCTTGAGATAAGTCACTAAAAATTAACTAAAAAGCAAGGTACCCATAAGAAGGGTTAAATAAATAAATAAATAAATATCACTAGGACTAAGATAAGGAATACTTTTTTCATATAACTCTGGACCAATAAAAAATATATGGTTTTACAGATATTATTCTTGCAGGAATATCTAACAGTAGGGCATAGTAACTATATATCATGGAACTGAGATATTATATGAATAAAAGTTTTTAATTCAGAAAGAACATGAAGGGTGTGGAACTTACTCCTGATGACTCCAAAATTTTCTGCTGAGGGAGGACACAGAGGCAGCTATAGGCTAAGAGCAGAGCCCCCAACAGCCAATTACCTACCAGTTATGACCACTCTAACATCTAGGAGCTTGGCAGCTAGGCATATCATGAGAATGGTTTTGAAACTTCCCATTGTGTCGAAGAGAGTCAGCCTAGGGAAATGCATTATGGAACAAAATTGTAGGCCAATTTCTTTTCTACACCAAAAATCCTACAGGTTAATCTAACACAGTAATTGATCAAATGTTGATGATTCTCATAGAAATGAAAATTTACTCTAAGAATATAAACAATTAATAAAATTCCTTTGGCAATAATAAGATATGAGAGGATATTTTAAATCCAATATTTTGAATCCAACAGCTATTGATTATTTTTTTCTTTATTAAAAATTCAAAACCATTCATATTTTTTTTTCTTCTGATGTAGGATTTTTATTTTAAACACCATACTGCTTCATAATAAATAAGCTATCTGAGCCCAAGATGGACATTATTTTCAACTCTGTAGGAAGCATAGTTGCCAAGAAAAGATTTCAAACTGGCAGGTCAATTAGGAGTACAGAACCCCTGCTTCTAGGCAAATTTCCACGCTGACTCAGAGCAGCATGTCAATGGCTCTTCTCTGCTGGCAAGGTATATGACCTTACCAAATTTACATTTTCTTTTCAGAAAAAGAAAAAAAGAGTAGTGAAGAATTTTATAACTCACTTTCAGAATACAAATTTGGCTTTATGGGTCACAACAGTACTAAAATTTAAAAACTGGATTCAGATTTAAGTTAAATAATGATCACTTGGATGTTGCTTCACAATTATTTTTTACCAAGGGCATATTAGAAATATTTTATATATTAGACATAAAGGATACTTCTTCAACTGGGTAAGCAGACTAACCATCCTAATATGTCAGAAATAGTCATTTCACCTCTCTCTGATTTAACCAGAGAGAAAAATCAGTATGTGTTTAAGAGTCATGTATCTTCAGCCCACAGTTATCTCCATCCTAGGGCTGTTGCTGTCTAGCTTGTATTAGCAGTAGAACAGTACATTTTGGTAGGGGGGCTACATTTTTTCTTCTTCAAAATTTTAGTAGACAATTTAAAGGATACAGTTTTTGAAAAAAAAAAGATTGATTATGGTATATCTCATTTAAAAAAAGTTTACTATTTTGAGAGAGAGTATGAACACACATGAGGGAGAGCAAGGGAGGGAAAGAGAGAGAGACAGAGAAAGAGAGAGAGAATTCCTGCACTGTCAGTGTAGAGCCCTACATGGGACTCAAACTCATGAACTGTGAGATCATGACCTGAGCCAAAATCAAGAGTCAGAAGCTTAACCAACTGAGCCACTCAGGTATCCCTATGGTACATCTCATTTTAAGCAATTGTTCCTAGACCTTCCAGGTCAAATTTTAAATTATATTTAAATATAACAGGAGTGTATATGCTTTTCAAAGAATGCTTATAGTGAATTTTTTGGTTAAACAAAGAATCCTTTAGCAATATGCACTTCTGTTTGCTTCTATTGTTCATATCATTCATATGGAACAGAAACTCATTCGAAATACCAATGTAAGGGGTAGGTGTTTCTGAAAAAACATAACAGCAACAATAGTAGTTGGTCTAATAGATACTAGAAACCTTCACAGAACCAAAAACCTTCAGGAATGGGGATAGTGCAGATGTGGCTGCTCTTTCTGTCCCTTTCACTGTGTGGTTGTTTTTCCTCTTGTACCTTCTGATCTCCTCTCATGAAGGCCCCTTTTAATCCACATGAACTCTGTCTCCTAGCTTCTTATTACTCATAACTTTGGCTTCCCATGAGACCTCAGGGCTCCAACTCTAGCTCATTTATATCCTTCCAGTCTCAGCTCCAACAAACAGTGTACCTCACATCAAGGCAGAATCTGAATGACTCTCTTCATCTTTTATAGCCTATAGGTTTTCTGCTTTAGGGCAAGAGGCCCACCCTAAGACCAATCAGCTATACAGAATGTTTTATATTATATGTAACATAAAATAGATCTAATTGAGGACTATACTCTAAGCGTATCCTGAATCTGAACAGATGACCTTAAAAGAGAACTCTGTAGGAGTCATTCTGAGACATTTAGAAGATTGGCTTATCTGGTAAAAAAAAAATATATAATTCTCTGAGCTTTGTTTGTTTTTATTTTTCATAAAATATGGATTTTTACGTGTGCATATGTGTAGGAAAGACAGAGTGAGTTGACACTGTGGTTACCTCTGAAGCTTCTCTTCCCCTTCACTCATCCTAAGGAAGCCAGTTATGTGATTTGATTGACTTTGACCTCATCCTCATTTCCAGTGGTAGACCTACTCCAAACCATTCAGCATAACCACTTGTTAGTGGTAATTGGTAATCTGAGACCTAAGACATTCACTATTTCAGTTTTCTTGGGTAAGTAAATAACCTCGTTGAATCAATCAAAATAAAGCCTGAGACTATTGTCTGATCTTCAGGAAGAGTGAGATTCTTATTCTTCCTGCTTGGTATGAATGATGAAGCATGTGGTGTCTGAAGCTTGATCAAAGAATAAGCAGTTACTATGAGGTGAGTCATTCTTGTGATGGAACACATACCCCCTAAGTTTGACCTTCTGAATTATACCTCACAGCACATTTATTTAAATGTTTCAGTTCTTTTTTAAGAAAATTTTTAAATGTTTATTTATTTTTGAGAGAGAGAGAGAGACAGAGAGAGAGAGAGAGAGAGAGAGAGAGAGCGTGCACACACAAGTGGGGGAGGGGCAGAGAGAGAGGGAGACACAGAATCGGAAGCAGGCTCCAGGCTCTGAGTTGTCAGCACAGAGCCCGACACAGGGCTTGAACTCATGAACTGCGAGATCATGACCTGAGCTGAAGTTGGATGCTTAACCAACTGAGCCACCCAGGCGCCCCTAAATTTTTCAGTTCTGTGAGCTGATCTATTTCCCTTAATATTTCACTAAATTATTTAAATGGAATATTCCCAACTAATAGATCCTACTGTATTTTTTCTGAGGTAAAATTTCATTCAATGAGAAGCTTAGATTTTTAGTTAAGTATTAACTCTAAATAAAATAATATGTTTTATGTAGGTAATATCCAGTAAGCTATATTTCCTGAAAGAGTATAAGTGAGTGAAAAGGGATTTCAGGAAAGTTGGGAAAATAGTAAGACAGGTGAGAAAATAAAGTCAGTTCATATGAGTTCTGTGCAGGCTGGGACAGAATGTAACTGCCACAGAAGAGAGAGACATATTTTTTTTTTTTTTTTTACCCTGTGATATAATGGATCCTTTAGTAGCTATTGTAATTTAAGGGGATTGATTATGTGTTACCTTTTTAGTTTTAATTCCTTTTGAATCTGTTCTGCTTGTTTCAGCTTAACTATCATGAATCTGTGGAAAGTTTACCAAAGAGCTAGCTTTTTAAATCTTTTTAGAGTAGAATGTTCTTTCCCTGGCAGAGCTCAAAGTCAATGCAGGGAGGTTCCCAGACTTTGGGCTCCTAATCAGAGCCTGAGTAGAATTGTAGGCTGATGTGATGTGAACTGTCGGAGAATGAGCTGGACTGAGATGTGGGTATGAGCACTGAGCAGAGGACAGGGAGCATACTTGAAGGAGATGACCAGAGCAGAGGCCAAAAAGATGACTATGACTGGATCAACTCCAAGGAAGTGACTGCTTCTGTGTAGGCAAAACTGGAGAGGGGAGTGCCACATAGGAGGAAACTCTTCACCCAGGAGCTCTAAGATCAGGAAATATGCTCTTGGAAAAGGTAGAGCTTTCTGAGAAAGATACTCTATATTAAAACTAGAGGAAACTTAGCAATATCTCCCAATGTGTGTCTCTTGGAATAGTATTTCTTGGATATATTAATAGATGTGTGATGAAAGGAGAGTTTGGAGGGAATTTTCTGGTTAAATATATTCAGAAAATAATTTTCAAAACAATTTAAGACGTACTCAGGGTCTCATTAATATGTTCTGTGAACCTACTGATTTAGTGTACACTCTATACTTCTTAGACCCCTCTCCTTTTTTTCTTTCTTTCTTTCTTTCTTTCTTTCTTTCTTTCTTTCTTTCTTTTTCTTTCTTTCTTTTTCTTTCTTCCTTCCTTCCTTCCTTCCTTCCTTCCTTCCTTCCTTCTTTCCTTCCTTTTTCTTTCTTTCTTTCTTTCTTTCTTTCTTTCTTTCTTTCTTTCTTTCTCAAAATCATTTCTTGGCTGTAGAGCTTATGGTATATATTTTAGAAATGTTATTTGAATTTAATCACAGAATGTTACAGACAAGGAAACCGAGGCCTAGACAGATAACTCAGCTCAACTGGCCTTCATCAATGTGTCAATTAGTGGCTCTGTTAAAATTCAGATCTATACCCCCAAGCTCTACTTTCTCTCTGTTCCATGATAGTTTCCCTGTTCTATAAAATCTGATATGCATTGTTTTTAATTTCTTTTAAGAAATATTCCCTCTCATTCATGTTGCCTGGTGAATTTTTAAATGTAATTGTAAACTGTTAAGCATGCAGACATGCTTCAACTTTCTAAGTGATGGGCCCAAGTCAATGGATGCTTGATTCCTTGAAAAACATGTGGCTTTTTTGTGTCACAGAGACTTCTAACACGGTAGTTATAAATGCTTTTTAAAAGGATAAAATCTTCACTAAATAGAGTATTATATAAACAGGAGTTTGTGAAGACATCTATTTTATAGGATTTCTCACTAAAATGGAAGTACCTATATTTATATATTTTAGCCATTGTTAGGAAGGAAGTGTTAGTTGGGACTTGAAAATTGGTTTCTTACATCAGACTGATTCAACTTTCATATTTTTTCTAAATATCGTCTTGACTATAGAAAAATAATATTGAAATTATGTGAGCAGATTGCCTTATATTGCATTTTTAGGAAAGAGTAGTATAAAACATTCCATAAATGTTGTATAGCTATCTATCGTCTTATATTTTAGAAACACTTAGAGTGAGCTCATGGTGTGCTGGAAGATTGGAATCTCAGATTATATCTTATTAAATATTGCAAAATCCATTTCAAATAGTTGAGTAGGTTTTCATAGTTCAGTGAAGTGTAAGGAAAAAATGATGGAATATATGGGAAGAGTCGTTTAGTCAGTCAGTAGGAGAATATAAGAACTTGTCATTTTTGCATGCATAATTATAAACTGTAATTCAAAAAAACTAATTAGATGGTAACTAACTAAGGACAATGACAAACCTGATTTTCAGTAGGAGTATTTCTTATAATTGCTTGGGTGTAGAATAACAATGCCAAACTCTATTAAAATCTTGACATATTATAAAGTATTAAGACACTCATAGAATCCATTTCAACTAGGTAAACTCTTTGGAATTGCATATGAATAGGAAAATCAAGTGACTCGAGTAAAGGGTGGATAATCATAGAAGTTGTTGCAGTATAGGTTTGTCTAAAACAATGTAATCTTTCTATAGGAATGACAAGGAAGTCTAATACCAGATGACCCTGTTTCATTGTAGAGACTAGACATCAACATTCAGCATGTTAACCTCAGCTCATAAAGAAAGGTTGTTGTAAACACAGTTTGGTCACTAGGACCATAAAAGGTGGACAGAGTTTGAGGAAGAGGGAATCAAATATGGGCTTACCAAAGTAGAACAAGAAACCTTAATAATCTATTAGATCTTGATCATCACATGGAAAAGTGAAGAGGTGAAGAGAAATCAGGAATGCACACCACAGACCCTCTCATTGAGGTGACATAATTTTAGTTCTGAGATGCATAGAGAAAGGTAACTGGATGGAGACTGGGCCAAAGTTCTTTCTCTCTACTATCTATATGAGCTGCAGGAAACTGTCCAGCCTCTCTCACTTGGAGGCTTCAGCCATCCCATTTACAAGACTTTGCTGCCAACATTTAATACTTCCATATTCAAGGCTTTTAAAAGCAGTCTTAAAACAATTTCCAAACAAGAACTGTAAAATAGCCATTTCTATTTGAACTCAGAGAATTAAATGAGTAACCTTTTTCCCCTGCAGAAACATGTTCTGTTCTAAATACCTTAATGCCTTTCTTATGTCACCCACTAGATGGACATACCCTTTAACCCATTATAGAAAGAATTCTGTAGAAAGAGAGTGAGGAATGATGATGGCACCCTTATTAACAAACTCTCATCTGTAATATGCTGCATCAAAGGCAGGTTCACTGTGAAGTTACTGGTGCCTAAGTTTCAGGTCCCTAGCTTGGATGAGCCCCTTCCAAGATGCTGAAAGGAGCCTTTGCAAAGTGTTCACATTATCATATGCTTGTGTAATATTTGTAAAAGTAATATATTTTCTCTGAGACAGCCTCCACAGAATCTTGAACTGTCCCTTACCACTTCTCTGATATGCTAAGAAAACTTGACTTTTCATAATTTGTATATCTGAGCTAATCTTACCCAGCCATTGGATAATAGTTTTTTTTTTTAAGTTGATAAACTGCAGTATCTTAATACCTTCTGTACCTTCTGATATTAGCATCTCCTTTTCTGATAACTTTTTTTCTCTTGTCTCTTTTAAGTATATGTTCAGTTTTCAGTGTTCTGTTCCCAACTCCAACAGTTCTCCACTCCAAGATGGAAATCGTTCTTCTCCCCAACATACATGAGGTAGTATACTCAACCTTGTGGTGTTTTGTAGGGGAAGGAGAACAGTAGACCATGTATGCTATCTTTTGTGTCTTTGTTAGTTTCCATTTCATTGTTTTAGCTGGTCTAGAGCTAGAGAGCATATAAATTGGTTTGTGTGTGTGTGTGTGTGTGTGTGTGTGTGTGTGTGTGTGTGTGTTTTGAACCAAGTCAGGGCCAGGGCCTAATTGTTCTTTTTTTTCTTTGTTTTTTTTGTTGTTGTTGTTATTGTTTGTTTGTTTGTTTGTTTGTTTTGAGTTTTTATTTAAATTCTAGTTAGTTAACATATTATGTAATATTAGTTTCAGGAGTAGAATTTAGTGATTCATCACTTACATATAACACTCAATGCTCGTCACAAGTGCCCTTCTTAATGCCCATCATCCATCTAGCCCATCTCCTGCCCACACCCCTCCAGCAACCCTCAGTTTGTTCTCTATAGTTAAGAGTCTGTTCTATGGTTTGCCTCACTCTTTCTTTTTTTTTTTTTCTTTCCTATGTTTGGTTCTTAAATTCCACATATGAGTGAAATCATATGGTATCTGTCTTTCTCAGACTGACTTACTTCGCTTAACATAATACATTCTAACTCTATCCATGTCATTGCAAATGGCAAGATTTCATTCTTCTGATGGCTGAGTAATATTCCATTGTATATATATACCACATCTTTATTCCCTCATGAATTGATGGACATGTTCGCTCTTTCCGTAATTTGGCTATTGTTGATAATGTTGCCATAAACATTGGGGTGCATGTGCACCTTTAAATCAGTATTTTTGTATCCTTTAGGTAAATACCTAGTAGTGCAACTATTGGGTTGTAGTTCTTATTTAACTTATTATCAATGTTGCAGAGCTTGGCATGTATAAGCAACATTATCTATATGATTCTTATATGGATTTTTTAACCCTCGCTTTGTAGGTTGGCCCTTGTTATGTGATTGCAGAGTCTTAACTCTAAACTTAGTTCTCACTTCTTTGTCTACTACAGGACATGCAAAAACTTCTAACTACATTCACCTCAGTACATGCAGGAGCAAAGATAGGGCTGAATATTTTAATCAAGGCTCCTCTTACAACTTCTTGCTGGACACTGGAACCCTGTGGCTGTCACTCTCCACAATATCAAATGAGGGTGAGGCCCAGCCCTCTTGGATTTTGACTTTTCTGTCACCATACCTAACACCTCTGTTATAGAATTTTGCCATCCATGGGTATATAGACTACATAAATGCTCTCAATTCTCTCTACCTTCATGTCTTCATGCCCCTTGCAATGTAAATGTGCTGTCCCGCCCGTCTAGGAGGTAGAGTCTATTTCTCCACTCTGAATCTGGGCTGGTCCAATGATTTACTTTGATCAATAGAATGTGGTGGCAGAAGTGATGCTGTGCAAATTCCCAAGCCTAGGCTTTAAGAGGTGTTTCATAGCTTAGTTCTATCTATTTGGTCTTCTTCCTTCACCATGATAGCAAGTCTGAGATAAAATGCTGAATGATGAAAAGTCGTGTGGAGCAAAAGTGATTTATCCCAGTTAAGATCACCCTGTATAAGCAGCCACTAAAGACCTCCTTGCTAACTGCAGGCACATATGCATGAGCAACTCAGATCAGCGTAAATGTGTTTTCAACCCATAGAGTGATAATAAATAATTGGTAAGACACCTAGGTTTTGGTATGGTTTGTTATACAACAAAAACAGACTGATAGGTCATTTCCTAAATCATTCCCCATGTTCTCATGAAACTAAAATCTTTTTTTAAATTATTATTTTACTTCCTGTACAGAATATCCTGAGTTTTCTATTCCCGTGACTTAATGTTTGATGTGCTGATGCTGGAACTTTGTTTTTACAGAAATTTGTAGCATTTGGAAACCCATTTCACCCTTTTCACAAATTCTTCCTTTTAACATCATTTTTTCTAAGGTCTCAAAAAGTACTCTTTGAAATTAAAGCATAACAATAATCCCTTTGTGCTAATTGTATCTGTCGTCTCTTTCAGGGAATATATGGCATTCATAAATTGTGTGGTGAGCCACAGGCAATCTGATATATAACACATGAAAGAATAATTGGTAATCTTTCAATATGACTATTGCCATCACATATTTATTCCAAGGTTGTATTAAAATACATTATTAACTCCAAGTATATCCAGTACTGACTAAAATTTTTGCAAAGTTTGAAGCTTAATGGTTAATAATAAAAGTGATATGCATGAAGCTTTCTACATGTACACATACTGTGGTCAACATATCTCATTTAGATACTTTAAAAAACTCTATAAGTAGGCAAGGCACACATTATGATCTTTATATTATATAAAAGGAAATTGAACCTTAGAAATATTTTTAAGTGATAGACCTGGAGTCCATCTCAATTTCTCTGGCTTCCAATATTTTATTATTTGCATTATGAGGAAAAATGAAGTAGAAGAGACAAAATGCACATATCTAGGTATAATATAATGTAGAATGTGCCAACGTATATAGAAAAGGTAAATATGGTGCTGCCATAATTTTAGGGAGAAAGACATTACTTTTGGCTGACAGATCAGAAGTGGTATTTGAACTGGGCTTTACACAAAAGATTAGCTCAGGAATATAACAATGAATCAAAATCATAGACATCTATTAATGTAACATACTACACTGATAATAATGGATTTAAAAAAACAACATGAGTGTTTAGCAAAAAGCATGAGCATTTCCTAGTAGTGCTATTTCTGGGTCATAGGGTGTTTCTATTTTTAATTTTTTGAGGAAACTTCACACTGTTTTACAGAGTGCCTGTACCAGTTTGCATTCCCACCAGCAGTGTAAGAGGTTTCCCCTTTCTCCACATCCTCACCAACATTTGTTGTTTCCTGAGTTGTTAATTTTAGCCTCTCTGACTGGTGTGAGGTGGTATCTCAATGTGGTCTTGATTTGTATTTCCCTGATGATGAGCGCTGTTGAGCATCTTTTCAAGTGTCTGTTAGCCATCTGGATGCTGATTCATAGGGGCACATGTACCCCAATGTTTATAGCAGCTCTATCAACAATAACCAAATTATAGAAATAGCCCAACTGATGAATGGATAAAGAAGATGAGGTGTGTGTATGTGTGTATATATATATATATATATATATATATATATATATACACATATACATACTACCATGGCGTGCTACTGGGTGATGAAAAAGAATGAAATCTTGCCATTTGCAACAACGTGGATGAAACTGTAGAGTATTATGCTAAGTGAAATAAGCCAGTTGGAAAAAGACAGGTATCATTATGTTTTCACTCATATATGGAATTTGAGAAACTTTACAGAAGACCATGGGGGAAAGGTCTTTTTTTCCTGAAAAAAATAGTTACAGAGAAGGAGGCAAACCAATAAGAGACTTAAATACAGACAACAAAGTGAGGATTGATGGGGGTTGGGGCGCAGGGAAAATGGGACATGGACATTGAGGAGGGCACTTGTTGGGATGAGCACTGGGTGCTATATGTAAGTGATGAATCATGGGAATCTACTCCAGAAGCCAAGAGTATACTATATACATCGTAAATTGACTAATTTGACAATAAGTTATAAAAAGAAACAAAAATTAAAATACATGAGCATTTCAAATAATGTAGAAAAAGCAATTGTATAAATTCAGTATCAATTTAAAAATTTAATAGCAAACAAAATGCAGGATACTTTTCTTAATTAATGAGTTCTTTTCAAACACCTATAGCCAACATCATACTTAAAGGTAATATTTCAAAAGCATTCCAATTAAATCAGGAGCATGACAAGGACGTTTTCCAGGGTGCGACTAGGGTTAAGCCAGTAAAGACATGGTCCACATTTGAATAATTCTCTGAGCGAGTGACCCCTTAAAATTCACACCCTAGGCCTCACACTAGATATTCTAGGCAATAGAACTAAAGACATGTAATTAATGATGACTGGAATAAGGCATAGGAATAGAAAAGGAGAAAAAGCTGTTTTTGTTAACAAACTATGTAATGTCCATTCCACAGATATCAAATATGTATCAGCCTGAGTTCTGAGAGGCACAATTTGAACCCCAGACCCATCATATTTCATTTGAAAAACTGAAAATCACTAAAGACTTTTGGTATTATAGCAACACTCTCATAATTTTGATAGGAAGGCTCTTATAATTTTCATGATTTAAATAACAAAAACAAGCCATATTTCATGGTCTTACAACTACCAACTTTTATCATATCAGCACATTAGCCGTGTTCAAAACATCTTTTATTTTGGGGGAAAGTGTCTGGTTGGGGGTAGGGTTACCACATGAATGAGTAACAGTTTTTTATCACCCACATTACTGCCTGTTTCTTCTCCTACTCTTCTTCTCTGACCCTGTTTAATAAAACTCACTACATATATTCAAGAAGTGTCTCACAGGTGCCACAGTTGAGAGTGTCATCTGTAAGTGGTCTGCTTTCTGTGTCAAAGGGTACTATGATTTTCCAAAGTAGTTGGTACCACTTTTCACCACTGACATTAATTCCTACTGTCACCAAGTAATCGGCACCAGACTACTCTTGAGGTCCCTTTCATCAAGTAGGGATCTGTCCCTACACCTGAGCACTGTGTCCTGTTGCTGCCTCCACATGTTATGTCCCTTCAGTATGCCAAAGTCACTCTATACACTCGGACATAATTTGGAGGAGTCAGTATAGTCTTCATTGTGTGTATGTCTTGTATCCTCACTATCTTACAGAACTTTTAGGGAAAATATTTTTCCAGGTTTATACCTCAGCCCTACTATTTCCGGGATTCAGTCCTGGCCCCATACCAGAAGATACATTTGAATGACAGGTATCACGCTGTACTTTGAATTGCCCATGTCTCTCTTAGCTTAGGAGAGGCTTTCTCATTGTGCAGAATTATGTGTTGTCCCCTAAGGTAAATTCTTTCTCTGAAGGGTTCTTTCTACCTACCCCATGCAAAAACTACTTCTGGCCTGTCCTTCCAAATCAGTCTGCCAGACATACCCAGTTACACCACAGTCAAGAGTAGCTTAGACTCAATTGAGAAACTGTAAATTCTGTTTTTACAGAAAATCCTTTTGTCAATTATTCAGCTTGATAGTGAAGGTATGCAAAAATGAAAGTTAATAAAATACAGAATAAATTTGCAAACTCTTAAAACTGAAAAAAGTCTTTTCTATTACTTAATCTAGTCACCTTCCTTCAGAATGTAAATATCTAACAACAATGAGAAAGAGGAGGAGGAGCAGGAGGGAAAGATGACAATGCCCCACTAATTAAACTTCACAAAAAAAGAAAGAACACTGTCTGGAATATCAAATACTTTGTACCAGGGTTTCATGTCAAAAGCTTAGAGTTAGCTAAAGAAGTAGGATCTAAAAATTCCCCAAACGAGAATTTTTTAGGAAAAATGCTCTTGGAAAGAACATTCTGCGGTCTAGGTTTTACGGTTGAAAGCATGAATTTTGGAGAAAGACTTGACTTTGAAGACTATTATTCCTACTAACTGTGTCATAGGTAATTACTTAAATTCTCTCTCAGTTGAATTTTTTATAAAATAGGGGTTATGATTTCACAGAAGCTTTTTAATCAAGATTTAGTAGGATAGTGTCTTTATGTGCTTAGCATAGTCACTGGCATTTAGCAATTACTCAATTAATGGTCACTGTTTTTGTTTTTAAAGTTTGTTCAGATCTTCGTGACTTCTTGGAACTTTCATTGAGTTTTAACCTGTTACTTGTAAAAGACAATATGTATAAATCCTTAAAAACTTTAAGCACCACCCATTCTTCTTCTGGTCACTTCTGTGATGTACATTAAATTTTCTGAAAGTTGCTGTGGGCATCCAAAAACAATGTGTAATATTTTCAAGCTCTCTTGAAGGATTCTTTAAACTATATATGCTCAAACATGCATTTCAAATATGTAAGATGAAGTGGACAAACTGATGCCTTAATCAATGATAAGAAATATCGAGAAGACATAAATTTTAAAAGTGTAGCACAATTATCCCCTTACTCTGGATCTTTTGGCTCTGAGTAGAATGGTACTCCCAAGGCCATGGGAGTTATAATTAGATAATAAAATGAGAGTAGTATCAAAGTTTTTACACTTTTTATGTGCCTGACAATCATACAAAGAGCAAGTGTCTCTCAAGACAGAATTGACATGGATGGCTCGACTTGGCAACCACAGGAGCATGAACAGTGTACCTTGAAGAGCAATTGAAATCAACCCATCTTATCAGCACCCACCATGAAAACATGTTCTCTGGAGCTTGGATTCCCTAGCTCAGAGATTCTTTCAGCTATATTCAAAATAAAGACTGAGATCATGCACATCAATTTCACTTAATTAGCTTTTTACATGACTTTCATTTCTGTTAAGTTAGCTAATTAACAACATGCTTCTGAATCAACTCTCTTACTTCTCTCTCTTGAGTTCATGGGCTTCTTCACTCTCATAGTCACTAAAGTCAGCTCTGTTAATGTCTCTTCTTCAGCAATGATTCAGGCTTGAGGGTAGTTCCCCATCGAGATACAGTAGCTATACTATTAATTTTGTTCTATACTTTTCTCTCTCCAGGAAACAGACTATTTAATTCGTGAGATCGCTCTGAGGCAGTGTGTTTATGTTATTGAGCAGATTTATGTAGTGTCTGTATTGAACAGCTGAGTATGCTGGCTGGAAATTACTATACTTGCCACAGATATGAATTTTAAATAAAATTTTTTCCGGTGCCTATTTAAGCAAATGAAGAGAGCCCTCTCCATTATCAAAATGGATGGCATCTTGTTCCCATATTTTTTTCTTTAAAAAGAGGTGTGATTATATCTTCATGACAGACCTTCCATCATTGTTGAATGCATTGTTAAATTAAATACATTTTGTTTGATCAAGATATTTGTATTAAATGACTGATAGCATTAAAATCTGTAACTCCATCCAAACAAGCATATTGAGAAACTTCTAAATGACTACCATACAATATTGGAGCTTGTGATCATGTGACTCAGTCAAATTGATCAATTCTTCATGGAAGGAAAGGCACATTTCTCTCTCAGTTAACCCATAGTTTTGATTTTTTTTTATATTTACATAGAAAATTTTAATTAGTTCAGAACTTATTCTGGTATAATGTGTGAGGGAATTAGTGTGTTAATTTTTGTTTCCCAAAGTTGGCAAATTATGTAAGTTATCAATTGACAAATCTGCCTTTCCTATAGTGATGACATACTATCATTATACAAATTGACTTTTAGTTCTCTGTAAACTGGTATCAGAACTTGTGTCTCTCCTTTTGAGCATAAGTGAGAATTACTCAAATTACCCATTTTGCAGAGGAATGGAGAGTATAAAGTTCAAAGATCTGGAACCAGTATTCTTTTAACTTATATTAGTACATCTATTCATTCAGTTTGCAAGGGTTTAGTAAACGTTTGGTATTTTATCACAAAGCAATAGGCTTGCCTTACACAGCATACAGTTTCAAGTACTAAGCATTAGCCTTGGTGAATAAATGCCAAACATAGTCAAAATACCCAGTATTTTGAGGATATTGGAATAGTCACAAGGAAATTTTTTTATTGTGATTTACCCAAAACTTCGTGTATCTTATATTCATACAATTTAAATATTCCTTTTAAAGAATTACTTTAGCAAAAGATTGCAAATAATACCATATTGAATAACAACGAAATGCCATTATTATTGCTAGATCCTCCATATACAGTTCATCAGAAAAAAGTCATTTAAAACAAGAATATCAAGTTGACAGTAGGAAATATGTCAATTTGTGGCAAATTAATAATTCCACATATATTAACTCTTTTAAAATGTACACATGATTTTCTTGTGGATGAAATTTGAGACTCTCAACAAGTGGTATATTAAATAAACTTAGTGGTGACAATTGTGTATGAAGGTAGAGATGGATGTTGAAACAATTTTGGTCCAACCTTCAATTTATAGCAAACAATAGCCTTCACAACTTAAAAAAAAAGCCAAGTTAGAGAGTATAATAAAAACTCAGTGTGTAAATATATAGAGTTTGCTAATTTGTTATAAATTAAGATTTTTATTATTGAGATTCAGTAAGCCCATGTCTCTAACCAGAGGGAAGAGAATGATCTCAAATGTTTTGTATTTTTAGCACAGCAGAAATACTGGTAAAGACCAGCATTATGCAATAACTCATCGTGGAATCCTTTCTGAATTATCTGGATAAGAGAGTTTAGCAATGTTAAAACCTCTGATTCTAGAATCTGACAGAGTTCCAAATCCCAGCTCTGCCACTTACTAAATATGTCACAACTTCACCTCTTAGAAAGTGGTGGCCTCATTTGTAAAATAGGGATAATGAGATGTATTTCAAGGCATGATTAAGGATTAAGTGAAGTTATCATTTCAAAGGGTTTAGCTCAGCTCCAGGAAGAAAGGAAGCATTCAGTTAAATTAGTATCATCTCAGATGAATTGTAATCCCACAGAAGGCAGGAGTCAGGCCTTCTCTTTCTTCTGTGTCCTTCATAAGGTTCATCATACTGTCCTGCAAACAGTAGGCCTTTCTCTGCATACTTATGAATTTTTTTTCTGTACTGACAGATTTCCAATATGCTGCTGGGATGTGCTTTCACATAAACTGTTGACTAAATGTAACTACATTGAAAATGCAGATTCATCATTTAGAAAATGAGGTTTGTGTCTGTTTTTCCCCTACAGAATTAAACATAAATTTGACTTATAGACAACCCAAGAAGGAGACTGAGAAGATTCTCTGTCTTCTGCATGTAAGGAAGGCCAACTGCACAATGAAAAACAAAATAGGGTTCAGTGTAAGCTACCCAGATGCTACTGCTATTTCCCTTTCTTGAGGATAATATCTTTTCAGACCTGAAGGCTTTTAACAACATAAGCTGTTACCCAATTTCCTTTTTACTTTAGCAGGTTTGTAAATCAGCTAGCTGTGGAAAACACTGAGAAGTCTTGCTCTCAAATGTTCTTATACCTCATATGGCTGTTTAATAAAACACATCCTGCCCACAATTGAGACAGCAACACTGGAACTTTTATTGAGAGCTGAATTCTAGAAGGTTATATATTATGTTTTTGTAAGATGCTCAGACATAGTGTTTAACCCCATGCCTATGGCAATTTTTGTTTTTCTTTAAAGTAGGTAGAGTTGTATGGACAAGAGAAAGAGAGTTATTTTACTGTGTACCATCTCATTGGCAAGAAGTTATGAATTTGGTGGGATTTCTAATCCTGATGAGCAATGTTCTTTTTGTCATGCTTTCTAGAAAAGAAATTTAGAGCTAAGTTTCTTTTGGTGCCTCTTTTTATCTAATGATATAGCAGTGGTAACACTCACATATAAAGATGATTAAAATTCTTCCAGTGACTTAAAGACTATTAGCTCTCCCAAGTACTTCTATGCCATTTATGTCTACACATATTATTGAAATAGCATATTTGTGTGGTTAAAGAACACAGGAATGGTGTTCTTATAAGATTAATCATTTTAGAGATAGGACATTTTATTAAGACTATTTCAGTATTTCTCAGATTATAAGGTTACTTCATGTTTGCTGTAATAACATGAGAAATATGGAAAAGTATGGAGAACATTAATATTACTCAGATGCCTACTCTTAGAGACAGCTATTATTAGAATTGTTACAGTTACTCCCAGTATTGAGTCAATAAGTCTGAGTGTATAAATTTATTTTCTTCTCAAAATATGCTACACTGTAACTACCATTTGTATTTCTTTCTCCAAATAATAATTTTGTGAAACTTTTGAAATATTTTTATTTTCACCTGTTAACAAATGATTGATTGTGTTTCTAAGACATTATATACTCTTGTCAATAGGTTTATAGAGATTACAGACAATTACTGCCTATAGATAAGCAACAAATATTTTAACGTTCTGCTTTTTTTGGTGCATTTAGATTAGTTTCATTGTATGTTCTCTTCCCTCATTTATATTATCATGAACAGTGCAAGAGTCATTTTATTTGTATTCAGTCTTAGCACATTTCAGATTACTTCGTTAGGACAAATTAGTTAAAGTGGAAACACTGGGTAAACTCTGATGAAAATACTTCAAACATTTGATTATATATTACCTAACTACTTTCAGAAAGACAAGACAATTTATACTCCTAATGGTTACATCTGAAAGAGATATTTCACTCATTTCACGGCATTCCTTCGTAAGATCTTACAATGGCAAAAGCAATATTTGCTTTAATCTGCATGTTTTATAGCTTCTAGGGAGGCTAACTATGTCTACAAGAATATTGGCCATTTTCTGTCCTTAATTTAAAAAATATTTCTAATGGAACATGTATCTCTTGTATTTTAACGTGTGAGAACTTTTTTATGTAAAATATAATGACTTTAGTAACTAAACACAAATACTTCTTCCAGTTTCTTGTATCTTCATTTTAAGAATTTTGTTTATATTCTTTTTTATATTATTTATCAGTCATCTCTTCACTGTTATATTTTTAAAAATAGTCTCAATTTTAGTCAGACCAGTATTCGCCTTTATTATCTAACTCCAATTTTGTATAGATTAGATTTAATTCAACAGAGCATATTGATAATCAGTTCTTGTTTTGAAGACTATTAGAACTAGGTTTAAATTCTTTTTCTACCATTTTGGTTTTGTTGAAAATTAGAAATAGCAAAACAGTGGATATGTAGATTTTTTAAATCTAATTTTAAATTAAATTTTGTATACAAAGCTCTTGTGCCTCACACATTTAATCACTAAATTACTGATGTCATTTATGATAATGATAATTTATATAACCTCTTTAAACTCCTGTGTTCATGTAGGCATTCTGGTTTTGTGGGCTGTGAGTGGAATGTATGTGAGTGGGTCAGTATTTAGTATTGTTTTTTAGTTTGTAATTAATTTGCATTATATCATTTCTTTAATATTGAAAAATGCTATTTCTTTGTTCTATTGATATAATCAATAAATTAGCAATTATTTTAAAATGTCTTATTATTATATTTGAGAAATACACTTTGCATGGTTTTTATGAGTTCTTATATAACATATTTTTAGATTATAATGTTTCCTTTAAGAATTTTAAAATCTTTATTTCTAATAGTAATAAGTTTATATTTGTCCCTTTTAGGGCATTTTTTGGTCATGTTTTGTTATCAGAATTTAGGATAAATTTATTTAATAAATTTGTTTTTAAACATGTTTATTATATACATTATATTTAATTACATATATTTATTATTATATCTTTGTGTTTTCTAATTTGTAAAAAAAACCCATAATTTCTGCATTTATGTATATTATATCATATAAGACTTGCTCCATTTTTATTAAAAGATACAAAATAGTGTCCAATATCTCTGGGATTCTCACATCACATTATCTGAGAAGCATTATCTTACATTATCTGAGAAGCATCATACTAGGCAAAGTACCCAAGAATTTGTATTTTTCCAAGTTTTCTGGTTTACTTTCATGTATATTTGCTCTGAGAACATGAGCTTTGGAATCATCAAGCAGTTTCTCTTAGTGTTTGTTACTCAGTTTCTCGTATTTATGGTATGTGTGCTTACATATGGGCATACATGCTTGTGTGTATGGAAATTGTTGCTAGAAAATCCTTGTATCTTCTGAGGATTTTTTTACCTACCAGGGAAAAAAAAACAATTATGAATTGAATTTTTTTTTTCCTTTTGACTTTGGGAAGCCCAAAGACAAGCCTTAGTTTTAATCACAGCAAGTTTTTATATACTGCCTATGTGATCGCTTTTTGCCTAACCTTTGACCCTATGCTTTTTTTTCTTATATTGACTCTATCTTCACATACATAGTATGCTACCACTTAACTTTAGCTAATTTGCATAGTTTATTCTTAAATATAAAAGTATTCAAATACTAGCAAGGTCTATGAAGACAGATTTTTTTTCTGTTTTTTTTCCCCACTATATCCCCAATATGTTAAACAAAATAGTACCTAGTGTATGTATGTATGTCAGAATATATTTGTTGAAGGAATACATAAGATAATAAATTAGTGTTGTGAAATAGGTGGGAAGATGCTGTCTTAAAAATCAATAACAACAAAAATTCATATTGCTTTGTTATTAATTACTGTGCAGTTATCTCTTCCTTTCTGTTTTCTGTTTCTAGAACTCTTGTAAATATGGTCTATTGTTTGTATTCATCTTTTCTCTCTTGAAACCATAAAGGATGAGGCTATATTATTTGTGGTTATTTAAATCAGCTTTAAATTATGTGTTTCAACAGTCCACTGAAATTGTTTTTACTCAAATTGCAACTTTAAGACTAATAATTTCCCCTTGAACATTATCTTCCTCATTGCTTACTTATATTTAAAATGATATGAGCTTGTTTTAACACACAGTGATATGTTTCAGTGAATATCGAGGATAAAATATGAGTGTAAAGAAGTGCTCACGGTATATTATCCTAACAAGCATAATTCTGAGTGTAAACTAGTGAGCTATTAAAAATTTAAACTGGGACAATAGGCATAAGCTAGGATGACCCAGGGAAAACTGAAATGTGAGGTCACCCTATTCCAAAGCAGGCTAAAGCAATGAGGTCTTGCTTTTGGAGAAAAGCTTTCGGCTGTGTCCCCAGATCCCTGGGGTATGAGCTAATGCTCATCTGCATAGAGGGGCATCAGTGGAAACATTTGTGAATCTGCTGTGATCACAGTGTTTCTAAAAAGCAAAATGGAGTATTCTTCCTCTTTTTGCCTAATTCACTCATATTTGTCATTTAAGCTCAACATCTGAACTCAAGTCCTCCTGTTATAGGCACTTCTAAGAACTTCACAGCACTGGATGGAACTGAAATTTTGTGTTTATTAATTATTTAACTGCTCCTATTTAAAATACATGTACTGTGAAGGTAGATACTATGGTTTTTCTTTGTTTACCTGCTGACTGTTGTATCCCCTGCAGACACTCTAATCTCTTATACAAATAGATATTAAAAAATGTTTAACAAATAGGGAAGTGAGTAAATGAAACTCATGTTTCACCCATTCTCATTACGTGTTCTCTGAAATCCCGTCATTCTATGGCATTTAAAATGCTCTCTAATCCATATTTTATTTTTTTCTCTGTCATAGTCCCTCAGAATAAATATACATGATATAAGTATATATATATATATATATATACAGTTATGATATAACTAACAAATATATAATACATTATATATATGTGTGTGTATGTGTGTGTATACACTTAGTTATGATTAACTATTGTACTACCATTATTTTAATCTATGTAGCCATGGTAAAAGGGTGTCATGGAACAATTCTCAAAATCTAAACATAACACTCTAGAATACATTATATTCTCTCAGGTTCATGAAATGAAAGTGATCAGCAATGATGTCTTTTTGTTTTTTATTTTGTTTTGTCTGTTTTTGTGTCAAGTTTTTATTTAAATTCTAGTTAGTTAACAAATAGTGTAATATTAGTTTCAGGAGTAGAATTTAGTGATATCTCACTTACATATAACACCCAGTGCTTATCGCAACAAGTGCTCTCCTTAAGTGCATCACCAATTTAACCCCTCCCTCCAGCCCACCTCCCCTCCAGCAATCCTCAGTTCATTCTCTATAGTTAAGAGTCTGATTTATGATTTGCCTCTCTCTTTTTTTCCCTCCTATGTTCATCTGTTTTGTTTCTTAAATTCCACGTATGAGTGAAAGCATATGGTATTTGTCTTTCTCTACCTAACTTATTTCACCTAGCATAATACACTCTAGCTCCATCCACATCATTGCAAATGGCAAGACTTCATTCTTTGTTTTTATTTTTTTTTTAGTTTATTTATTTATTTTGAGAGACAGAGGGAGAGAGAGAATCCCAAGCAGGCTTCACGCTATCAGCATAGAGTCTAAGGTGGGCTTGAACTCACAAACCGTGAAATCATGACCTGAGCCAAAATCAAAAATCAAAAGTTGGACCCTTAACCAACTGAGCCACCCAGGCAATCCAGTAAGATTTCATTCTTTTTGATGGTGAAGTATTATTCTATTCTCTTCTACACACACACACACACACACACACACACACACACCACATCTTCTTTATGTATTCATCAGTCAATGGACATTTGGGCTCTTTCCATAATTTGGCTATTATTGATAATGCTGATATAAATGCCGAGATGCATGTGCCCCTATGAATCAGCACCTCTGTATCCTTTGGATAGATACCTAGTAGTGCCTTTGCTGGATCCTAAGGTGTTTCTATTTTTAGCTCTTTGAAGAATTTCCATATTGTTTTCCAGAGTGGCTGCACCAGTTTGCATTCCTACAAACAGTGTAAGAGGGTTCCCCTTTCTCTGCATCCGTGCCAACATCTGTTGTTTCCTGTGTTGTTACTTTTAGCCATACTGACAGGTGTGAACTGGTATCTCATTGTGGTTTTGATTTGTATTTCCCTGATGATGAGTGATGTTGAGCATCTTTTCATGTGTGTTAGCCATCTGGATGTCTTGTTTGGAAAATGTCTTTTCATATCTTCTGCCCATTTCTTAACTGGATTATTTGGTTTTTGGGTAGTGAATTTAAATAGTTCTTTATAGATTTTGAATACTAACCCTTTGTCAAATATATCACTTGCAAATAGCTTCTCCCATTCTGAAGGTTGCATTTTAGTTTTGTAGCAATGATGTCTTTTAACTGCTTCAATATTGTGCAGGCTTGGATATAGGAAATGAGCCAAGAAAGAGCCATCTTCTGACTAAATTTTGACTTCTTACCACATTCTAAATAGAGTTTAGAATAGAGAGCATATCTATTAAGCTCCAAAGTAATTCAGAATCTAGTAATTTTCAGAGGTGTCTGGGTGGCTCATTTGGTTAAAAGTGACCGACTCTTGATTTTGGCTCAGGTCATGATCTCATGGCTTGTGAAATGGAGCCCCACATCAGGCCTTGTGCTGACAGTGTGAGGCCTGCTTGAGATGCTTTCTCTTCCTCTCTTTCCTTACCCTGCTCATGTGCACATTCTATCGATCTCTATCTCTCTCAAAATAAATAAACATTTTTTTTAAAAATCTAGTAATTATCAGTTTGATACTTCATTGGTTCTGAGATATTTATAGTTAGGGGTTACTGGTTACTTATATTTTTTCAACTTAAATATATCAAAAAATCTCTTAAATGAAGGCAGAATAATAGTCATTATAAAATTAACTTGTGTTAGGACAATACATTGAAATTTCTGTTGAACATGATAAAGAACTAGGGCACCTGGGTGGCTCAGTTGGTTGAGGATCCAACTCTTGGTTTCTCAGGTCACAGTCTCATGTTTCATGAGTTTGAGCCCCTCATGGGGTTCTGTATTGACAGTGCAGAGCCTTCTTGGGATTCTCTCCTCTCTCCCTTTCTCAGTGCCCCTCCCCTGCTCGTTATGTCTGTCTGTCTTGAAATGAATACATAAACTTAAAAAAGATTAAAATGGGGGCGCCTGGGTGGCTCAGTCAGTTGAGCATCCGACTTCATCCCAGGTCATGATCTCACAGTCCGTGGGTTCGAGCCCCGCATCGGGCTCCGTGCTGACAGCTCGGAGCCCAGAGCCTGTTTCAGATTCTGTGTCTCCCTCTCTCTCTGACCCTCCTCTGTTCATGCTCTGTCTCTCTCCATCTCAAAAATAAACATTAAAAAAAAAGATTAAAATGATAAAGAACTGAGAATTTATCAAGAATTATCATTTGGCAATAGGTTTATATACGTACACATACAACCTGTTGTGTTTAAAAATTTTTAATTTCGCAAATTTTTTTTATTTACAAATAGGTCTCTTAATTGTTGATACAGATAATGCTAATTCCACCTGTGAAAGTAATACTATAGGTCAGAGACTAATTCACAAGACTTTATTTTCTTTTAATTTTAACAAAGCAGTATCTGGTCTTCTGGCAGAAAACTCAAAACCATTTTGTTGGCAGCTACAGGACTATCCCGTGGTGAGCCAGTTAATGGGAAGTTTGAGTTTATGTGTGCTCTTTTTTTTTTAATTCTCTTAAAATATTTATTTTTTAGAGAGACAGAGTGCAAGTGGGGAAGGGGCAGAGAAAGAGGGAAACACAGAATCTGAAACAAGCTCCAGACTCTGAGCTGTCAGCACGAGCCCAGTGCAAGGCTTGAACTCACAAACCGTGACAAAGTCAGATGCTTAACCAGGCACCCCTGAGTCTATATGTGCCCTTAATCCCCATTACCCTCTGGTATATGTTCTTATACCCAGGTATTTTCTATGTTGGCTATACATACTGGATTTTTTTTAAAATTAGTTTTACTAGTAAAAAAAGAAAAAACAACTGAGGAATCATATTTTATCGCTAGTTAATGCAAGTTATTTTTTTCCAGTTGTATATACTCCTTTATCTTAACATTGACTTTTTTTTTATCTTCTGCAATTTTTCTTCTGTAGTTTTCACCTCCATTTCTTCTCATAATACCATTTAACTTTTCACTACTGGTTATATTTATTAATGTTTCTTTATATAATATTTGTAATGTAACCATATAAAGCAATTATCCATGAAATTTTAAGAAAAAAATATTAAGAAAAAGTATTAAACAGAGATAATATGGGCTCTTATGGAGAATGAGTGTTCCAGATTATTATTGTTATTGTACACATTAATTTCATCCATATCTATTAAAGAAATGAAATTATTTTGTTAATAAAAGGTCTTATATGAAGGTATAGATCTTAAATGAAAGTACAGGAAGGCAGCATGGGGGAAAGAAATGAAAACTAGGAAGTTCCTAAACCTGAGTTGAGGTCTTTAAGAAAAGGACATGTAAATTAGGTGATGACTTATTAGAGTCTTGTTGTGGACCCAGTTCCACATTTGGATGTTTTGAGGCCTTCCGTTACAATTGTTCTTGTCTTATTCACACTAACTGTACTGGTCAGATATGATTATGAGCCATATACATGAGGGCTAAATAGACGGAATAAAATATATAACTACAGTAATATTTTAAAAACTTGTTTAACAATAACAATAATGCATTTATCAATCCACATCAACCTGTTAGGAGATAATCCTTTTTTTAAAAACATTTTTTATTGGTTTATTTATTTATTTATTTAGAGAGAGAGAGAGCTGGGGAGGGGCAAAGAGAGAGGGGAACAGAGGGTATGAACTGGGCTCTGTACTGATAGCAGTTAGCCCGATGTGGGGCTCAATCTCCCGAACAGTGAGAGAGAGAGAGCTGGGGAGGGGCAAAGAGAGAGGGGAACAGAGGGTATGAACTGGGCTCTGTACTGATAGCAGTTAGCCCGATGTGGGGCTTGATCTCCCGAACAGTGAGATCATGACCTGAGCATGAAATCAGATGCTTAACCTACTGAATCACCCAGGTGCCCCAGGAGATAATTCTTTATGTGTCTCTTGCATTTCTTTGCTTTTTGCAAGCAGAGGTTATAATTATCTTTTTGTCCTTGATTACTTTCTAATATATATTTATGTATGGAAAAACGTTGGAAAATAGATATTGTGTCTCCCTCCTGAGCAATGAGCTAGCTTGTGTTTTGTCCAATACAGTAAGGATCATATTTCCATACAGGACAAAGATTGGGTTTGCTTGCAGTGGGTTAAAGAAGGTTGGAGTTTCTTATGTTTGAGGACTTTTCAGCTGTAATACAAATCCACTATATGTGGAGCATCTATCTGGGCCTCTCCATGTCACCTGATGAGAGTTTATTGAAAAGAAAAAATGGCATGAACCATGGATAATTAAGTTCTTTCTCTCTGACCCAGGAGTTTCTTCTCTTACACTAGCATCCATAAAATAGGCAGGATACTTTGTTATCTTGCAAGTACATTAAACTTTCAGAACTTTCACAGTTTTTGACACACCCTGTAACATAAAGTAGGTTCTAATATTACATATATTTTTAAATGAGTGAACTAAGTCACAGTGAGCATAAGTAACCTTCTCAAGTTTATACCTATAGCAAGAAGAACAACTAGCATTCAAATCCAGACAGTTGGCTCCAGAATTCATGCTTTCAAACATGTCACTATACTGGCTGGTCACATTAACTTCTAGTTTCTCTAGTGCTACATGGTTCTAGATGACCTGACTATATATTTACTTAACAAATGGTAGTGACTATGAGATGAATTTTGACCTGAAGCTTCATTACACAGAAGTCTTAACATATTCTTCCCAAGGAATGACAAAGTTCAATTTTCAACTATGTTTTCTTAATTTTTTAAAATCAATTCTACTCTTTAGGCATCTTCTTGAACATCCTGGAAGTAACAGACTGACAATATCTACTCTGCAATGATCCAGTATCCAATATTATTAATTTTAAGGAGGATTTGAGGATTTAGTATCCTCATGTAAATAATCACACTTTTTTGTTATTTTTTTATTTTTATGATTCCCTTCTCTGAAACACTTCCCTCCATTCTCTGAAATTTCTCTTCCTGCTGTACCACTTTCTGCAGTGGACACTTATTGATTTTGCCTTCCCAACATTGGTTTTCCCTTCTTTGCATAACTGTTCATTACCTTGACCTCCTGGTCATGAAATTTGGATTAAACTTACTCTACCGTTGTCTATTGTAATGGGACATATATCATACATAACTTGCTAGTGAAACTCTCATATAGCCCTCCCCACAGTGACTGGTTCAGATGTACGAGTGTGAACGGAGCTTCATCAGTCAATGTTAATGGGCATCAACTTTGAGGTTTTGCTTGAACTACTGGCAAAAAAAAAAAAAAACAAATAAACAAACTGTGATTGAGTTTGCTATATTTTGGAAGTAAGCCTATGTCTTCCAGTGGCCATTTTGATGTTGAGGAAATTTCCTTCCTGAGAATTAAGCCAACACAGATCAAAGCAGGACCAAGATACAAAGAGTAAAACTGTTCTGACATTAGTATTTGAGCACCTGGATCCAGCTAAGCTTCTGTGGACATTTAGTTTTCTCATGCAATAATACTTTCTCCATACTTTTATTTTTCCCCTTAAGCCACTTTGATTTGGAACGTGGTTACTTACAACAATCTTCAGATTTTTGTGCAATCCTAGTTTCCTTCTTTCTAAAATTGTATATTTTCACTTGATTTCTAAATTCTCTCACTTTATTATTGTTTTAAAATATTTTTGTGTATGTTTATTTATTTTTGAGAGAGAATGACAGTACAAGCAGGGAAGGGGCAGAGAGAGAGAGAGAGAGAGAGAGAGAGAGAGAGAGAGAAAGAGGGACTGAGGACCCAAAGCAGTCTCCATGCTGACAGCAGAGAGCCCTATGTGGGGCTGGAACTCATGAACCTTGAGATCATTACCTGGGCTGAAATCACATGCTTAACACTTATCTGACTGAGCCACCCACATGCCCCTAATTTCTCTGACTTTAGAATGTCATGGTTCTGTGATTCTTCTGACTTTTTGATTTTAAAATACCTCTAAAGATAGTGTACTCTTGGAATAAGAAAAGAGCAGAAAAATTTTATGTATAAGTATTTACTATTCAATCCTACATAGGTTACAATAATATACAATATTTCACAAATAAACAAGTGATATAAAAATAATTATGCTGAATACTAAACTGATGGAAGGTTAGTACCTTCTGAAATATGAATGAATGTAGTGAAATTCCATATTAATTCAGCATTTAATACTTTGGTTTAAATACTACAGTCCTGATGTTACTGTTTTGAAAATACTATATTAGATGAATTTATTGTATACTCAGCTTTGCATTAACAAATATGCTGTGCTAACATATCAATGTATTGTTTATAGGCTTGTTAAATATATATATATATATATATATATATATATATATATATATATACATATTTCCTGGTGATCAGAAGTAGTCATGCAGGTGATGTGCTTCTCATTTGTCCTGAAAAATTATCTCTCACATTTGGTATCATAACATCTTTGCATGCTTCAGAAAGTAGCAAAGAGTTTCAAAAAGACTGTATATATTCTCTCTTTTGGCTTATATGACTATTCTGTAAGATTAATGAGACAGACACTAAGACCTCCATTTTGCATCCAAGATAAATGAGTCAAGTATTTCAAAGAAGTCTAGAATACAGATCTTTAGTCGCTTAGTCCAACAACACAAATAGGAAAATAGTTTAAAGTTGGTAGATCAAATAGAAATATCCCCTAAACATTAAAATCTAATGCATTTTGTGTATATTATAGTATATTTAAGGTATACAGCCTAGGACAGGGTCAGAGCTGTTGTATCACACGATAGGAAATAAAAATACAGAAGACTCGTTCATTTATTGAATCTTCAGATAGAGCATATTGCAGCATGCCAGGCACTGTCTGGGGATGAAGTCTCATTAGTAAACAAGTCTGACTGTTTTGAAGATAATCTTCTTTTACATTTTTCCTACTTGTTTCCTATCAACTAGAAAAGGATCTATTCTCTTATTCAATTATTCCTGGTATGTAAGACTAACTCAAAGGCCTAGTTTACTAGGAAATCAAAGGGACCCTATAGAGTCTTGGATGTGCACATTAATATGTCCTAGAGTAAAAACCAAAAAATAATGTGTAATATTGTTTGAGTACAAAATCATATCAGAAACGAACATATGTACAAACACATAAAACAGCATTTTCAGCTCTGTCATCTGCCCAGTTGAGCAGGCAGTTAATCTCTCAGATGACAGAGTATTCACCCTAGCCTTTGAAGATTTGAGGCTCCTTTCTGAAGGTGTGGTAGGCACAGTCTTTTTGCTTACACATGAATAGGAACAGAGTATACATAAGAATAGCATCATAGTAAACCTAAATGTCAGGTTTCAAGTACAAAGACTTCCTGCAACCTTAGGCACCCAACCTTCCAAATGGTGTCAATTATGTTTCCCCTCCCTGCTGTGCTCTGAAAAGGAGAGGCACCATAGGGATCAAAATTAACACACTTAATTACTTTATGCTTTACATGCAAACTATCTGTGGAAAACAGCAGGCCAATCTTTTTTCCTATCCACTCAACAGAAGGCTCTTTGGTCCCTGGACAACTCCACTAATCATTTGTGTTTAAATACTTTTCCAGTGGCTTGCATTCTCCCTACAAACATCTTTACCCTCTTTTGGAAAAGCCTGTACACTTGGTTACTATTTAACCACTTATCTATTGAAGTAAATGCCTGAGAATTAAAGCTCCCTAGAGCTGGCTGATGAGCTTTCACATGGAGTAAGAATTGTAACACATCTGGAAATAAAGGCTAAGGGGAAAAGGAGGCTAGAATTAGTTTCCAAAGGCACTTCATGGAATTTGCAGAATTGCCAGTATAGAATGAAGTGTTTTCAGTGGAATCAAATTTATATTTCATTAAAATCCTCAGGAAATCTTGATCATCTATTCCAATGTCATTAACAGAGACTGACAGTGGGATAGACATCCTAAAGGCTTAAAATAGACCATGATAACTATAGAAGAATAACTGAAAAAAGCATCCAAATATTTTTGTAGATTTTAAATTTGCATTTTTCAATTGCTCCTTATTCTTTTATATTTTTTGGTTTAGACAGCACACACTTTGTTTTCTGAGCATTTCAACATTTATTTTGTAAGTTCTCTTATACTTACTGCAATGATTTGAATTAGGAAGTAGCAATTATCTCAGTTTTGCAAATAAGGAAGTTATCTTGGCCTTCAATTGAGGTCACACAATTAATTAGTGCAGAACTGAAACTAGAATACAAAATTTTAAAGGCCCTAGACTAAGGCTTTTCCATTAGCATATGTGGCTTCTTGTGCATTTATTAATATAGTAATTATAAAAATATATATTAAGTGCAGATATGTAAAAGTGACTTCTCTTGCTGGGGTTGGGGAAAGACTCTTAGGTAATCTTAAAAGAGTCTTGTGGGTAAGGTATTTTGTTCAGATTAGAAAAAAAAAGTATAATGTGTAAATTGAAACACATTAACCACATACCATAATCTCAAATTAAACACATTATGTAGGTGGGAGAAATCCAGGGTAGTTGAAAAGGCAAGACAAAAATGGAACGGTAGGGAAACGTGGAAGACAATGTGCTCCTTCAAAACTCCTGAACTTAACTTTCTTTTCCAAATTGTCTCTGATCGCTGTAATTTGTGGTAACAAGGGTCAGCAAAAAACCATCAGAGATCACAGCACCAAGGTGAAGTGATTCACCCTGCTTTTAAAATCTTAGTACAGAACTCTGAGATCTTCTAATTAAAGAACCAAGATAGGCATCTACTCGACCTTTACTTTGACATCTTTAAATTTAAAGCAATTCAACTCACTCCCACACTCAGGTTAATTTTCACTAGAAGAAATGATTTTGACAGTTTCAGAAAGTCAGGTTAAGCTCATATAAGGAAAAAAGAGTAAAATGTTCTTCTTTTACTGATAGATGTATCCTCCCAACATAACATTTTCTGAAAGTTCTAGGACTTGCCAGGATGTGCCAGAGCATAATGGGATCGAGAGGTTCAGGGTTAGGCGTGGAGTCAGGAGTATGTGGGTAGCCCATCCCCACCAAACCCTATCCATACTATGAATTGTCCATCTGATCTTGAGATAAGTATTTAAATGTCTTGGAAATATGGTTCCTCCTTCTATAAATTGAAATAATGTTAGTACTTAAAATTTAGGGCTTTATGATGTTGGTAGTGGGCAGAATGGTGGCCTCCCAAAACACATGCTCTTGTGCTAATCCCCAGAATCTGTGAATGATACCTTATTTAGGACAAGGGTCTTATCAGATATAATTTACCTAAGGATCTTGAGATGAGATCACCCTGGAGTTTCTGGGTAGACTCTAAATCTAATGGCAAGTATCCTTATAAGAGACATACAGAGGAGACACACACAATAGAGGAGCAGATTATGTGACAATGGAAAGACTGGAAGGATATGGTTACAAGCCAAGGAACACCATAAACTGGAAGAGGCAAGGAGTGGATTTCTGCCCTAGAACCTTTGGAAGGAGTAAGACCCTGCTGACAACTCAATGTTGGACCTCTCACCTCCAGAGCTGAGAGAAAATGAATTTCTATTTTTAGTCAACTAGTTTATTATAATTTGCTACAATAGCTACAGAGAACTAATGCAACATTAAATAAGATAATTGCAAAGAATGTACTTAGCATATGACCTAGAACATAATTTTTTTTTGGTAAATGGAAGTCATTATGCAAAGCCTGGGAAGTTTATTGCACCTAGAACCATTGTCAAAGGATGTGTGTACTTGCAAGTTTCTTCCTATTGAGCACTTTCTATGTGTCAAGTATATATTATATGGTTTCTCCATCTAGCTGTAACAAAAAGTAGATATTATGATTTCTTCTGACAGACAAGGAGACTGAGATTCAGAAAAATGAAGTGGCTTGCCCAAGTTCTTATAAAAAGGAGGAGTATCAAGATTGAAACTCAGGCCTATCTATGGGAAAAAATGTTTATTCTCTTTTTTCCATGCTGCTTTTGCAAAATACAGTATGCAAGAGGAGTGGTGAGGGGATTTGAGGGAGATACTAAGCTAAGGCCAGCAGTTGTGTATAACAAGTTTGTCAACCTTACAGGTGGTGGCACGGTGGAAAAAATCAAGAAATGAAGCAATGGAATAGATAAAAGTGAGAGTTAGAAAGGGACCATGTACCTTAATCCTACAATGATAAAGGTATAAATTTTGCTAACAACCTGAATAGGCATCAAAGTAAATTCCTCCCTAATCAAGCTTACTGATATGAATGTAGCCTTGTGAGACCCTGAATAGAGGACTCAGCTTGGCTGTGCCTGGACTCCTGACACATAGCAACTGTGAAAGAATAAATGTGTATTATTTCAAGTAGTAAATGTGTGGTTATTTATAACATAGCAATAGAAAACTGATACAGACCGCTCTCAAAAATCAATTTTTTTTGTTTAAATATATGATTTGGGGGCACCTGGGTGGCTCAAGTTGGTCTGACTTTGGCCCAGGTCATGATATCACAGTTTGTGAGTTTGAGCCCTGTATTGGGCGCTGTGCTGACAGCTCAGAGCCTGGACCTGCTGCAGATTCTGTATCTCCCTCTCTTTCTGCCCCTTTCCCGCTCATGTTCTGTCTCTCGCTGTCTCTCAAAAATGGATAAACATTAAAAATATATATATATGATTAATATGGAAAAAAATCAGCACAATGCTACAAACTAGTCTAAACCTTGCAGGATATACTGATAGTGCTGGACAGTTAGGTTTTGCCACTCTCTATTCTGTTCTCAGAAAATATTCATCCCCTGATTTCATGCCCCCACTATACATTTTCCACAAACTGAACATGTTATTAGCACCTTCAACTGTGAACCATGAAATATGATTGCCACCTTTATACACACATATGCATACACACATACATACACAAACTCATACAGGCACGAACACGCATGCCTATCTGAACACACACAGAGAGACATACATGAACTCAACACATTTCACTATATCTGCACACATACAACACATGCACATGTACTGTCATTGCAGCCTGATAACATGTGTTTTGTCTGTGTGAAAGCCATAGTTGGTCCTTATTTTATTCCTGTTTCTCTTTAGTACTCAAAACACACTTATGGCCAAATGTACTCCTACAGTTGTATAGTAATGTACTTTTAACATTTTTATCACATAATAAAATATAGTGATGGTACTCTAATGTTCAACTGCTGCATTATTAATAGGAGAGGTTTTGCCTTTCCAGAAGCATCCTGAAATTGTTGTGGTCCACAGTCATTATAGCCCAATAAATATGATGTGGGTCAGATTGGAAATGCAAAGAATTTGGTGAACTCTGAATATATTAGGTGCACTTTGAACCATTTACTGCCACAATTGCAATGATGCTATTTCAAAAGAAGCATCTTATAGCTTGAAAGCAAATCTTTTTAACACCATAAATGGTTACCCTATCTTGCAGTGAAAATAACAGATTTATTGGCAAAGGTTGTAACTTGTTAATTTCGTATTTTAATTTTCCATACTCTGGTAGCTGAATACAGAATGGCATAGTTTGAGTATAGAGTAATGATTAAAAGTTTCATGTTAATGTGATCCAAATAGTCTTTTTTTATGGCTCAGATACATTAATTTGTCAAGATGGGATAAAAATCTTTCTTTTCTCTGGATGAAATTAATATTTTGATATATTTTTAATATAATGGGCTAAAGTATTGCTGAGTAAAGATGATAAATTAATTTTGGTTTGCAAATATATTTTAAACAAATAATTCCTAGAGTAATGAAACACAAATATATACATAACACAAATAAAAATAATGCAAATAGACTAATAGTACAAAAACTTTCCTAATAAATACACAAAATAATGTAAAAGCAATCGGTCATTTATTAACAAATGATCAATTATTTTCAAGGATTATAAAAATAAGTTTTGTCATGGAAAAAATGAAATAGGCAACCTATCTAGAAAGTGTGTATCAGCATAATTCAAAAACCTGCAAAATATGTGTATCTTTGATCCAGTTATTCCAATTTTTTCACTTGTAACTATAATTTCCAGAAGACAATGCAGCAAGTTTACAAAATCTTAAAAGCAGAAAAGAATGTGACAATTCTATCCAGTCAACTTAAAACATATTCATCATGATAATGTATTTTAAATAGGACATAATTTGACACATACTATATCATTCTTGACAAAGATATTTAGTTGGTAATATATATATATGTTTAAATGTAAACACTCATGATGATACTTCTCTACATGATTTTATGATTAGTTCAGTTCTACATTGTCCATTTTTAAAATTTTCCTTCATTTTTTAAGTCGAAATATAATACATGTTCCTTGTAGAAAACTGAATATACAGTTACAAAGAGAAAAAAATACAAAATAAAAAATAAAACTTGCTGTTTTAGGGGCACCTGGGTGGCCTAGTTGGTTAGGAGGCCAGCTCTTGGTTTCGGCTCAAGTCATAATCTCACAGTTCGTGAGTTGGAGGCCTGCATCTGTCTCTGTGCTGACAGTGAAGGACCTGTTTGGGATTCTCTCTCTCCCTATCTCCCTTCCCTTCCCTTCCCTTCCCTTCCCTTCCCTCTCCTTCCCTTCCCTTCCCTTCCCTCTATCTCTCTCAAAATAAATGAATAAAGTTTTTAAAAAAAACTTGGTGTTTTAATTTTTAATGACTTTTGCACTGTGAAATTCATAAATATTGTTTCTACTGCTTTGGAAATATTTTCTTTTAAATTCTAACCTTGGGTATGTTATATCAAAAATGACTCCTGGATATTTTTAAATAGCATTGTATAGAGTCTCTTTAGGTGGAAAACATTTTGAAATCCTGATTCTTGGCCTGTTCAGATATATTTGACTAATGAATGAATATAGACATTTTTAGCTATGATTTAATGATTTTTTGAAACTTTACAAAGGATTATAACTTGGCTAGTATTTCATGATAGATTAAAAGAAGAATTAGACTCTCAGGTTTCTGTATGTCTCCAGCACCCTCATCCCATATTAAATTTGAGGTGAGTGATATTTTTTCTGAATTTTAGTTTTTTCTCATCTCTGAACTATTGTTAATATTAGACTTATTGGAAGAGACTTTGAAAATTCCATTCAAAATTAACCTTGATTGATTAATCTTCAACAAAAGAGGCAAGAATATGCAATGGGAAAAAGACAGTTTCTTCAACAAATGGGGTTGGGAAAACTGGACAGCTACATACTAAAGGATGAAACTGAACCACTTTCTTACACCATACACAAAAGTAAATTCAAAATGGATTAAGGACCTAATTGTGAGACCTGAAACCATACAAATCTTTGAACAGAGAACAGGCAGTAATTTCTCTGACATTGGCTGTAGCAACATTTTTCTCCACATATCTCCTGAGGCAAGGGAAATAAAAGCAACAATAAACTATTGGGACTTCATCAAAATAAAAATTTATGCACATCAAAAGAAACAACCAACAAAATAAAATGACAATCAATTGAATGGGAGAAGATATTTGCAAGTGACATATCCAATCAAGGGTTAGTATCCAAAATATATAAGGAACTTATCAAACTCAACACCCAAAAAGCAAATAACCCAATTTAAAAATGGGCAGAAGACATAAACAAACATTTCTCCAAAGAAGACATACAGTGGGACAACAGACACATGAAAAGATGTTCAACATCACTCATCATCAAGGAAATGCAAATCAAAACCACAGGGAGATATCACCTCACACCTGTTAGAATGGCTAAAATCAAAACCACAAGAAACAAGTGTTGGTGAGAATGTGGAGAAAAAGGAACCCTCTTGCACTGTTGGTGAAATGCAAACTGGTGCCACCACTGTGGAAAACAGTATGGAAGTTCCTCAGAAAATTAAAAACATAACAACTCTATGACCCAGTAATCACATTCGTGGTATTTACCCAAATAATATGAAAACACTAATTTGAAAAGATACATGCACTCCCATGTTTATTGCAGCATTATTTATAATATTCAAATTACGGAAGCAGCCCAAGTGTCCATTAATAGATGAATGGATAAAGAAATGTGATACACACAAACATTGGAATTTTATCCAACCATAAAAAGAATGAAATCTTGCCATTTGCAACAACATGAACGGAGCTAGAGAGCATAATGCTAAGTGAAATAAGTCAGTCAGTGAAAGACAAATACCATATGATTTCAATCATATGTGGAATTTAAGAAATAAAATAAATGAGCAAAGAAAAAAAAAAGAGACAGACAGACTAAAAAATTGACTCTTAACTATAGAAAACAAACACATGGTTACCAGAGAGGAGGTGGATAGGGGGATGAGTGAAATAGGTAAAGAGGAAGGATTAAGAGTATACGATGAACACTGAGTAACATATAGAATTGTTAAAATGCTACATTGTACACCTGAAACTAATATGACACTATATGTTAACTTCATTGGATTGACCTTGAGAGGTTTCCAGTGTAAAATTCATTCCTCTTCCTCCCTTCCTCTCTTCTGTTTACTTCCTCCATTCCCTTTCCTCTCTTTCCTTCCATCTTCCTTTTTTTTAAACATTCAAACAGTATGTATTCGACATATACCATGTGCCAAACACTGTGGTAGACATAAGAGATATAATTGTGAGTAATATAGCTATGTATCTGTCCTCCCAAAACTTAGAATCAAGAAGATGAAATACTTCAAACAAGTATTTAAATAAATTATGATAAGTGATACAGTAAACAAAGGACATAGACTTAGGGAAATGTCCAGCAGCAGCACCTAAAACATTGGAGGCAAGGAGTTTTGCTTAGGGAAGAGTTTCTAGATGAAATGGCAGCTGGTCTAAGACCTAATCCTTAAATATTAGGCAGGTAGTATTTCTACTATACAAGAATGGAGGCAGTTATTTATCTACTTCTGTTGATTATTGGATCCTCTTTGTATGTCTGGTACCCACCAAAGTACCTGGCATACAGATGGTGTTTAATAAATGTTTGATTAATTAATGTAGGATGTATCAATAAATTAATATTATATTGGTGAAATATAATTTTATACATCAATTTGTAAATTAAACAATTAAAAATAACATGGATATCAATAAATATTAATACTTCTATATTTTCACTACTAATCTTAGATTCTCTATTTCTTTTTTTTTACTTTGTTGTATTTCTCTTCTTTTTATTCATTTTTAATGTTTTGACCTATTAGTCAACTCAAGTCGGTATACATTTGATTTTAACCTCTTGCCAATATAACTTATTAAAACTTCAATACTCATTCAAAGTTTAATGACTTATTTTTGTTTATAATCTTACAAACAATATGAATTTATATATTCTGAGTTAATAGATGCCACTTACTTTTGCTTTCAGGGAAGTAAAAGTCAGCAAAAAGAGACAAAGAAACTGCCAAAAATGTTTGGAATATTAAATAATTACCTTGAGTATTGTTTTTAAATACCTGAATGTTAAGTTCTGCATGCATATGGAACATACACAAATATATGCTACTTTCAGTAGACACCATTTAATTAAAGAAGAATGAAAATGATTTAAACACTTACTCAAAATTCATTTGGTAATTTGAGGATATAATACACATGAAGTCACTAGAGTCATAAATTCATAAATAAAAAAGTACATTAGAAAACAGCAATGCTAATTTAATATAGAACACCAAGTCAATGGGGCATCTCAAAATGCCATTCAAAGTTGAAATATAGTTAAGAAAATAAGCTTTAAGATCTCATTAGGAACTGAATCCAACAAATCTCATGGATTTTTCAATGCTTAGGGTGAATATTGAAAATTTGTTTATTTATTGTTCAAATTGGTCTTTGGTATCTTATTTCTTGTTATTACGTATTCTCAATTATATGAGAATTTAAATGCAGGAAAAGGAATGCCAAGTTGGAAGTGGGTCATAATTTCATAAACATTATCATACACTGCTTTTGAAAACCAAGAAGTCTTTGAGAACCTCAGAGGCAAAAATCAATAGTGTATATCAAAATTTGAATAGGAAGAAATGTAATTTACTTTGCCCCAAAAATCAAGACTGATTTTCAAGAGAAATAAATTTATTTTTGGAAATACCAAATATTTAACACTCACACATACAAAAAATATATGGGACATCATATTTTAAAAATCAAAATATGTCTTAAATCATAGCTTTCTTTTAGCAAATTGTTTGATCATAATAGGACTTTGCAGGAGGGTTTTATCTTGAATTTATGAGGTTTACCAATTCTTATTTTACTTCTATTGTAATTGAAATGGGATACTGAACTATGATAGCTCAAATTAGAGGACATGAGTTAATACCTTACCTAGAAATAGTGTATTTAATACAAAGTAGAAGTACTCTGATAAATCAGTTTTCCTAATACTCTTAACTCATTTGTATCATTTGGTGAAATTCACAGAACATGATAACTTGAGTAAATGTGGAAAGGGGATGGAAAGATACATAGATGCATATTACAATCTAAAAAAAATCCTTTTTTTACCTAAAATATGCACAGCTTTAAGTATGCTTTCCACATGTGGAAAAGGGTGTTTAGTGTGGAGAAAAATCAGAAAAGGTGATAAAGAAAACAGTCATCAGGAGGTTATATTGGGATAATACCTCAGATCATTCGCTATCAAATATATTTTCAGAACTTCTCTCCAGAGTTAGAAATGAGGTTTTATGCTCTTAGTGCATGGATATTTCCAATATAGTAATTTGGAGTCGTAGCACATCCATCAAAGAACAGGGGATAGTTAAGTAATCCCATGGTTTATAATCTGCACTGATGGAAGAAGAGAGGGACAGGAGGAAGAAAGATTAAAAAATTCTAATTGATCTGATGCCATGTAGTCCATTTATCCCTACATAGAAAATGTAAGGGAAATAAGGCTTTTGTTGTTTTACTTGGATGGAGGCATTGAAAACTAAGGAAATTTTAGTTTATAATTTTTGTTCAATTATAAAAAAGATTACAATGTGTTATTTTGGTCATTTGTTATTTAAATGATGGTGTACGTGTTTCACTTAGTAATATTAAAAAGCCACTTTCTTGAGTGTCCAGTGAAAAAAAGACAGTCTCTTTAGCAAATGGTACTGGGAGAACTGGACAGCAACATGTAAAGAATGAAACTAGACCACTTTCTTACACCATACACAAAAATAAACTCAAAATGGATGAAAGACCTAAATATGAGACAGAAAACCATCGAAACCCTAGAGGAGAAAGCAGGTAACAACCTCTTTGACCTCAGCTGCAGCAATTTCTTGCTCAACACATCTCCAAAGGCAAGGGAATTAAAAGCAAAAATTAACTATTGGGACCTCATCAAGAGAAAAAGCTTCTGCACTGCAAAGGAAACAATAAAACTAAAAGGCAAATGACAGAATGGGAAAAGATATTTGCAAATGACATATCAGATAAAGGGTTAGTATCCAAATTTTGTGAAGAACTTTCCAAACTCAACACCCGAAAAACAAAAAATCCAGTGAAGAAATGGGCAGAACACATGAATAGACACTTTTCCAAAGAAGACATCCGGATGGCTAACTGACACATGAAAAGATGCTCAATGTCACTCATCATCAGGGAAATACAAATCAAAATGACTCTGAGATACCACCTCACACCAGTCAGAGTGGCTAAAATTAACAACTCAGGAAACAACAGATGCCAGCGAGGATGTGGAGAAATGGGAACCTTCTTACACTGTTGGTGGGAATGCAAACTGGTGTAGCTGCTCTCAAAAACAGTGTGGAAGTTCCTCAAAAATTAAAAATAGAACTACCCTACAACCAAGCAATAGCACTACTAGGAATTTATCCAAAGGATACAGGAGTGCTGATTCATAGGGGCACATGTACCCCAATGTTTATAGCAGTGCTTTCAACAATAGCTAAATTATGGAAAGAGTCCAAATGTCCATCAACTGATGAATGGATAAAGAAGATGTGGTTTATATGTACAATGAAATACTACTTGCCAATGAGAAAGAATGAAAGCCTGCCATTTGCAGCAGTGTGGATGGAACTGGAAGGTATTATGCTAAGTGAAATCAGAGAAAGACAGATATCATATGTTTTCACTCATATGTGGATCTTGAGAAACTTAACAGAAGACCATGGGGAAAAGGAATAGCTACAAACAGAGAGGGAGGGAGGCAAACCATAAGAGACTCTTAAATACAGAGAAGAAACTGAGGGTTGATGGTGGCAGGGTGGGGGGAGAGGGGAAAATGGGTGATGGGCATTGAGGAGGGTACTTGTTGGGATGAGCACTGGGTGTTATATGTAAGCGATTAACCACTGGAATCTACTTCCAAAACCATGAGCACGCTTTGCACACTGTATGTTAGCCAATTTGACAATAAATTATATTAAAAAAATAAAAATAAAAATAAAAATAAATAAAAAGCTACTTTCTCTACATGTATTATAACCTTGAACTTGAAGATTGAGGAAGTTTGACCTACCACCATTTGAGTTGGCATAACTGTGGCCAAACACTAGTTATAGGTAAAATACTGAAAAATAGAAAGTGAACTTTCACTTTCCAATCTCCTTTCAATCTCCAAGTTCTACACAATAAAATGTATCCCTAAGGCATGATAGGAAAAGCAACAACTTATTCTTCAGATATAAAGAGAAGACTTGCTATTTGGAGATTTCAGTGTAGCTCCTTTCATAATAATTTAATGCACTTACAACAAGTTGAAGTAATTAGATTTTAAGACTTTAATTTGTCAGCCGTAGCAATTTATAATTCTTAGTAGCAAGGTTCCAGTCATTGATATCTATCAGTGTATCCTTTTGGTATCAGGGGAAGGGGCTGATGTTCCTGGTAAGAGTAATTTTTCATAATGGAGAGATCAAATTACAAAGATAACCTTGAATTAAAGGTGCTTCAGCAAGAGAGTGGAACTGATGTCCCCATAAAAGGACATGGTATGCAATTGCACTGGTCATACTTTTGTTGAACAATTGGTTAGCTTTATAGTTTTGGAAAAAGAGATAATTAGCAATTTCATTTTGGTGAACCAAATTTGGTCCTGAATTCGCTACTTTACTTTGTAGTTGTAGACTTGACCCAAGCGAATTAAACATTTTATCTAATAAATATAAAAAGTAAGTCAGGTGTATCTTTGAATATAGCTAATGAACTAATATTCTCACAAATTTTTAAAGATTAAATTTTACTGTAATTTAGCTTTTGATAGTTGTGAGCTGTTGCAAACTTCTCCCCATTTTTCTGACACATGGAATATCCATCAGTGAAATATAGCCATTGTCTTATATTGAAGTATGATTAGGGTGACATACAATCTATCGTCCTACCTAGAAGTTTGGAAGTAAAAAAGGTGCTCTTAATAATTAATTATACTAGGATATCAGACATGAGCCCAAGGCATCTTGGGCCCATAATTAGAGGCATCATGATTATGACAGACCTGTTTTCTGTGAAAATATTTATGGTAGAGATAATCAAAATTTTGATGTGACTGTGAGGTTAGTTTCATTTTGGCTTTTGAATGAAACTCAATTTATGAAATAAATAGCATCTTGAAGAAATGTTCCCAGTTTTCTTTGTGTGTGTTTTTGATGTTTTATTTTATTTTTGAGAGAGAGCACATGCAAGTGGGGGAGGGGCAGAGAAAGAGGGGGACAGAATCCCAAGTGGGCTCCGTGCTGACAGTAGTGAGCCCCACGTGGGGCTCAAACTCACGAACTCTGAGATCATGACCAGAGCCAAAGTTAGACAGTCAACCGACTGAGCCACCCAGGTGCCCCAAAATATTCCTGGGTTTTAACTTATGAACGTCATATTTGTTAAGTGTAAATCTCAATTCTTCAAGCTCATTCCAGTTTTTTATTTAAAAACCTTAAAAATTTAATTATTGACTGTATATTGAGATTGTAGATACTAATATTTACTTTACTTTGAATATCCAATAAAGAATATTGCCAACAAATGCAATATTGCCAACAAATGCATCATTTGGAATATGAGTTGGTGATTTTGAGTAGTATTGAATGTTATCATTTAACTGTATTAAATTGTGTAGAATTTTTTTGGCATAGGTTTATAATAAACCAATATATACATTCTATATAACATTCAATATAACAACTTATGTCAAGTCACTTGAAATTTTTAATGGAGTTATGCTTTAAAAGAAACAATATCTTGCTGTCTAGTCAGTTTTTCTCCAGAAAGGATGATAAAGTTACCAATTACAGAGATAAAGCTAAAACATTTACACTGGTTAGACAATGTTAAAATCTGCTTTTATCTACTAATGCACTAATACATGAGGGAATACAAATGCCAGTTTTACTATTTAGGAAACAACCTTACATCTTGAAATTATACACTTTAGCTACTTCTCTATTATCATTGAACTTAAAACGCTGTGAGGATTTTCTTCTACTTTTACAGATGTCTTGATTTGACAGCATCACTAAGACATGCATTTTCTAAGGCAAGCTTGCACAGTACCTTTTCCAGTCCCTATAGATTATAGGATACTCCAGGATACATTAGGGACTCCTTCCTTTGAATACAGCGGTGGTTCTATACTCAACATGCTTTGTGGAATGCATAATCCTTCTTGTCTTGCAAGTTGCTCTGACCCTCTATAAAATTCTACCAGAATGGTATTCAGGGAGTTAACTTGACTTTGCAGACTTACCTAAAAAAAGGAGGAGGTTGGAGGTTCTGTGTTATTATTCTCCTAAGCAAAATGGAGTTTTGACTTAGCTTTCGATTCCTTATGGTGCCTTGTACATACAAAACTCTTTATAAATATAATGTGGACTGGAAAGGGCATATTTTTTAATGTCCTACTTCTTGAACCAAATTTCAAATTCTGAGAGAAATCACTTGATTAGAACTGAATGGAATTCTTCAGTAACTGTTGGCCATTTTATAATTATTTTTCTCGTTTTTCAGCTTAACTTCAAGTTCTTCTGTGTAATTGTCTAATCAATTTTAATGCAGAAAGACTTCTAGACAAACATTCACAGGTGAAATCTAGATCTCCAAAATCACAGTTATCAAAATGGACTAATTAAAAGTCCCCCCCTTGTCTTTTTTTGTCTCCAGGTGACATGCTAATCAATTGGAAAGATCAAAGAGCAGGAACAGGAATTTTTTTTTAAAGAGGAGATTCTGATAATCACAAAATATTGAATAGTTTATTGTTTAACATTATATTTGAAAATCTAAAAGAAGAGTACACCTGAAACTAATATTACACTGTATGTTAACTAACTTGAATTTAAATAAAACCCTAAAGACTAAATAAATATCCAACAGAAAAAAAAAATCTAAAAAAATGCAAAATTCAAATTCTCAAAAATATTACTTAAAAGCTAATTAATATCAAAAATATAAGAACCAGGGGGCACCTGGGTGGCTCGGTCAGTTAAATATCTGACTTTTTTTTTAATTTTTTTTAATGTTTATTTATTTTTGAGACAGAGAGAGACAGAACATGAACGGGGGAGGGTCAGAGAGAGGGAGACACAGAATCTGAAACAGGCTCCAGGCTCTGAGCTGTCAGCACAGAGCCCGACGCGGGGCTTGAACTCACTGACCGTGGGATCATGACCTGAGCCGAAGTCAGCCACTTAACCAACTGAGCCACCCAGGCACACCAAGTATCTGACTCTTGATATCGGCTTATGTCATGATCTCACAGTTCATAGGATCAAGCCCTGTGTCGGCGCAGAGCCTGCTTGGGATTCTCCCTCTCCTTCTCTCTCTGCCTATCCGTCACTTGTGTGTACTCTCTTTCTCTCTCAAGATAAATAAATAAAACTTAATATATACATATACATATATATGTATACATATACATATGTGTGTGTATATATATATACACATATATATGTATATATATATACACATATACATATATATGTGTATATATATACACATATACATATATATGTGTATATATATATATTTATATACAAAGAAAGACAAATATCATATGACTTCACTCATATGAGGACTTTAAGACACAGAACAGATGAACATAAGGGTAGGGAAGCAAAAATAATATGAAAAAAGAGAGGGAGGGGCGCCTGGGTGGCGCAGTCGGTTAAGCGTCCGACTTCAGCCAGGTCATGATCTCGCGGTCCGGGAGTTCGAGCCCCGCGTCAGGCTCTGGGCTGATGGCTCAGAGCCTGGAGCCTGTTTCCGATTCTGTGTCTCCCTCTCTCTCTCTGACCCTCCCCCGTTCATGCTCTGTCTCTCTCTGTCCCAAAAATAAATAAACGTTGAAAAAAAAATTAAAAAAAAAAAGGACAGATTGTCTTTAAAAAAAAGAAAAAAGAGAGGGGGACAAAACATAAGTCTCTTAAATATGGAGAGGAAACAGAGGGTTCCTGGAGGGGTTGTGGGAGTGGGGATGGGCTAAATGGATAAGGGGCATTAAGGAATCTACTCCTGAAATCATTTTTGCACTATATGCTAACTAATTTGGATGTAAATTAATATATATATATATATGTGTGTGTGTGTGTGTGTGTGTGTGTGTGTGTGTATGTGTGTGTGTATATATATATATATATATATATATATATATATATATATGAACCAAGAAAGTTATATATAATGAAACTGTATAGAAATGGCCTGTATAGAAACTGTCTTTACAAGCTTATTTTGTTTTACTCGGATGCTGCAGGATATGTTTGTCCTCATTTACCCATGTAGAAACAGAGGTTCAAAAAGTGAAAGGTTTATCCAAAGTAACCCAACTATTAGGTAACAGAGAAGAGTTTTCAGCATAGACTATGCAGATTTCTGCCCAAGTCAGCAGACTTGGAGACAGGAACTGCTGTGGAGAAACAGCTTCCTCCCCTACTAACTCTGCTACCCCATTTTAAAGGTGAAGAAATTGAGGAACATAAAAGGTGAGGCCAGGATTCCCACATCTGTATAACTCCAAACTCTGTGTTTCCCACTATGTCATATCACATGATAAAAGCACATCTACTTTTTTTTACTGAAAATATCCAAGAGCTAATAATGTTTTAATTTTGGCAGTGGAAAGAAAACACATATTCGGAAATTTGAGGGACATAAATTATCCAATGAAGCTAATGGTTTCTACAGATACCTGAAATTCTAAGGGGGACAGTGACATATAAACATTATTTTAGAACTCAGTAAGAAATACGAAATGTTAACACACACTTGTGTACATCCCTCTCCTGATGGCTTTTTTTGTGGTTATTGTATCAAAGGACTACAGTCAAATGTTTTGGCACAAATCTTCTGAGTAAAATGATTCCTAACAGTTTTTTGTATTAAAAAAAAATGACAAAGTATAAAGAAAATTATAATGTTGGGAAAAATTTCACAGGGGATGATGACAGTAATTTTTTTTAAGACATATAGTTTCTCGAGACAAAGAAAGAGCATGAGCTGGGCGGGGACGGGGTGGGGTGGGGGGTGGCAGCGGGGCAGGCAGAGAGAGAGGGAGACACAGAATCCAAAACAGGCTCCAGGCTCCGAGCTGTCAGCACAGAGTCCAACATAGGGCTCATCCCAAGGCTTGAACCTATGAACTGTGAGATAATGACCTGAGCCAAAGTCGGATGCTTAACTAACTGAGCCACCCAGGTCCCCCTATAATGGTAAAATTTAACATCAGCTACTATGTGAAATCTAGAGATCAGACTTCAGGTCCTCCAAATTTCCAGGCCATACTGTTTGGAGAAGACTGTGGATCTCCCAACACTGTGTCCTAGGTGTTCCTTCTTGTTTTTTTCTCCTTTTTATATTTGAGGTAGAATACGGAGGTAATAGTAATAGTGGCTTACATGTGCAGTGTTTTGTTTTTGGTGGTGGGTTATTTGGTATTGTTTTTATTTTATTTTTCAGGTAAGACTTTATTTTTTTAGAGAAGTTTAAGGCTCATTTCAAAATTGAGAGGAAGGTACAGAGGTTTCTCCTGCCCACTTTTTAAAATATAGTGTGTAACTGCCTCATTTCATTTAATTCTATGATAAATTTTTTAATATTTATTATTGAGAGACAGAGAGACACAGAGCATGAGCAAGGAAGGGACAGAGAGAGGGGGAGAGACAGAATCTGAAGCAAGCTCCAGGCTCTGAACTGTCAGCCCAGAGCCCCTGGCGGGGCTCAAATCCACAAACCACAAGATCATGACCTGAGCCAAAGTCGACGCTTAACCGACTGAGCCACCCAGGCACCCCCATTTCATTTCATTCTAAGAGCAATCTTGTGTGATGTGGGTAGTGTAGACCTCTTAATGGAAAACCATGGTTTACATAGGTTGTTATGCACCTGAATTCGCAGAGCTCTTAAGTGGGTCCAGTATGTGCTTACTGCAGTAGTGTTTGGTAAATGCTTAATAACTGGTTCCCAGGTGAATGAAAAGTCCCTACTGTGGCCCTGTTGATTTCAGTGGTGTGAGAATTCCTATCATGGCCAATTTCAGACTACCACTCTGATGTCATTGAACATGGAGTTGGGAGGAAAGGCTCTTAATCATCTCATATGAGCCAGGATGAGCTGGCTTCCGTACATTGTGATCCACTTACAGTAACCTAAACCAGGGATCAGCAACCTTTTTCTCTAAAGGGACAAATAATAAATATCTTAATTTTGCTGGCCATAAAATGTCTGTTACAGCTACTTAAATCCACCATTGTAGTACAAAAGAAGTCAGGCAAAATGTAAAAGAATACATTTGATTGTGTAAGTGTGTTTATGGTTATTGAATTTTGAATTTCATAAGTTTTTCAAATGTCACAAAACTTGATTATTTTGATTTTTTTCAACCATTTAAAAATGTAAAATGCATTTTACCTTGTAAGATATATAAAATATGAAAACAGGCCACATTCTGCAGATTTCTGGTCTGGACTGTAGATAACTGGTATTGGAGGAGACTGAGCTGAGTGGCATTCGTAACTAGTCCAGACATACCAGTGTCTAGTGTCCTATGTCCTACCTGAATCTTTTGAACTTCGGGTCATCAGTGTCCTTGGTCCCTTTTGGCCTTCAAAAGACATCAGCTCCAAAGACACCTGCTTCCTTACGTGCTTTTTTCTTCCTCTCCATCTCCACCAGCATATCTTGTGCTGAGTTCTGTGGCTGTCAGCATGAAGTCTACTGCATACACTGGTTTTAAAAATTTTAGAAACCATAAGAAATACACTTTACATCCTGAATATAAACACATAAAGTCACACATAAAATAACTGAAACAAGCATTTCATGAATCAGATTTTATCATACCATTTGCAATTATTGTTTGGTTTTCTACTCTATTCATTTCCATTCCATTCATTCCATTCTGTTTTTAAAACTTGCTCCTGGAGAATCATTAGTGGGTCAACATCTACATTTTGTAAAACCTGGATTTAATTAAGATGATTGACACCAAGTTGTGAATATTCTATAAACTAATTTCCCCTTACATTCACCTACACACACACACACACACACACACACACACACACACACACAGGGCTATTTGCAGTTGCTAAAAGGAACCATTAACCAAATGAATCCTAAGTTGTGGAAAGTATGTTAAGGTTTTTCTGAGCAGGGATTCCTAAGACTTTGTTCCTATTCGAGGAATTGTTAGGTCACTTTTTTCTCTTGTCAGTGATCTAGAACTCCCTCTCTATAAGCAAATTTGGATCCTATGTACTCATATCATGATAACACTTTTTTTTTCTAGCAGTACAGCTATGATATGCAAAACACTATTCTGATTTGTAGAGGAATCCAATATAATATTTTAATATTGCATATGTTTTATATTTATTATTTATGTTTTTGGCATTTTTTCCTCTTTCTATACTCTTATCAAATAGAATAGAATTATCAGTTGGTAGACTGATTAATCCATATACCACCTTGTCTGTAACTAAGTTATGTTATTATTTTATGTTTTATTTAAAACATACATTTTAATCCTTCTGTATAGATTGCTGAGTATGCCCATAAAACAAAACCAAATCAACATAAATCCAGGTTGAAAATCCATCAGACCATTAATTGTACCAAAATGTTCTGTGATTCCATCAGACATCCTCTTTCTGGTTTGTTATATCTTTCCCTAATGATGGGCATTAGGGTGACGTAACTGCTGATTCAACCTGGGGAATAACTTGAGGAAACTGTTTATAGTCTGATGGAAGTTTTAAATGACATTAGAGAAAATGATTCTGACTTGGAACTAGGAAACTCCTTTTCAAACCATTCTTTAGCATAAGAGCTATGTGGCCTTTAGCATATTTGTGAAAATAGGTGCAGTTTCTTACTTTATAAAGTTAAAATACTACTACTCTACCTCTCCCAGGAAGGTGTTTGGGAAGCAGGGATTAGCTAATACATGTAAATGTCTTTGTAAACTTTAAAGCAGCCTGAAACAGAATAAATCCTCTATACATGAAAAACTATTAAACAATTTTTGTCATTTCTAATTTCACTTTGATAGGGAAGCCACATCTAACCTTTCCTCCCTCTGCAGTTCTAAGATATGACATAGCCTGTGTGCACTTCTCCATAAGGAGTCATGTTTGTTTGCAGTGGGCAGTGTGTGCATGTGTCTGTATTCTGAATGCGTCGTTTACTACTTTTGGTGGCTCAAATGCAGGGAGATCACAGGACTTTGACAGTTGGTGGAGACAGAAATTTCCGCAATAGTAATAACTTGAATATATAGGCAAAATTTTTAACATTATCATGACTTATTGCTAGAAGACGCTGAATAAATGCATTAGACACACATCAGCTCTTTTAATTACCATTTTAAAGCTTCACTAGTTCTTTTATCCTTTGTGTTTAATAAGCTATTATAACTGTTTCATATTATCTTCAAATTAAAATTTCTTCCATTAAAAAATGAAACCTTTAAAAATGATTGAAATATTTTAATGCATAGTTGAAAACTGTTTCAAAGTAGAAAAAGTCTCAGATAATTCTCTTTTACTTTTCTTTCATATATGTATGTACATAATAAACTAGAAGCAACTCTTTAACAAAACCTGTATTTTACAAGGCAAAAACTTGAGACCTGCTACAAAGGGAGGGGAAAATGAAGTATAACTTCCTAGGATTTCTGAGTAAAGGATATGAGTTAATATCTATAATGTCTAAAACACACAATGTCAGTTTTTAGGTCCCTTGAATACAAAATATTATTTTATTGTTTTATTATTTTAATTTCTGATACTCAGATGCATAGTGTTAAGTGAACTATGCTAACTCAGCTTATGGCACATTATCATCAATGATTCATTCAATTTCTCTCTCTTGTTTTACTCATTTATTTATTTCCACACTCTGCTTCTATTCCCATTTATCTAATAGTCATTATGGTAATACCACTAATATTTTTAATGTGTATTTGATGTGTGTATGTTTTGGCAAATGTGTATCACTTTGTGTGCAAGTATGTTTAATGTATGTAAGTGGTATTGCATTCTATAGGACAGTCTCTATCATCTTTTGTCACTTTTATCATTAAATACTATGTTTCAAGAACATTTATGTTTCTTTGTGTACTTCTAATCCATTACTGCATCACTCACTATTCCATGCACAATACCTCATGGTGTGCATCAACTTTGTTTTCTACCCTTCTAGCAGAATGCCGTAAACTCTCTATTCCTATGAATATTGCTGCAGTGAACATCAATGTACACGTCTCTCTGATGACTTCTATGAGAATCTCTTAGACTTATATGCCAAGGAGTGGAATTCCTGGACTCTAAAGCATACATAATTTATTTTGTTAGGAAATTATGGAATCTCCCCAGAATCAGTATAACAATCTACATTCTCAGCAGCAGTAGACAGAAATTCATATAGCTCATATCGATGACAGTGCTTTATATTATCTAGCTTTGCAATTTTTTGGCCATTTAATAGGTATAACATGGTATCTCATTGCTTTCATGTATAATTCTTTGTTTAATAATAATTATAAGCTCTTCCTTATGTTTCTTAGCTATTTTTTAATTTCCTGCTCTGCTTTTATTTATTCTTACTTGTTCTTATCTATTTGTCAATTTCAATTCCTTTGTCAATTTTCCTATGACGGATGACTTGTTGGTTTTTAAGGAATTCTGGTTTTTGTTTCTCTGTCATCTGTAAATTTCGAATGTCTTTTTCTGTTCTATTTATATGTACTAATTTTGTTCAGAATTCATTTTGCACGTACCATCTTAATTTTATATAATATAAATAAATAAATATGTGTTTTGTCTTAGGATTTGTACCTTTGAAATTTTAAGAAATCCATATTTTTCATGAAGACAATTTCCAACATTTCCTACTAATATTTTTACAGTGTTATATTTAACATTTAGTGTTTAATTCTTTTGAGATCCTCTTTTTGATGTTGTGAGCTCTCTCTTGTCCCACTGGACTGTTGTCTGTCTCAGTTTGGTACAAGACCATATTTATTATTATGGCTTTGTAATCCATCCAGTTATCTGGATGATCAATTTTATAGATGTTAAAGGATCATAAGGTCATTCGGTCCAGATTTCCGTATGATGTCCAAATCTCTTACAACATCCCTAATGGATCATCCTCAGCCTGTGTTTAAGCAACTCTGTTGTTACTTTTCCAAGTAATCAATCCTATTGTTGATTAGGTGTCTTTACACATGATCTTTATATTTTGAAATGAAATCTATTCTACTGTAACCCCTATGCTTTCACCATAGCTAGTTCCTCTGGAGCAAAACAAAGGATTTATTTGATAAATTGATACAGAATTTATACATAACAATTCTTTAGCTATCATTGTGATCTTCAAAATCATGTTTTTTCCTTCCAGGTTTAATATCCTCAACTAGTTTATCTGTCCTCATGTGTTTTGATATTCAGACACATCTCAGTTCTAGATATCCTGCTCAGGGCACAATCCATTTAATCTTTTATCCTTTTAAAACACTGTATATGTAACTGGAAAATAATTCATATGTGGTCTGAGAAGCATACAGTATAGTGAAAGTACTGTCCTCTTCATGTGGACACCAAAACTCTTGATGGGTGCTCCTTCCATGGCTCAGTTAATTTAACTCTTAAAAATGTAGCACATCTTAAGGAACAAATAAAAAATACTCAAGTCTACTATTACCACTGTTATGAATCTTAATCTCTTTAAACAGAGAAAAAAATAAAGCAGTATTTTTAGTGCAATTAATATTATAATTGTCCAAATATTCCTCCCATGAGCAAATTCTCTGAAACCTTTGACTTGGTATTTGTCAAGACACATACCAAGATTGGTCATTTCTATGGTCACACTTCACAAAACTGCCATGAAGTACAATACATCTGCTATTTTAACTTATTTCACAGGAGATCTAGTTTCCTTGGACCACTCCAAGTTAAATTGGCCATAATAATGTCCTGGCATGTCTCTTTCCTATTTTTAGGCAGTATTTCCTCACACATCATTCAACTCTCAGCATGGAAATATCTAGGAAAATATTAGAAGGATGATTTGCCCCCTCTATGCAAAAAGGGAGAAAAGCATAAGAACCAATGACAAGCTCCATATGGGGAGAACCCAAAATGTGACAAATCATGTCAACTATATGACACACTACTGCAGGCCTGTCAGCTCACTTTCAGTGTGCTATTAAAGGATTAGTTGCATCATATCCTCATGCAAATTCCAGCTGTGTGTCCTGAAATCCAGGGAAAAGGCCCAACAACATCATGGTGGGTGATATTCATTGAAGTTCATTGCAATGAATTCTCTTAGTTCTTTTTCCCATACATTCTTGCTTACACTGATTGAAAAATAAATACTCTTGCTGCTTTGAGCTTAAACATGTTTCCCTAAGCAATTTCTAGCCTATTTTGACAGACTATCTTTAGGTTGTGTTGGACACTCATTCAGCAATTTGGCTGAATACATTTAGAATCAGCTTAGAAATCTGTTGAGCTTTGTCTGATTGTATACTAGCATAATTTATCTCATCCTTCAAAATCCAAGTTGAAGGTCATTTCTTCGGTGATGCCTTCCTCTGCTAGAATTAATGCTTTGCCTTTTTATGTTCTCCTCAAAGACAATTGACAACACGATTATAGTATTTTTCATTTATTGAGAAAACATTCGAGTTCCCATTACAAATAAACTCTGTATTTGGTACTAAGGGTGCATAGTTGAACAAAAGTTAACCCCTTGCTTTAAAGAAACTTACAATCTAGTTGTGGAGGTAGACATGGAACCATGATTGCATAGCAGAAAAATGTATGACCATACCAATGAACTTTAGCAAAAGCTTGGTTTACAAGTTATAATAATAATAAAATAAAAAATAAAAGATAAAAATATGATTGCAACACAGTGTGGTAATATAAGGGTGAAGGTATGCACAAGAGATGGGGTTTTTATAGGGAAGTGATCAAATTGTCTTGGATCTGAGTCAGTTCAGACTAGATAAATAAGACATTTCACTTGGGTCTTGAAGAGAGAGGAATTCACTTACAGTCCAGTTTGTTTAGTATATATTGGCTTCCTCCACCAAAATGCTGTACTCCTTGGGCTAGAAAACATGAGTTCTAATTACCACTGCCTGGCAAGCAAATGGATCAAAAATAAAATGGCTAGGGGCTCCAGGGTGGCTCTCTTGGTTAAGTGTCCGACTCTTAGTTTCAGCTCAGGTCATGAAGTCACAGTTTGTGGGCTCAAGCCCTATATCAGGCTCTGTGCTGACAGTGCAGAGCCTCCTTGGGATTCTCTCTCCCCATCTCTCTCTGCCCCTCCCCACCTCTCTGTCTCTTCCTCTCTCAAAATAAATCAACTTAAAAAATGAATTAATTAACTAAAACAGATTTTTAAAAAAACCAACTAAACTATAAAAAAGGGAAAATAAGGAAAATGCTGAGGTGAGGGCACCTATTTATTAGGCCCAAGACCTATGGTAAGGCCCTTTTTCTACTAGTCTGTCCCTGTCCTCCTTGAACATTGGTCCTCTGGAGGACCCCAGCCATATAGAATTCATGTAAGTTTCCCATTTAGGCTTTGCTTTTCTGGGCAGCAAGAATTAAACATGGAAACTTTCTTTTTCCTTCATCACAGCATGCCTTTTATTTCTCCCAGAAGCTTTGTCTTGTGTTCTATAACAGCTAACCCATCTGGGAGATTCCTGCCATTCATTTATTACCCACACAGCATATCTGGGTTTAAAGCAGGTATCTACCACAAGGTACTCAAAACAGTGATCTCACTATTTTCACATATCATAGCAGTTCAGTGGGGACAATATGGTAGAACAGGAGGGCTTCTTGATGCAAATAAAAATTTTTTTAAAGCTTGATGTGATATTTACTGATTCAAAAAAACTTTATTCTAGTGTTCAAGGAAAAAGGACAGAGAAGTATAGTGGTAAATGTGTCTCTAATCTGAAAACAACCAGTTTTGTCCTCTGTGCTTCATCTTCAAATACCTTCCAACATAACCTGTGCATTCTTCTAAGAGTCTTTATTATTATTAGTTTCCAAAACAGTTACTTTCATACTGACTCTCCTATCACCCTAATGATTATTGATCTCAAAAATAATGGCCACATTTCAGATGCTATGCTAGTCACTTTAGTCACCACATTTACTAAATACAGAACTCATAAGGTGTGTGTCTTGTCCCTCTTTTATGGATAGGTAAACTGAAGTTCATCGAGCTGGTCATGTCACATAAGAAGCAGGTGCTTGAAACGAAGTCTACCTAAGTCTGAAATCTTGGGTCATTTTATTACATTACGCTACATCCTTAATATATGTGTATAAGATGTGGTATAAATTAAATAGATTCTGTACAATCATGAGCCAGATATAGGAAAAGTATAATTTTCACGCTATTTGGAGGCAGGTGGAAGAAACCCAATAGTTAAGGAGAACTTTAGACTCTTGCCACTTTTAGTGTGTGGGGAGGAAGGTTGTGAAGATGAAGGCACTGTTTGAAAAGGCAAGTTGTTGTAGCAATCAGCAACAATTTTAGATACGGACTTCAGATGGACCTAGACAGAGAGCAGTCCCTGAGATTGGTGAGGAGGTTAGGGAGATGTAGGTACAGAAATAAGTTAGAATGAGTCAGTTGGTAAGAGACCCACTAAAGCTTGGTGGTTTTTTTGTTTGTTTTTTGGGTTTTTTTTTGGTTTTTTGTTTTTGTTTTTGTTTTTGTTTTTGTTTTGTTTTACCATCTTAGGCATATTAGATGAGCCAAGCAGTTTTGCTTTTTGAGCAGTGATGGATGACCAGTTAAGAATAATGAATAAAACATATTACAGGGATGATTTGAGATAGATCTTCTTCTCTGGGGAACAGTATAGGTCTTAGGCCATAGCAAACAGGGTCCTTCCTATGGCTTTGAAATATATTTCTGGAAATTTCTAAATCTTCCAGTGCTGGGACATGGTAGGAGAGAGGGAAGAGTTTGGGGGTAAAAGTATGCAGCAATACTATTCTGATATTTGGGCAGGTTCCTGGAGCCTGGCCTGAAACATATGTGGGATCTGAACCGAGTTTTTACCCTTAGGGTGCTTTCCAACCCTCCACATCCATATCAGACCAGTGGGGTTCAACACATGCCTCAAATAGTTCCAAGATTTGTGCATATTAGGTCATATTGTTCCTTAACCAGACTGGGGTTCCAAGAGGGCCCCTGGGAAGCAGATAACTCTTCTTCTCTAGTACATTTTTTTTTTTTACCAAATTACTTGAGATCAGAGCACCAGAATGGTACTAGCACACTGATTGAGGGTGAGTCCCATTTACTTTACACAAAGGATAAAGATACTTTACATGACTGATTGAACAAAAGACTGACATCTAAATACCACTTCTCTGTCCATCATTCTACAACCTCATGATTAAATCATTATATTTCCCATGGGCTATTAATTTTATAATATATTTTAAAGTCAAATTCGTAGTAAATTCCCGATTCTGAAAAAAAAAATATTTACCTGGCTGAGACTCTGCCAAGCACCAAAATGAAATGCTGGTGTGGTGAGTGCAGCTGCAGAACTCAGAAGGTGGAATCTGGGGACCATTTTTCTGGGCCAGCAACTGTTCTTAAACACATTGTACCTGAGCAGGAGTGAAACTTTGTAGTAGTACAATAAGATAAGCACTACTTGGATGTATCAAAAGTTTTTTTCCCCCCTTAAAGAGATGGTTTGGAATTGAAATTTGAGTTGAACAAACACTTTTGATATTGCCCTGAAATATATTTCGAGGTTACAGTGACTACTTGTTTTTGTGTATTTCTTTTTATTGTATTTATATCATTTAATATGTGTCTAGAGTGTGTGCTAACAAGATTTAGAGTGTTTTGATTTTTTTTTTTTTTCTCCTTGGGGGTGGAGGTGGGGAAGCCTTGAATAGAAGACTGAAACAAACAAACAAATCTGTGAAGGCAAGGGCGATGAAGTGCACAATAAACAGCATCAGAAACCTTAAAAGTGCTTCACCAAGGCTACCTCTAGCCCAAAGTGATGATGTGTATCTTGGGAACTTTCCATGAGCTCTATACTTTAAGTTTATTGGTGTGGCCCTAATATGAAGGTCACAATGTGTTCTATAACACTTTCCCAAGGACTTGGAGTTTTGAATTGTTAATACAGATCCACCCAAATCACAGACTTTTTTCAGCCTGAAAAGTGCATACAGCCCATTTCTGATAAGTAACATTGTCCTATTTTATTATTAGTTATTTCTGTTAATCTCTTACTGTGCCTAAATTATAAATTAAACCTTATCATAGATATATATGCATAGGAAAAATGCATGGTATATATAGGCTTCAGTACTATCCAGTTTCAGGTACACAATGGGGGTCTTGAAATGTATCCCCTGTGGACAATGGTGGGGGGGCTACTTAGTACATAAAAGGATTACACACCATGACCAAGTGAGATTTATTCCAGAGAGTTAAGGATGGTTTGATATTACAATTGTGGTATAGCACATTAATAAAATGAAAGATAAAATCATATGATCATCTCAATAGATGCAGAAAAAAGGATTTGACAAAATTCACCATCCATTTATGATAAAAACCCTCAACAGAGTGTAGAGGGAACAGAATTCAATATAATAAAGACCACATATACCCGACACACAGCTGCCATCATACTCAAAGGTGAAAAGCAGAAAGTCTTTCCTCTACAATGAGGACCAGATAAGGATGCCCACTCTCACAACTTTTATTCAACATAGTATTGCAAACCAGAGAAATTGCCAGAGAAAATAGGTAAGAAAAAGAAATAAAAGGTATCCAAATGGGAAGGGAAGAAGAAAAACTGTTACTATATGCAGATGACATAATATTATATATAAAAAACCCTAAAGATTTCATCAAAACCTCTTAGAGTTAATGAATGAATTGCAAAGTTATAGGATACAAAATCAATACAGAAAAATCTATTGCATTTCTATATACTAATAATGAACTATTACAAAGAGAAATAAAGAAAATAATCCCGTTTACAATTGAATCAAAAAGAATAAAATATCTACAATAAATTTAGGTAAGGAAGTGAAAAACCTTGAACACTGCCAGACATTAATCAAAGAAATTGAAGAAGACACAAATAAGTAGATATTTCATGCTCACAGATTGAAAGAATTAATATTGTCAAAATATCCAAAGTACTCAAAGCAACCTACAGATTCAATGCAATCTCTATCAAAATTGCTATGGCATTTTCATGTAAATAGAACAAACCATCCTAAAATGCATATGGAATCACAAAAGATCCTGCATAGTCAAAGCAATCTTGAGAAAGAAGAACAAAACTAGAAGCATCATGATACATGATTTAAAACTATAAAACAAAGCTCTAATAATTGCAATATGGTTTTGGCATAAAAACAGCCACATAGATAAATCCAACAGAATAAAGAGCCCAGAAATAAACCCATGAAAATATAGTCAATTAACTTATGACAGAGAGGCCAAGAATATACAATGGAGAAAGGACAGTGTCGTTAATAAATGGTGTTGGAAAAACAGGACAGCCACGTGCAAAGGAATGAAAATGGACTGCTATCTTACACCACACATAAAAATTAAAGGAGAATGGGTTAAAGACTTGAATATAAGACCTGAAACCATAAAATTTCTCCAATAGAACATAAGTTCCTTGACATAGGTCTTAACTATGTTTTGTTTTGTTTTGTTTTTTAATATGAAAGCAAAAACAACAAAAACAAAAATAAGTAATGGAACTACATCATACAAAAAACTTCTGCACAGCAAAGGAAATCACTAACAAAATTAAAAGACGACATACTGAATGGAAGAAAATATTTAAAAAATCATATCTGATAAAGAGTTAATACCGAAAATATATAAAGAACACATATAACTAAATAGAATAAAAAATGTTTAAAATTGGGCAGAGGCACCTGGATGGCTCAGTTGGTTAAGCATCTGACTCTTGATTTTGACTCAGTTCATTATCTCATGGTTCATGAGATGGAGCCCCATTTCAAGCTCTGCACTGACCACATGGTGCCTGCTTGGGATTCTCCTTCCCCCTCTCTCTCTGACCCTCTTTCTCTCTCTCTTTCTATCAAAATAAATAAGTAAACATTTAAAAACATAAAACATAAAACATGGGCAGAAGATTTGAATAGACATTTTTCAAAAGAGGACATAAAGATAGCATGCAAAGATATTCAAATATCAATTATCTGGGAAATTCAAATCAAAATACAATGAGATATTACTTCATAGATGTTAAAATGATTGTTATAAAAATGAACTAACAAGTGTTGACAAGGATGTGGAGAAAAAAGAACATTCATGCACTGTTGTTGGGAATGCAAATTGGTACAGCCAAAGAGTATGGAGGTTCCTCAAAAAATTAAAAATAGAACTACCATGTAATCCAGCAATTCCACTTCTGTGTACTTATTCAAAGAAAACCAAAACAATAATTAGAAAAGATATATGCACCCCCATATTCATTGCAACATTATTTACAGTATCTAAAATGTGGAAACAACTTGAGTATCCAGGGATAAATGAAAACAAAATGGATAGAGAAAAACATATATATGCCTATAATAATATAATATGTAATAATACATATATCATTTATGATAATCCATATAATATATAATTACACATCATATAATATTTAATAATATATATAATATATGCAATAAAAGATTACTCAGCCATAAAAAAATGAAATCTTGCCATTTGCAACAATATGATGGAACTTGAGAGTATTATGCTAAGTGAAATGAGTCAGACAAAGAAAAAAACCATATGATTCCTCTTATATGTAGAATCTAAAGTAAACAAAACAAAAATCAAGTTCATAGATACAGAGAACAAATTGATGGCTGCCAAAGGGAAAGGAGATGGAGACTGATTTTTATTTTTATTTTTACTTGAAATTGTTTATATAATAAATAATAATATTAATTCTATGTTGGTTTATATGGCTCACAGAAAATATTAATTTTGAATTAATTAATTAGTCTTCACACCCAGTGTGGAGCCCAATGGGGGAACCTAAATTCTCAATTTGGAAATCAAGACCTGAGCTGAGATCAATAGTCAGATGCTTACCGGGAGAAGCCAAGATGGCGGAGCAGCATGGAAATTTTTTGTGTCTCACGTACATGAAATACAGCCAGACCAACACTAAACAATCCTGCATACCTAGAAAACTGATTTGAGGATTAACACAACAATCTGTATAACCTGAACCACAGAATTCAGCAGAAAGAGAAAAAATTCATTTTTATTTTCAATTTTTATTAAAAGTATTTTTCTTTAATATTTTTCTACTATATTTTTAAATTTGTGTAAATTTTTTCAAATTTTATTTTACTTACATCATTTCATTTTAGTCTACTTCAGTGTATTCATTTTTTTCAAATTTGCAAACGATTTCCTTTTTTTTCCCCTTTTTTCTCTTATCTATCAAGACACTTTCAACACCCAGACCAAAACATACTGAGAATCTAGCATTACTTATTTGATTTTTTATGTTTGTGTGTTTCTTTTAATTTTGGAATTTTAATATTTTTTTAGTTTTAATATTTTTTTTAATTTAAATTTTTTCTAACTCATTAATTCCTTCCTTCAAACTGATGAAATGAAGGATTCACCCCAAAAGAAAGACCAGGAAGAAATGACAGCCAGGGACTTAACTAACACAGATACAAGCAAGATGTCTCAACCAGAATTTAGAATCATGATAGTAAGAATACTAGCTGGAGTCAAAAATAGATTAAAATCCCTTTCTGCCAAAATAAAAGAAGTTAAGTCTAGTCAGGATGAAATAAAAAATGTTATAACTAAGCTGCAATATCAAATGGATGCCATGACGGCAAGGATGGATGCAGCAGAACAGAGAATCGGCAATGTAGAGGATAAACTTATGGAGAATAATGAAGCAGAAAAAAAGAGGGAGATTAAGGCAAAAGACCTCTATTTAAGAATTAGAGAAATCAGTGACTCATTAAAAAGGAACATCAGAAACATAGGGGTCCCAGAAGAGGAAGAGAGAGAAATTGGGGTAGAAGGGTTATGTGAGCAAATCATAGCAGAAAACTTTCCTAACCTGGGGAAAGACACAGACATCAAAATCCAGGAAGTACAGAGGACCCCCCATTAGGTTCAACCAAAACCGACCATCAACAAGGCATATCATAGTCAAATTCACAAAATACTCAGGCAAGGAAAGAATCATGAAAGCAGGAAGGGAAAAAAAAAAGTCGCTAAGCTACAAGGGAAGACAGATCAGGTTTGCAGCAGACCTATCCACAGAAATTTGGCAGGCCAGAAAGGAGTTGCAGGATATATTCAATGTGTTGAATCAGAAAAATATGAAGCCAAGAATTCTTTATCCAGCAAGTCTGTCATTCAAAATAGAAGGAGAGATAAAAACTTTCCCAGACAAACAAAAATTAAAAGAGTTTATGATCACTAAACCTGCAAGAAATTTTAAGGGAGACTCTCTGAAGGGAGAAAAGATGAAAAAACATAAAAATAAAAAACAAATAAATAAAGACCAAAAGCAACAAAGGCTAGAAAGGACCAGAGAACACCACCAGAAACTCCAACACTACAAACAACATAATGGCAATAAATTCATATCTTCCAGTACTCACTCTAAATGTCAATGGACTAAATGCTCCAATAAAAACACATAGGGTAACAGAATGGGTAAGAAAACAAGATCCATCTATATGCTGTTTACAAGAGACCCACTTTAGACCTAAAGAGGCCTTCAGATTGAAAATAAGGGGATGGAGAACCATCTAGCATGCTAATCGCCAACAAAAGAAAGCCAGAGTAGCCATACTTATATCAGACAATCTAGATTTTAAAATAAAGACGTATCAAGAGACGCAGAAGGGCATTATATCATAATCACGGGGTCTATCCACCAACAAGACCTAACAATTGTAAACATTTATGCACTAAATGTGGAAGCACCAAAATATATAAATCAGTTAATCACAAACATAAAGAAACTCATTGATAGTAATACCATAATAGTAGGGAACTTCAACACCCCACATACTGCAATAGACCGAACATCTAATAAAAAAAATAAACAAGGAAACAATGGCTTTGAATGACACACTGGACCAGATGGACTTAACAGATATGTTCAGAACATTTCATCTTAAAGCAGCGGAATATACATTCTGCTCCAGTGTACATGGAATGTTCTCCAGAATAGACCACATACTGGGACACAAATCAGCCATCAACAAGTACAAAAAGATTGAGATGATACCGTGCATATTTTCAGACCACAATGCTATGAAACTCGAAATCAACCACAAGGGAAAATTTGGAAAGGTAACAAATACTTGGAGACTAAAGAACATCCTACTAAAGAATGAATGGGCTAACCAAGATGTTAAAGAGGAAATTAAAAAGTTCATGGAAGCCAATGAAAATGATAACACCACAACCCAAACCTCTGGGACACAAGAAAGATAGTCATAAGAGGAAAGTATATAGCAATCCAGGCCTTCCTAAAGAAGGAAGAAAGATCTCAGATATAACCTAACCTTACACCTTAAATATCTGGAAAAAGAACAGCAAATAAAACTTAAAACCAGCAAAAGACAGGAAATAATAAACATTAGAGCAGAAATCGATGCTATTGAAACCAAAAAATCAGTAGAACAGATCAATGAAACCAGAAGCTGGTTCTTTTAAAGAATTAACAAAATTGATAAACCCCTAGTCAGTTTGATCAAAAAGGAAAAGGAAAGGACCCAAATACATAAAATCAAGAATGAAAGAGGAGAGATCACAACCAAGACATCAGAAATAAAACAATAATAAGAGAATATTATGAGCAATTACGTGCCAATAAAATGGGCAATCTGGAAGAAATGGACAAATTCCTAGAAATATATCCACTACCAAAACTGAAACAGGAAGAAATAGAAGATTTGAACAGACCCATAACCAGTAAAGAAATTGACTTAATAATAAAAAATCTCCCAAAAAACAAGAGTCCAGGGCCAGATGGCTTTCCAAGGGAATTCTTCCAAACATTTAAGGAAGAGTTAACACCTATTCTCTGGAAGGTGTTCCAAAAAATAGAAATGGAAGGAAAACTTCCAAACTCTATGAGGCCAACATTACCTTGATTCCAAAACCAGACAGAGACCCCACTAAAAAGGAGAACTATAGACCAATTTCCCTGATGAACATGGATGCAAAAATCCTCAACAAGATATTAGCTAACTGGATCCAACAATACATTAAAAAAATTATTCACCACAACCAAGAGGGATTTATACCTGGGATACAGGGCTCCTTCAATATCTGCAAAATAATCAATGTGATTTATTACATCAATAAAAGAAAGGACAAGAGGGGCGCCTGGGTGGCGCAGTCGGTCAAGTGTCCGACTTCAACCAGGTCACAATTTCGCGGTCCATGAGTTCAAGCCCCGCGTCAGGCTCTGGGCTGATGGCTCAGAGCCTGGAGCCTGTTTCCGATTCTGTGTCTCCCTCTCTCTCTGCCCCTCCCCCGTTCATGCTCTGTCTCTCTCTGTCCCAAAAATAAATAAACGTTGAAAAAAAATTAAAAAAAAAAGGACAAGAATCATATGATCCTCTCAATAGATGCACAGAAAGCATTTGACAAAATACAACATCCTTTCTTGATAAAAACCCTCAAAAAAGTAGGGATAGAAGGATCATACCTTGAGATCATAAAATCCATATATGAATGACCCAACGCTAATATCATCCTCAATGGGAAAAAACTGAGCGCTTTCCCCCTAAATTCAGGAACAAGACAGGGATTTTCATGCTCATCACTGTTATTCAACATACTATTGGCAGTCTTAGCCTCTGCAGTCAGACAACACAAAGAAATAAAAGGCATCCAAATCGACCAGGAGGAGGTCAAACTTTCACTCTTCACAGATGACAAGATACTCTATATGGAAAACCTAAAAGATTCCACCAAAAAACTGCTAGAACTGATTCATGAATTCAGCAAAGTTGCAGGATATAAAATCAATGCACAGAAATCAGTTGCATTCCTATACACCAACAATGAAACAACAGAAAGAGAAATCAAGGAATCGATTCCATTTAAGGTTGCACCCAAAACCATAAAGTACCTGGGAATAAATCTAAGCAAAGAGGTGAAAAACATATACACTGAAAGCTATAGAAATCTTATGAAAGAAATTGAAGAAGACACACACAAAAAATAGAAAAATATTCCATGCTGCTGGATAGGAAGAACAAATATTGTTAAAATGTTGATGCTACCCAAAGTAGTCTACATATTCAATGCAATCCCTATCCAAATAACACCAGCATTCTTCACAGAGCTAGAATAAATAATCCTAAAATTTGTATGGAACTAGAAAAGACCCCAAATAGCCAAAGCAATCTTGAAAAAGAAAACCAAAGCAGGAGGCATCACAATCCTGGACTTCAAGTTATGCTACAAAGCTGTAATCATTAGACAGTATGGTACTGGCACAAGAACAGACACTCAGATCGATGGAACAGAATAGAGAACCTGGAAATGGACCCACAAATGTATGGCCAACTAATCTTTGACAAAGCAGGAAGGAATATCCAATGAAATAAAGACAGTCTCTTCAGCAAGTGGTGCTGGGAAAACTGGACAGTGACATGCACAAGAATGAACCTGGGCCACTTTCTTACACCATACACAAAAATAAACTCAAAATGGATGAAAAACCTCAATGTGAGACAGGAAGCCATCAAAATCCTTGAGGAGAAAGCAGGCAAAAACCTCTTTGATCTTGGTTGCAGCAACTTCTTACTCAACATGCTGGAGGAAGGGAAACAAAAGCAAAAATGAATGATTTGGACCTCATTAAAATAAAAAGCTTGTACATGGCAAAGGAAACCATCAGCAAAGCTAAAAGGCAACCGACAGAATGGGAGAAGATATTTGCAAACAACATATCAGATAAAGGGTTAGCATCCAAAATCTATAAAGAACTTAGCAAACTCAACATCCGAAAAACAAATAATCCAGTGAAGAAATGGTCAAAAGACATGAATAGATACTTCTCCAAAGAAGACATTCAGATGGCCAACCAACACATGAAAAGATGCTCAAGTTCACTCATCATCAGGGAAATACAAATCAAAACCATAATTAAATCTCACCTCATACCTGTCAGAATGGCTAACATTAACAACTCAGGCAACAATAGATGTTGGTGAGGATGCAGAGGAAGAATATCTCTTTTGCACTGCTGGTTCGAATGCAAGCTGGTTCAGCCACTCTAGAAAACAGTATGGAGATTCCTCAAAAAATTAAAAATAGAACTACCCTACGACCGAGCAATTGCACTACTAGGTATTTTCCAAGGGAAACAGGTATGCTGTTTTGAAGGGACACATGCACCCCAATGTCTATAGCAGCACTATCAACAATAGCCAAAGTATGGAAAGAGACCAGATGTCCATTGATGGGTGAGTGGATAAAGAAGACATGGTATATATATATACAATGGAGTATTACTTGGCAATCAAAAAGAATGAAATCTTGTCATTTGCACCTACATAGATGGAACTCAGGGTATTATGCTAAGTGAAATTAGTCAGAGAAAGACAAATATATGACTTCACACATGAGGACTTTAAGATACAAAACAGATGAACATAAGAGTAGGGAAGCAAAAATAATATGAAAACAGGGAGGGGGACAAAACACAAAAGACTCTTAAATATGGAAAACAAACAGGGTTCCTGGAGGGGGTGTGGGATGGGGGATGGGCTAAATGGGTAAGAGGCATTAAGGAATCTACTCCTGAAATCATTGTTACAATATATGCTAACTAATTTGGTTGTAACTTAAAAAAAAAACAGAAAGAAATGAGTCAGATGCTTACTGACTGAGCCAGCCAGGCACCTCCTGAAAATATATTTTAATACATACCAATGTATGTAAATATATATGTAAATAAGTATATATGTTTATATATATATGCACATATATGTATGTATGTATGTAAACATGTATGTATGTAAATATGTATGTAGGTAAATACATACATATATGTACATGTGTATGTAAATATATATAAATATGTAAATATGTATATATATACATGTATATACACACACACACGCATATATATTTTATGCTGGTTTTAAGCATTAGTTACCAATATTATAGTTACCAATATTATATATATATTATATATATTATAATATATATATAGTATGCCTGTTTAGGCATTAGTTACTATATATTTAGTTATAAATTTGTTATTTTATAATTATGTATATGTATATATATATATATATATATAGTACCCGTACCTTCTCTGGGCATTAGTTTTACTTACCTACCTCCTATAAGCATTAAAATTTGTAAGGACTAGGTCAACAAAAAGGTCAACTAGGTAAAAAAATCAAACTAGTGTGAAGTATAAGTGAAGTAGTTGAGGGTGAATATTTAGTACTCCAGTACATGGATCACTACATGTTGAATGAATAAGGTCCAGTGGAGAGTTGAATTTATGGGTAATTTAGTTGTACTGATACTACGTTCTAGGAAATTTGAAAATAAGGAAATCTACAGGTTGAAATATTAATGATATTAACCATTTACATATATTACCCACTCTTAATGATCTTAACCAAAAGGTATTTTTTTTCTAATGCATCAGAAGTTATCATTGTCATCTAACAACATGATCAAAAAATGATTTTAGGAGCATAAATAAGCAAAATTGTAGACTAGTAGGAATAAGATGGATTGACCTGTGGGAAAGGGGTCAAATCTCCATAATTTTTAAGGTAAAGTAGTCAATCCAATTAACAGTCACTTCAGAGTCTTTCTTTTGAGACCAACTTCTTTATCTTTAATCTGACCTTCTCCCTGAGTGTCTGTGTCTAAATTGTTTACTGATACCATGCACGATAAAGGTCACAGTAAATATGACCTACTTCATATTTTATATCATGCAGGTCTAATGTTTCTGACCAAACCCCAAAGGAATGAATGTTAGTCACAGAGTTCAGCATTAGGAAATAATTGAATTTGTCTGACTCTGCAGTATAAAATGATTTGAAGGACAAAGAGGACTAGTAGTCTGAAAGGCTAAGTCAGAAAGAGAGGAGTGTTTTGAGAATATTCGTTATTTTTCCCCAGAGAAAGCCATACTTCTGTAGACTGTTATGTGAAATACATAGGCAAAGATCTTATGCCAAACAGAGGATAATATTCATAGTTTTATCTTAATTTTCTGGACATTTTAGAAAAACTTATTCCAACAGGGATGGGAAAGAACAAGGGAAAAGTGAGTGACTGTCTTTAAATAAATGAGCTGAATGCATGACTTCTTCATTGTTAGTTTGCAAGTAGTGTAACATTACTTTAAGATAAAGTCAACCTGGGACTGTGTAGCTTTACAGAAAAATAGTTATGGCTACAAACTTATGAGGTTAAAATAAAATAACTTTTTGATTTTTCAGAATATCACAAACTTGAACCATTTTTACCAGCTTCTAAAATGTTTTGAGCATGTATTATGCTCCAAGCCCCATTTTAAGCATCTTAGATGTGCTCTCTTAATCTGTGCTCTCTTACTACCCCATTGATGGAGGTACAATTTTAGCCCTCTTTATTGGAGTAGAACCTGAGCTCCAGAGTCTAAATAGCTTTCCCAAGACCGCACAGCTAGTTGTAGACATGGGATTTGAACCCAGGATTTGAATCTCAGGCCAGGTGCCTTCCTCACTGGTTTCTGACCCCTAAGTCTGGAACTTAACATTTTGCCTTCGCTGCATCTAGAATGCCTGAGAAACACTTCCCTTCTACAATTAATTAATATTGGAAGAGCCAGAATCAGTCTTAGAAGTACCTCTGAAGTGAGGTGTGAAATCTGCTCCTCACTTTTTGTTTTACCGATGTAGAAACAGGGCCCACACCCAAAGTCTCACACTGAGGTAAGTGTCCGAGAAGGAATTAGGACCCACAACCTAACCTGTGTTTCAGTGTTTCAGTACTCCCAGTGGTCTCTACACTGCATCAACTCATATTTCTTGACTGTTGACTGTTTTCCAGGCACTGTGCAATATTATTTGCTTCATCTCATCACATTTCCTCTCAAAATATCATGCATCTCTTCAAACTTGCTGCACTTTGATGCTTCATTGGAAATCCTCCCTTCATCAAAGAATAGGAGCCACATTTTTAGACCTACCTTTTTTAGAGCAGTCATCAGAGTGGGTGCATTGTAAATGTAGGTGGATTGAGAAGTCATTGGAAGGAGTCAGATGAGGCAGACTGACACACACATCCCCTTCCTTTGACGAGCTTACAGTAATTTAGCTGAGATTCAACTTGATCCTCCTTGTTTCAATCCATTTTCTTGCCTTTTTCTCACTATACCCTCCCTCATTTCCCCCCAAATGATAAAGTTTACCCAGGGTGACTTTTCCATGCTTTAAACGTGTCTCAAAATACTCTTAATAATATAATCATCATGGGGCTCCAACTGTCCCAATTTGTTTGTGATGAGTGTTTGTATTCTTATAATATTATGAGTTTTCCATACTCCCAAATAGAATAGAAACTGTCTAAAACATTATTGTAATAGCTTTATATATTTTATAAATATGTTATAAAATTGAAAAGCCTAGATAGACTCTTAGGTCTTCTTTGGTAGCAAAATATCTATTTGTATTATTGACTTTTCCTTGATTTGTTTATACCTTGAGGAATAATAGTCTGAAGGCTAAGGCTGAAATGCATTTATTATTATTAACTGAAGAGCAGAATGAATGCACTTTGACCTTAAAATATAAAGTAATAACAGCAATGTGAAGAAAGCATATTGTCATTGTTAGTGGAAAATTATATTGATGTAGGTATTAAAAGGTAATATACTTTTTTTCCACAAGATTTTATTAAAGATCAACCTTTTTGAAAACAATCCTAAAAGCACCCTTTGGACTTTCTTTGTTATTCTCTTTGTTACCTTTACAAGGTTCTTCCAGAAAGTACCAATTTTATTTTAAAGTTTTAATCAATATTTCACACAGTGAAATCTTTTTCTCTGACACAATGAGTTATCAAAGCATTTTTTTCTTCCCGAGACAGCAGCTTTGAGCTGTAACTGACGATAGATCTTGTGGATACTGTCTGTGTCAAGATTAGATCAGACACCATGGGGATTCCTTTTCATGTTTGTAACTCTTAAATCAGCATAAGCAATACACAAATTCTTCCATTCTAAAGGTGAGTTTTCCTCAGTGGAATGACTATTGCTGATAGTATTTGATTTTCATTACTTCAAAAACAAAATAGAACTGTATAGCTGGAAATTGTACCTGAGTATATACTTATCTGACTCTCATTTTCTTTGAAAGTAGTTGTCTCCAAAAACTACAGTAACATATTCTCCTTAGTATATTGTTTATAGTTTAAATGGTAAATGCAATTAAATATTTCAAGTAAAGTATTAGTCCTCTTCCAATACAAAGTCCTTTCTTATATTAAAAAAAGAAAAATAGGATGAATTACCATCTATTCCTGAATATACATATATCTGATTTCTAGTTATATTTATGGTTTCTAGTTATATTTGTGCCAATAGAAGAGTTGTTCTCCATTAAGACTCTGAGAAGGGTTATGGCATACTGATTGAGTTTGGTCTGACATTAGATTTCGTGGGCTTCAATCCTGCCTCTGCCACTGTTAGCTGTGTGACATTGGACATGTTATTTAAATTCTTTTCGTTACTTGTAACGGTCCCTGACTCACTGGCCAGGTAGGAGGATTTAATGATATAATCTACCTAAGAACTTAACCCTATTCTTGATACATAATGGATGTTTCATACATAATTAGCATTATACTTCCTTACATTGTAAGCTGATGCATACAAAGACAAAATATTCACCTAAAAATGGCTCATAACTTATTTACGAAAGGAAGAATTTATTCTCACTACATTTTCCTAGTCAATTTATATATTTGAGTGTTTTATTAACTTTTTTTTTTTCAGTGAAGTCTAAGAGGTAAAATAATGTCTGTTCCTGAGAGTAGAAAGCAACTGGGGTATAACTAATATGGTCTTCTGGGGGTAACATTTTAAACATGGATTTTCTTAAGCAGTCAATATTCTTTTAATATTAGATAACTTCAGATTTTTATGATATCAGTGTTCTGTGACCAGCCAACCAGAAGCTTTCTTAAAGAAAAATGCCAAAGCTGGTAGGTTCCAAGAAAAACATACAGTTGGACTATGAGGGAAATTGCTTCCAATTCAGCTAATACAGCATTAGGCTCTGTTAAGGGATGTAATGGCTGTCTTGATTATCGATGGCCATGTGGATGCTTCCCTGCTTTAGAAGAATTGGGTAAGTAGTAGATGAAGTCATTTTCTAAAGCTTGGCCCACTGCCCTGCATTCTCTTTATTCTGACTGTTCAGACCGTGGGCACAGAGTAGCAAGAAAGGAAGTGAGATGCTGACATGAAAAATGGGGTTAATGAACCACATAGATGAATAATACAAACAAAACCGTTTCAGCAAAGTAGAGTTTGCATCTTTTGCTCCATAAACAATGAGTATACACTCTAGAAATTAGCCAGCTTTTAAAATTTAATTAATTTGAAGTGTTAAGTGGATCATAGGTATCTACTTCCATGTTGAAGGCTGCAAGGAAGTTAATCATCAACAGAACTTCTGGGAAAGGGAATTTTTCTGCATCCAGGAAATTCTCACACATGGGAAATTTTCACATGATTTTAGTAGTTTGAAGTAGGGTCTAAAACACTCCTTTACATAATCCTATAATTAAGGCATTCTATGCCATACTTTTCTGCACAATTATTCAGAAAATATTCAGGAGGACTACTGATATTCTAACTACATAAATGATAGAAATATAGTTTTTTAAAATATACAGTATATTTGGAGAATTAAATGCTTATGAAGAAGGACTGAAAGAATGTTTCAAGTAAGACATCTTCCCCTTGGCTAGAATTGTTTTCAGAATTTCTGTTCTATGGGAATTATTATGTGCAAATCACACTTTAATTTTCTGAATGAATATATTTCTTTAAAGATGTGCAAGTGTGTTAGAGTAACTCTCTTTGCCCAGCCAAGGCCCCTAAAACAATGGCTTATTCCTGGTATGCATTACCTACCTACCCACCCCCCACCCCCACCCCGACTGGGTGAAAAACAGCTACCTCTCCAGTTTGGTTATTCCAGATCATCTTCTCTCAGACAGAAATTTCCTGTTTGATCCTAAACAAATTATCTGAAAAAAGCTTCCAAGCCAGTGGTAATCAGAAATTAAATAAATAAATAAAAACAAAAAAGCCAGCTCTCTACCATCTTGCACTCTTTTCTATCAGTCTGGAGAGTGTGTTTGTGTGTTTCTAATTTATACAGCCTAAGGTGAGGGAGGTGATATCCTTTCAAGGGGACCACATGCAAGTTTATGCCACAGGGGCAGGTGCCCACAAAGGTTAACAATTGCCCTCACTCTGTGATGCTAAAATGTAACTGCCATTCTCCATCTGCAAATCCTGTCTCCCTGTGGTTCCTATTCTCAGAGAAATGTTACTAAAGCTTGGAGGTAACTGCTTACAATAGAGCTGCCCTGGAATAAACTGAGAAGCTTTATATCCTCCTCACTGGAGGGCATATCACATTTTTTTAGTCCAGGAATAACTATATTTCTACCATAGTCCATCACCTCCTAAAAAAAAAAAAAAAGAACTACCTATGGATATAGCTCATGTTAGTAAAAGTTAAGATCTCTGTCTTCAGTTCGAACAGCTATTTTAAAAATATTTACAATAAATTACTAAGAGAGACTATGAATGTATAAACATATTGAACATTCTTTTTGAGAGAGTATTATAGTTTTATCTTTAAAAGAGAGGACGCCTTCAGAAGTAAGACAGTATCTGAGAAAGAGAAATTCTCTGTGGATGTTTTTTTGGGTTTTCTGTCCTAAAACACATATACTAAAGCACGTGAGCAACTTCTCTGTGTATACATGCAGTGATATTTCTGTTGGTGTCAGGTGTGATGGATTGCTATAGTTTTGCAAAGTCATGCTTTGTGCCTTTATAAAATAAATCATATTTCAAAAAACCAGTGACTTTTTTTTACAAATGCTTAAATTATGTGAAGGCATGTTATATTAAAGGAATTCTGTATATTAAATAATATTTAATGAAGATATTAGAAGATTCAAGTTTATAATGTGTGTATCTTGGTATCTTCCCTTTCTCAATATCATAAGATATGTGCAGCCCTGGGTGTTTATGTTAATTCCTTAATAATAAAATATGTTAAAAGCTATAAAAAATGTTAATGTCTATATAAACAGTGAGCCCAATTACCTTTTAATTCGTTTGGAGATTTGAAATTTTTAAGCTCTTCTCTGTGAAAATGATGGTTGCATGGGGCACCTGGGTGGCTCACTCGGTTAAGCTTCCAACTCTTGATTTTGGCTCAGGTCACCACCTCATGGTTTATGAGTTCGAGCCCTGCATCGAGCTCTGTGCTGACAGTGTGGAGCCTGCTTGGGAGCCTGTCTCTCCCTCTTTCTCTGCTCCTCCCCCCCTTTCTCTCTCTCTCTTAAAAAATAAATAAACTTATTTTTTTTTATTTGAAAACTATGATTGCAGTGCTTTGGGTTCCTACTTCCCTGGACAGGTGTCCTGTTAATGGTCTAATAGGGAACAGACTGCTTTGTGCACTTTCAGGCTTTCAATGACATTTATAAACATATGCTATTTTGTCATTTTGTTCTTTCTGGAGGCACCAGATTATGACTCTCCTGTTCATCACTTTATACCCTAGAGACTCGCATAGTTCCTGGCACACAGTAGGTGTTCAGAGCCTATTTTTCAGTGAATGAGAAAAAGAACAAGCGTCATCCCATCAGCTGATCCCTGAGAGGTTGATAAGTCCACCGCTGTGTGAAGGCGTCACTAAATTGAATTCCTTGCTGGCCTTGCAGCAGCTACATCTTCCGTGCATCAATTCCTTGACTGCCATCCACGATGGAATCTTTCTGATCATCAGTCTCCTCTCATCTTCTCAGTTAACACAATTTTGTACTCCCTTTAGCATGACATATCTTTTTTCAGCCTTCCTGCTTCTAAAAAATATTCTATGATTTCTGAAATATGCATTCTATGATTAACAAACACTCATATAATCACAATCACTGTCTAATCAAAGAAAGTTAGCTTAGGGGTCCCTGGGTGGCTCAGTCGTCGGCTAAGCATCTGCCTCTCGATTTCAGCTCAGGTCATAATCTCACAGTTCGTAAATTCAAGCCACACGTCAGGCTCTGTGTGATGAGCTGTGAGGTCAGAGCCTGCTTGGGATTCTCTCTCCCCGTCTCTCCATCTGTCCCCTGCTCACATATGCTCTCTCGGTCTCGCAAAATAAATAAACAAACTTTTAAAAAGTTATCTTCACTTGTTTCCTTTAACTGACAATGAGTTTACCCTTAAACCGTTATTTTCCTTTTCAGACGGAGGACTGCAACATCTCACACCCTGCTTTCCTCAGTGTTGGTAGAAGGATTGCCATTCTCCTCATTTTCTACTATCAGGTAAGAATTCCTCCATTCTCATGGAGAAACCTTGCTTCTGTGGCTGTAGACATACTGTAAAAGGTTATATAAGCATATTAATGGTGGAAATCTCAACATGATGGGATTTTTTTCTTTCCTCTGTAATTTACTTCATTGTTTGAATTTTTAATAATATGCATGTATTATCTTACCCCTCAAAGCTATTTTTCTCTTATTTTTACCAGCTTATTGAGTTGGAATGACACAGATAACATTGTATAAGTTTAAGGTGTACATGTTGAATTGATACACATATATTGCAAAATGGTTACACTGTAGTGTTAGCTAACAGCTTCATGATGTCATAAAGTTACCATTTCTTTTTTTGTGGTAAGAACACATAATATTTACTCTTTTACTGACTTTCCAGTATATAATATAGTATCATTAACTGTAACAACTAAACTGTATATTAGATCTTCAGGCCTTATTTACCTTATAACTGGAAATTTGTACTCTTCAACCATTATCTTTTTATTTCCCTAACCACCAGCCCCTAGTAATGACCACTCTATGTTTCCATGAGATCAACTTTTTTAGATTCTACCTGCAAGTGAAATCATACAGTATTTACCTCTTTTTGTTTGACTTATTTCACTTAGCATAATGCCCTCAAGTTTCATACACATTGTTACAAAGGACAGGACTTCCTTCTTTCTCATGGCTGAATAATATTCCACTGTATATACACATACCACATCTTTTATATACATTTGTTTCTTGGTGGACATTTAGGTTGTTTCTATATCTTGGCTCTTGTGAAAAATGCTGCAGTGAACATGGGAATGCAGGTCTCTCTTTGAGATCCTGTATTCATTAATTTGGGTATATACCCAGAAGTGAGATTGCTGGATCATTTGGTAGTTCTATTTTAATTTCTTGAGGACCTCCATCATGTTTTCCAAAGTGGTTGCACCAATTCACATTCCTACCAACAGTGCACAAGTGTCGCCTTTTCTCTAAGTCCTCACCAGCATTTATTTCTTGTCTTTTTTCTAGTAGCCATTTTAACAGGTGTGAGATGATATCTCATTGTGGTTTTGATTTGCATTTCCCTGATGATTTATGATATCAAACACCTTTACATATATCTGTCAGCCATTTGTATCTCTTCTTTGGAATAATATCCATTCTGTTGCTTGGCTCATTATTTAATTAGATTCTTTCCTTTCCTTTCCTTTCCTTTCCTTTCCTTTCCTTTCCTTTCCTTTCCTCTCCTCTCCTCTCCTCTCCTCTCCTCTCCTTTCCTTTTTTCTTTTCTTTTCTTTTCTTTTCTTTTCTTTTCTTTTCTTTTCTTTTCTTTTCTTTTCCTGCTGAAGCATATGAGTTCTTTATACATTTTAGATATTAACCCCTTTTCAGATACATGATTTGCAAATACATTCTCCCATTCCAAAGGTTGCCTTTTAATTTTGTTGATGATCTTCTACTGTTCAGAAACTTTTAGTTTGATGTAGTCTCCCCTGTTAATTTTTGCTTTTGGTGCTTGTGTTTTTAGTACCATATCCAAAAAAATTGCTGCCAAGACCAATGTCAGGGAGCTTTTTCCTTATATTTTCTTCCAGGAGTTTTATGGTTGCAGATTTTATGTTTAAGTCGTTAACCTACTTTGAGTTACTTTTTGTGAGTGTTATAAGATAGGGTTCCAGTTTCATTCTCTTTTGTGTTGTTATCCACTTTTCCCACCATTTATTGAAAGGGCTGTTCTTTCCCCATTGAGTATTTTTGGCTCCTTGTCAAATATTAGTTGGCCGTAGTTGAGCAGGTTTATTTCTGTGCTCTGCATTCTATTCCAGTGGTCTGTGTGTCTGTTTTTATGCCACTATCATACAGTTTTGATTACTACAGTTTTGTAGTATAGTTTGAAGTCAGGGATTATGATGCCTCCAGCTTAGTTGTTTTTTTTTTCTCCAGATTGCTCTCCTGTGGCTTTCTCATGGCTGGAAAATCTCCGTCCACCTTAGGTGTGGACACTGCTGTGGAGACCAGTGACAGGGTATGCCTGGGGGCAGGTACACAGCTGGGAGTGGGTAGCTACAGGTTAGTGTTGTGGTATAGGCCAGTGACAGAAGACAAAGCCTGATCTGAGACCACAAGCAGCTGGAGAACTGCCTGTTCTCCTGGGGCTGCATGTAAGTACTCAGCCCCAGTGCACTTTGGCAATGGGATGAGGGGTCAAGCACAGGGTTCTAAATTGGCTTCTTGCAATCTAGCAGCCACAGAGGTCTAAACTAGCTGCTGCTGTGTTTTCTGGGCTCCAGTGGGAACAAATAAAAGGAAGCAGGGAAGGACTCAGGGAACTGGTGTCAGCAAATGAAAATATCTATGGAGCAAAAGCTGATGAAATCTTCAGGGTGTCTTTGGCAGCTATGCTGGCTTTTGGTTCCTTCTTCAGTGGCAAAGCTTCTGGATTTATCCATCAAACAGGTCACTGTGAACCTTACTCCCTCCCACTGCATGGCTACTATTGGTAGCCCCTGCTTTTCTTTCCTGTTTCTAGCTGTCCTTACAAGTCTCAGCTTTTCTGGTCTAGATGAAGTGAAACCAAACTGGGACCTTTGTGTGGTGCCCCAAAAGGCTAGAGTAGATGGTAGCTCACCCATTCTTTCTTTCCTCACAAGGGGTACTCATTCTATCTGGGTAGTACCTTCTTGGCACTGAGCAATGCCAGCATGGAGGATGAGAGGCTGCTGCAAGATGAAGCTGCCTTCCTTCTCTTCTTAGGCAGTTATTCACAGATTTTTGTTGCACTGTCTCTAAAATGTCTTGAGTGGACTCCAGAGCTCTCCCAGAGCTGATTTTGTTCACAGATAGCTGTCTAATTGATGATCTTTGTTGGAAGATGGAGGCTGGAGTCTCCTGTGTCTCCCATTTTGGGGCTATCACTCTCAAAAAAACTCCTTTTAAATAAAAGGGCTTCTGGTTCCTGTCTAGCTTATGCTATCACATTGTACCATTTTCTACAGGTTTACTACCTTGCCTTGCCACCAGCAATCACGATTCTTGAAAACTCTAGAACCTGGATCACCATCTTCCTTTCTCCTTCCATTCTTAACATTATGGTAGGTAACTTCAGGAGCCATATGACAGATGCAATCAATATTCTAGCTTTACAATCCATTAATCTCATCTCCTTTCTACCCCAGTCACATGTTTTCTAGAGTCAAAGATCTCATCACCTCGATTTCATCTCTCAAATTATAAATCCAACTATTGTGTGACTTCATACAATCAACCTTCTTTCTTCCTATCTTTCTCAGTCAGTATTCATTGTTAGACCTGATATCTGATACCATCAAAGAATCCAGCTCCTTTGTCTTTCTCCTCTGTCAGACCAGCAATTTCTACAGCACAAAATCTGGGGCCTGATTATCTGAGGTAGGGTCCCAGGTCTTCTGATGGTCCTCTATCATCATAATTATTAGTAATATTATGTTTCTATAGTTATATTCAACCTGTATTTTCCCAAATTTTCAATTATTTTACCCTACATTCAGCATCATACCACCTGAAAACCTTAATCTGGGGACAGTCCCAACTAAGCTATTTAAAGCTGCTAAAGAAATTGCACTAGATTAGTAGTAGATGGGTGTCAGTATAAATTATCATCTCTACATTACCTAGGATACAGTATTGCTGAGAAACCCTTCTTTACTTTCTCTGACATTGCCTTCAGCAATTGTTTAAAAACTCTTCTCCTTTTTATAACCAGAAATCCTACAATGTCTGAACATCAGTAGTATCTCTATTGATTTGAATTTATATGTGTTTAAGTGCCAATGCTTATAAGTTCATATATGTTTTGTATATGTTTAGGCACCTATTTGTGTGCGGGTTTCTATGTGTATAGTTCAGTATGCATAGTTGTAAGCTTATTTCTGTGTGTGTGTTGCTAGGATATTACCTTAAACTTTAGAGAGAAATAGAAGCTATCAATTTATTGCCATCAAGCTTATAAACCTGCCAGTATCCATTAGTTTTTCTCCTTTCATTTTGTCACATTAGGAGAGTTTATCCTACTGCTACGTTGAATCCCTCCATCTGAGCACAAAATCTTACTACTTTCTCTCCCTCAGGAACCCTTTCTTACCAGAAAATTCCTAAGGAATTCTATTTTTTTAAGGCAATTAACAGGTATTGTGTCAGAAAACATGCTCTTTGATCAAATTGGTTTTGGAAAATATTAGAATCATAAAATCAAGTAGATTTGTTACAAAATCCATAGAGGCTCTATTAAAATGCCATCATATGTAACGAATGCTCCAAAGGGGATATTATGTAGCATTACCCAGACATAGAATGTGAATCAAGGAATATTATCACAAGAACATTACCACCCCACCTTTGCTCTTTCGTTTCACCATTTCTATTGCCTGTTGAATATGTCTTAGTTTTCAAATCCAAAGGAACCAATAATGAGCCAACTTTTCTTCTCTCTCAGCAATGTTCTCTCTTTCAGCTTACAGTCAAATGCCACAAAAGAGGTGGGACTCTCACTGTTTCCAAACCTTCCTGAATCTGCCTGTATCTCCATTGCTCAGATCCCCATGGACACTGCCATACAATGGTTAGGACCTTCTGATGTTGTTGAATACTCCTTTTTCAAATATTCCTATCTCTAGAATTTTTTCCTGAATTTCACTCCTCAATAACCTTTGGCAATTCCTTCTGTTTTTACACTTGTATGACAATGTTCCTTGAGGTTTTATTGCAAGTGATCTTCTCTCCTCCAATTAGATTCTTTCTCTTTGGATCACTCACCATTTCCCAAAGCTTCATGCAACACTGTATTGATTTGCTAATTTGTATCTTTAACACAAATCCTTCTCCTAAGCTCTATATCCATATATATAGCTACCGACTAAACACTCCCACTTGAATGACTCTTAGACACCTAGTGTTCAATAATTTCAAAATTTAAATCATTGTTTCTTGCTCCAAATCAGCTTTCTTCTAGTTTTCCTATGAAAAACATACTAGGGCTCAAGTCAGCCACTGAGGGTATTGATTTCTCCACCTCTCCTCTCTCTTTACCCTGTTTAATCAATTTCAAATTCCTGTCAAATCTACCTCTAATTTATTTCCAAATTATGCTTTTCAATTCCTACTACCAAACCCCTAGTTCAAACCATTGTTACCATCAGGTAAATTTCTCGATGCCCGAAACTTGACTCATCCTCCTTGGTTTGGCTCTCTTTGATTTCTTCTTAACTTCACTATCCTGATTAAACTCCTTAAATGACTTCCCATTGTTATTGCAAAATAGTAGCCACAGGATCCTGTAAATTAATCTTCTATTCCTTATTATTTAAAATGTGTACAGTCTATTAGACACCAAGAAGTCTCTGAATAGAGAAAACTTCAAAGAAACTAGTTATTTTCATCATAAAGAACAAAAAAATCTAGGGCATACTTTTGTTCTGTTACATGTTTTAAAGTTAAGTAGGTGTTGTTTAGCCAAGATGCACTACCAGGGGCAAAGATGATACTATAGTAATATTCTCCTGTAAGATAGTGGGAGATACATGAGTTCTGGTTATTTTGGAGAATAATTTTATAAGGGGGAGGACTGCTCTCCTCTTTCCCTTGCACAAGTGAATAGTTTATAGGTATTACTGTTTTTCTAAGGATTCATCATAGACAAATGGCAAAAATAGAATCTCTGAAGTGTCTGGCTACCCATTAGCCTGTAATGACAGTCATGGTCACAGTCTGGACCAAACAGAGAAATATATATGGGATTTAATTTGTTAAAAACATAGCCAGTTATTTATTGAGTCGATGGCAGCTTGAACCCTTGGTCATTATAATATTAGTACTAACTATTGATTAATGTATTCAGTTTCAGTTGGTGACACTTTTGAAACCTTTCAATGACTAAGTGGTAGTCATATAGAAGTATGCTTAATATTATGGAATTCTTCAGGATTACAATGTTCTCTGAGGATAGATTCAGTTTTAAGCAAATGTTTTAAATCTCTGGATGAACTCCTAGTATAGGCAAGACTCACTTCCAGCATCCTTTGTTTCATTCCTTAACTTGCAAAATTATTATCCTTTTTTTTTTTACGTCTCTTTATTTTGAGAGAGTGAGAGCATAAGGAGGGGCGGGGCAGAGAGAAAGAGGGGAGAGAAAGAATCCCAAGCAGACTCCGCACTATCAGCACAGAGACTGATGTGGAGCTTGAACTCACAAACCATGAGATCATGACCTGAGACAAAACCAAGAGTTAGATGCTTAACCAACTGAGCCACTCAAGTGCCCCTAGTTTATTTTTTATTCTCTCCCCAGAAAGAGATCCAGAAGCAGAAGAGGAAACTATACCTTAACTTCTAGCTCAGCCTCACCTACTCTGTCATGTTTCCCTAATGACCTCCCCAAAACAGTCAATCACACCTCTTGCTATACCACCATACCTTATAGTTCTCTTGTCTTTGTTCTATTTTTCTTGAATCACAGGGCTGAGATTATTCACCTATCTTACTTCTTCATTAGAATGATTTTCTTGAGGAGATACTTTCTTCTTATTTGTATCTCCAGAATGTAGCACAGAAAATGACCAGAATAGACACCAAATAATGCTCTTGTATTATATAATTATGCAGAGGTGTTACCATCTCTAATGTTAAAATGTCACTTATGTATTAATGTTTTCTTGGATCATTGGCCATTTTCTTTTTGAAGGTTGAATAGGTTTACCAAATTAGTTGAACTTGTGGCTTTTTTTTTCTAGTTTTAAAAATAATCCGTAGTGTTCATTCATCCTAATTCCTATATATACCTAAAGAGCATTGGTGCTTAGCAAGCACTGTGCTAGGTACAGGGGATCCAGTGATGAACATGACTGATAGAAGTCCTGCTCCCATACAACTTTTTAGAATAAATAACAAACAAATAAATTAAAAATATATAATATTAGCTAATGATAAGGTCAGAAGAAAAACAAAGCAAGGCAATGTAATAGAAAAAGAGTCCAGTTTTACATTAAGATGATCATGAAAAGGGCTCTTTGATGGGATAGAGAGTTATAATGAAGGTGTTCAGAAATAGGTGAATACATAAGAAAAATAGATATGTGAGCCAACTTGGAACAGATTAGGAGAAATGCCCTTGTTATAACTTTTATTTTGTACGTTCTTAGCACATTAGTGGATAAACATACAACAAATAACCCCTTCCCACCAACCTACACAGGCACAAACGATGGATGTTACATTATTTCCTTTAATATAAAAATGCTGGCTTTTACAAGAATAGGTCTATGAGTAAGTGTAATTATCTATATAGCCTTTCAACAGTCTCTGCTTTGCAACATTTAGGTACAGAAAAAATGATGCCCTCTCTGGCAAAACATTATTACATTTCAAGAATCCTCTCTCCTACCATCACTAACAAAAACCCTGTATGATTTGCTATGATCACTTATAATTCTCATTAAAAAACATAGCTCTATGTTCTAAAATGGCAGAGTATGTTTGAATGTTTGATTCACAAAAAGAGGCACATATTAATTCACAGGTAGTAACTCTAGGCTACTTTTTTAGTTACTGTATTCAAACAGCATGAGTGTCCTTGGACAAAATAACAGAGAAACCAGAAAACCAGATATGAAACTCTAATACACAGAGTCAAATAATAGACATTGTTTGATTTTTTTCCTTAATATAGACTATAATTTGGCTTTAGAGAGCCTCATTAATAAAGTATTTTTACAGATAAGTTAGAAAGGTCGTTTCCTGTAGGTCATTGGAAAAATAAAAAATGAATTCTGTTAACTATAGCTTCCATCCATGCATTATATCACCTATATGCCTAGGGAACCAAGAACTGATTAGGGCCCTTCTAAATGGGTCATTAGTTAAGCAGAAGGCATGTGGCTAGGAAAATCTTTTACTATTTTTTCAGTAGAATGTTTTCTTAATGCATGAAACAACCTAGGTGACACAATGAGAACAATTTTGACTTTCATTTTATAAAAAGAGGGGAAAAAAAGGGGAAGACTTTAAGAGTTGTCATTTAAAAAAAATTTTTTTAAGTTCATGGTTATTCAGAAATAGTCCCTACCTTAATTATTAAGTACAAAGAGAAATCCATTAGCTAGCAAAGAGATGGGATAAATCCAAACTGATTACTTCACAAACACAATTTACCTTAAATCCCGAAAGAACATAGGCAATTTTGTTAGATGAACTACCCTTTCTCTCAGGATTATTTTTTTAATTACTTCTGGTTTGACAGATAAATAAGGTCAAAAAAAAAAAAACAAAAACAACTGATGGATTTGTTTATCAGACCTCAAAGCCATTAAAACAATAATAAATATTTAAAATAGAAACTGAATCATCTTAGTTATGTTAAAGTTCACTTCATGCCTCTTGTGGGAAGGTGTTTACTAGGTTCCCAGGACATATTTATTTAATTTTTAAAACTTTTATGTAGAAATACTTTTAGCATAGTTCCAGTCAATTCAGTTCAAGCCAGAGCAAAAGCTTTTCTTAAGTACTTACTCTTTAGAAAACATGGTACTAGATGAAATGTGAGATACGAAGATACTAAGGCTTGACAGCTGGCTTCGGAGGGATCACAATGTAGTATGGGAGAAAGAAGTTTAAAGCAATTAACCATAAAGTAAGACAAAGTATTAAGTGCTGTGATATAGGTACTACATGACAGGAGAGTATAGTGAAATCAAGAATTAATTCTGGCTAGAGAAGGAAAAAGATTCCTGAAACGGGTTTTATGCTAATGCTTTTTGAAAAATTCAGATTTTGGTAAGTGAAGGAAACATGAAGACATAAAAGAGTTAGTTAATGGTGTGGGGAAGCCTGAGCACAGACTGTTCTGGAAGTCAGAATATTGGGAGAGAGCAAGGATGGGATGCACAGGGGTGGAGGCTGGAATCAGAGTTTGAAGTTAGTTCATGTAGGACTTTCAATGCAAGCCTGAGGAGTTTGGACTCTAAATTCTAAGCAATAGAAAGCCACAAAGCTTTCTTAGGCAGCTAGTGCCACAATCTGACCTGTGTTTGGGAAGGTAAGTTTGGGAGCAAAGAAAGTAATAGATTACAGAGGGAAGAAATCCAAATTAAAGACATCATATAATAAAGGGAAACCATAGGAACAGAAAGTATAATCACAGTTGTGGCAAAGAAAATGTAAGGGAAAGAATAAATTGTGGGAAAGAATCAGTGGGATATAGGAGGTAAGAGAAATGAAGGTCGGAAATGACTTTGGCCACTGGAAGGATAATGATGAATTTAAGCAAGATGTAGATTGAGAAGGTTTGGGAAAATCAAGGTAAAAAATGTGTTTTGGGGGGGATGACTCAGTCAGTTAAGCATCTGAACTGATTTCAGTTCAAGTCATGATCTCACCGCTGTGAGATAGAGCTTTGCATTGAGTTCTGCACTGGTTGTGGAGCCTGCTTAAGATTCTCTCTGTCTCTGTCTCTATCTCTCTCTCTCTCTCAAAAAAAAAGGCTTATAAAAATAATTTTTTTAAAATATAGCAAGCACTTAACATTTTTCTGAAAGTTGGAATGCTCATGATCTAAGAAATCATAAAGATCATCTAATCCAGTGATTCTGAATTATGACTGAATCAGATGGGAAGCAGCATTTTAAAAATCCTGGTATCTGTACCCCATTGCAAGAGATTTGGACTTAAGCAGCCTGACCAACCATTCTTTTATTATTTTTTAAGTCCCCCAAGTGATATTAATATATAGCCAGGTTTAAAACCTCTAAAATAAACTGTCTCTTTCAATTTAAATATTATCCTGATATTCAAGGAGATTTCAATCCTTTCAATTTTTTTTGGCAGGTTATTCTGGTTTTTCTCACCTCTTATTTAACATCTTTCCCTCTTTACCTATTCCTTTTATACATTTGTCCAATGAGTCCTATCAGTAATGTAGTAGATATTGTTGAACAAATTGGGAATGCAAAAATGCCTAGAACATGACTTCTGCTTATATTAAGTGCCTTTTCAGTGATCATATTTCATAGCTTTTCCCATCACTTCTTTATGTTTAACTCTTTGAATCATGCCCCTAGTCCAGACCTCTCCTCATTCTTAGTGCTGCATTTCCAATTTGCTTTCTAGATGTCCCATGCCAGATACCCAGCTGTCACTACAAACTCAATGTTTCTAGGCTAAAATTTACTTTCCCTCCAAATCATCATTACTAGCTCTATAAATACATAATGAGCATCTAATACTCATCTTGTTCATGAAAACCATGCTTGTGTTCATTCAGATTTAATTTCCAGAATCATCTTTCCCTGGCACCTGTGATGTGGGAATCTCACACAGGCTATCCATGGTTCCATGCAGAGCACAGGGTGTAACAGTTAACATTTCCTAGGGGTTTACTAGGTGTTTTCATATTTCCTGGGATGCTCAATTCAGGACCATTTTAATCATTTTTGTTGTTGTTGTTGTTCTTTCTTTCTCATTCTACCCCACACACATAGACACCGAACCCGGCAGGATTTTTCCCTAGTCTGGAGGATAAGCTATCCTCCTCTTTCCTAATTTGGTATCTCTCCCTTAAAGGTACAATTTCTAACATGATTTTTTTCCTCAAACACTAACATCACTGCTTTGTTTGGAAGACCAAAGTGGAAACAACAGCAAAGGAAAAAATTCTGCTAATAATATTGTACTCTTCCTAGCTGTATTTTAACTTCCTGTGCTTTACTATCTCATTAATAAAACAAGGATAGTTGTACCTAAGTGTCATAGTTATTATAAATATTAAATAAGAAAAATGAATAAACAGCACTTATTAACCATTATCATTGTTACTCTTCCAATGGTCAAAGACTTCACCTTTACTATCTAGTTAACTGATGGCTATTTGTCACAAAAGGAATCTGGCAGAGAATATGAATGTTTAGGAGGAAATATCAGTTACGAGTAGAGTCACTACAAGGATCATCATCTTAATGCAAGTCCTATGATACTAGCTAATAGTACTCCTTGGGGTGGCAAGGGGCACAATTGACTCTGAGCAGCTAGATGTCATAAAGCAATCCTGAAGGACTTGTCAGATGTCTTGATTAATTGCCATTTTTGAAGCAGAAGTAAGAGCATCACAAAACCGTGAACAAATATCAGCCTTCCAAATAAGCTCATATCCAGCCCAGCTCCATGCCAGCCAAGGTACTCAGCTGTAAACCGGCAGTACTTAACTTGTCTTCTAAAGTCATCGAAGAGCTTAGTGGACCAGCAAATGATAACAATAAACAGCTACCCATGCATGAAACAAGAAATCAGAATTTTCTACTAGTATGCATGCTTAAGCTAGGAGAGGTGCCAGTCAATGAGCTTAAAAAGCAGGGGGCGGGGGTGGGTTCTGAAGCAACTGCAAGATGGCATTTAGAATCTCCATCAAGACCTAGGGAAATATGCCCAGGATTTTTACATAGCGGAGAGAAGCTATGGCTCTTAGAGACTCTGAGAAATGAGCTTCCTGCAATAAAGCAGGGCAATTAACCTAAAGCAGAGTCTGGCTGCTAAGTATGGTAGAAATGCCTTTGTCTGATCAGGCACAGACTTCCCTGGTGTGCTTCTGTTGGGATATTTCACAGAAATTTCAGTTGCATGGTTCAACAGCTCCTCTTGGCAGAAAGGATTCTAAAGGCCTCACTTATGTCCTGCAGAGCACAGAGCTAGGTTGAGAGAACCTGGGGGATTGATGGGAGTGGCTTTGGAAGAGAGGCACCCCCCTCACCTGTGGAAAGTAGGGTGTGGCTCTGCTCTTCTCCAGATTCCACATTGTGCTGACAGTTCAATTATTTACTGAAAGTGAAAAAAATGAAATGATGGTTTTAGCCCTCGATTAATGGGAAGATAATGTTTTGTTAGAAAAGTCAGCTGCAGAGATTGGGTCTGAACATGGCTTTGGCTACTGCTACGAGGTTTTGATTTGGCTAATCACAGAGGTCTTCCTTGAATATTAACTAAGGATTCCAAGCAGAACAAATTCATTCCTGATGAAGTCTTGCAGCTGACAACGTGGAATAATTTGAATCAAAGACCTGTAAAATTTGATCAGTATGAAATTAAATGACTCTCCTGAAGTGATTTGGCAAGTCTATTCTCACCAAGGCACTGCAGTGCAAGTGGGGAGGCAGTGAAGGGCCATTTTCATCTGCCATCTCACTCAGTGTCTTGCTGACAGGAGGGATTCTGAGGGTCATGCCTTCTCTTTATTTCCATGTATGGCTCCATCATTTACAAGTGTCCAGACCTTTTTAAGATCCATTAATGCTAAGACCAACTCTTAGGGGTGATGATACACTTACCTGTTTTGCCATCTTTACGGAATACCATTTCTTCTTATTTCTCTTACACTTTACAACTCATACAGTTTAAAGAGTACAAAACACATTGAGGGAAAATTGGAGGCTAGTAAACGTCAGCCACAAATTTGAACTGCACTGACCCCAAGATAGAATTAAATATATATATATTTATTTATTTTGAGAGAGAGAGAGAGGGAGAGTGAGTGAGAGAGAGCAGTGGAGGGTCAGAGACAGGGAGAGAGAGAATCCCAAGCAGGCTCTGCACTGTCAGCACAGAGACGAGCCTGGGACTCGATCCCACAAACCATGAGATCATGACATGAACTGAAATCAAGAGTTGGACACTTAACTGACTGAGCCACCCAGGCGCCCCAAGAGAGACTTTTTTTTTTAAGTGGCCTTGACAAAATATGCACTTCTATTCTCATGGCTTACTAGATAGACAATAATATCAGGCTTGGCCTTCTGAGATTAGGGTGGGGCTCAGGGATGGAGCCAAACAAGGGACAAAGACTCCTCAAGTTCCAGTCTAGTGGCTGTGAATTCTGCCCTAGAAAAGAAGCAACTTGTACCATGGTGATAAAATAATTTCTTTTGTGTTTGCAAGAATATGTTAGAAATCAATAGTAGAACATTTTATTATAAAAAGGTGGAACACGTGAAAAGTTTTTCTAATGTTATGGTTGGCTACTTTGTCTCTTAGACAAAGACATGATAAGAGAAGTTTCTGAGAATTAAATAGAGGGCACAGCTAATCAAATTTTAGGGAATGTACATGGTGGTGAGGTGAGGGGTCAGGATGGCAGTTGTTTGCAAAAGAAAGTAAGATGGAAAAGAGGAGTAACCAAGAGAGATAATATAACAAAGAAATGACTGACTTTCAGAGAAATTAGGTGAACAGAAGATTTAATAGAGCTGTAAGGTAAAGGTGACCCAAAAAATCAGCATAAAAATTACTGCTTTTTTACAACAAACATAATATTATATATATATATATATATATATATATATATATATATATATATTACTAATCTTAAAATTTTTGTTTTCACTCTTATGTGGGTCCTGAGAAACTTAACAGAAGACCATGGGGGAGGGGAAGGAAAAAAAAAGTTAGAGAGAGAGGGAGCCAAACCATAAGAGACTCTTAAAAACTGAGAACAAACTGAGGGTTGATGGGCGGTGGGAGGGAGGGGAGGGTGGGTGATGGGTATTGAGGAGGGCACCTGTTGGGATGAGCACTGGGTGTTGTATGGAAACAAATTTGCCAGTAAATTTCATACTAAAAAAATCTTAAAATTTTCAAAGTGGGTTTTAACAAAGCAAGTAATACTGCAAGATCCAGGAGTCAAATGCTTAGCTACTTATAGCAATGAACTCAAGTACTGAGTTGAAGTCACTTCAAGTAAGTTCTTCAGTAGGATCACTTCCATGTGTTCTTGAAGCATACAGAGTAACAATGTGGGTTAAAATAGAGGCCACAGGCTGATAAAGTCTGAGGATTTGATACAGTAGTCCCCCCCTTATATATGGAGTTTATGTTCTAAGACTCCCAGTAGATGCCTAATAGTATTGAACCTTATATATACTTTGTTTTTTCTTATCTATACATACCTATGATGAAGTTTAATTTATAAATTAGGCACAGTAAGATATTAACAGCAATAACTAATAATAGAACAATTATAACAATATACTATAATAAAAGTTATATGCACATCTTCTCTCACACAAAATACTGTACTGTATTCACCCTTCTTCTTGTGATGATGTGAGACTATAAGTGATGAAGTGAGATGAGGTGGGGTGAATGATGTAGTTACTATGACATAGCATTAGGATACCATTGACCCTTGGTGATCTGCTTTCACACTGTGGTTAACCCAGGGTCAAAGAGACTGAGGAAAGAAACCACAGAGAAGAGGGGACTACTGTATTTACTTACAAATACTTATGAGGATGGACATGTTTAATGTTTGAATCATTCTCTACATTCAGAGAGAATTCTTTTTTTTTTAAGTTCATTTATTTTGAGAGAGAGAGAGAGAAAGAGAGAGCAAGTGCATGCATGAGTGGGGGAGGAACAGAGAGGAGGGAGAGAAAATCTCAAACACACTCCACACTGTCAGTGCAGAGCCCAACACAGAGCTCAATCTCATGACCACAAGATCACAACGACAAGATCATGACCTGAGCTGATATCAAGAATCAAAAGTCAGATTCTCGACAGATTGAGTCACCCAGGTTCCCCAAACTTCAAAGAGAATTCTTTTTTGGGGTTCCTGGGTGGCTCAGTTGGTTAAGCGTGGGATTGAGCCCCACATCAGGCTCTTCACTGACACTGTGGAGCCTGCTTGGGATCCTATCTCTCTCCCTCTCTCTCTGTCTTTACCCGTCTCACGCTTGTTCTCTCTCTCAAAATAAATAAATAAACTAAAAAAAAAAAACAAGAAGAGAAAATTCTTTTTAAGCTAGAAGAAGCTTTGTTCTTCTAAAACACTGCAAAAAAATTTCCAGTGTGGAAGGACATCTTCCTTTTTTTCTTTCTTTTTTCTTTTTTTTTTTTTTTAGGCAACTATCCATTCAGAGACAAGCTTAGGAATAAGGAAATTAGGTCAACGAAATTAGGTCAAGTCATGTGACATATTTTCTTTTCATGTTCATACCTTTGTTACTTTTTTTGTAGATGTAGTAGCCTGAATAATGAACTACAGGCTTTTCTCTACCACAACTCTACCCTATGGCTTAAATAATTAAAAAAAAATTCTGCATGGATACAATTTTATAAATATATATATATATATATATACACACACACATATATATATACACACATATATACACATATATAAACATGTATACATATTTCATATATTTAAAAACCTGCATATATACACATTTTTATACACACACATATATATGCATATATATATATATACATATTTTAAATATATATCTGTATATATATCTGTACATACAGATATATATACATGGCTGTGAAATATAATACTCATATAGGGGATACTGAATGAGAAAGTGTTTGTTCTGAGTCACATAGTACCTGAATACAATAAAGAACTTTATCTCTGAATCCTGTGTCAGCATTGATTTAAAGGAGAGAAGGACGCTTTTAGTAAGTTTGGAAGCAATGTTTTACATGTTATTATACTTAACAAATCACAGTTTTTCTTTGCTATAATTTATTTAAAAATAAATTGTGGAAAAATGCTCTAAAAATGAACATGTTCTTTTAGACAAATTAGAAAACATTCCAAGTGCTATTCGTGTAAAATGATAGGCCCATTTTGTCTCTGATTTACTGGAATGAATATGACAAGTCACTTGATATTCCTTTAGCTTTAGAATATTCAGCCAAAAATTGAGATATTAGTCTTGATGTAATTCAGAGAATTGTTAATATATATCACTAATATCATATAGGTTTATAACATATTTTCCTGTATACATCATAATGGCAAAAATAAAAAAAATATTTTGTTTTTCTGATGTTCTCATGTTGAATCCAGAAACAAAGAAATATTGACTTTTAGAAAGATTCTGGATCCTTCAGAAAACAATCTGAATATTTTTAAGAAGTATCTATAGATTTTAAAAATCCCTAGCAATTTGAATGCAGCCTCCATCATACCTTCAGTCGTGATAAAATTGCCAATTTCACGGGGCATGTCTCTTCTTGGTTTCTCATGTAACTGTTCACAGGCCCTTTCTTAAAACTTTCTTCCTTCAATTCCTGTGAAGTTGTACTTAGTGTTTTCTCCCACTGACTCATGCCTTCTTCATTTCCTGTTTCAGCTCCTCTTTTCCCTTCTGCCACATAAATGGGGTCTTCTGCCAAGTTTCCATTCTCTTTCTATGCTTTCTCCCTCAAGCTTTTCATATACTCTTATGGCTTCAAATATTATGACCAAGTGAAAAAAAATTTCACCCATTTTTTTAGCAGCAGACCTCTCTTAGGTTTTAGTTGCTATCTCAGCTCACCATCCATAAACTGCATATATGCTTCCTATGTAATATTTCTGGCATCCAGCACTTTCTGATCACACAGCACTTGGGGAATATCCCTTCTTTGGTGCATTTGCTTCCATATTTTTCTCCTGAATACCAATCACCTCTCTAATTAAAACCTTTATCTCCAGATCAATACATCCAATACACTCAACAGATTCTTTAATATCTCCATGTTAATGTCAAAAAGCTGTAGCAGTGCAACATTTTGTGCACAGAACTCTTGATTTACCACTCTCCCAATCTGATCCTTTTCTCGTTTTCTTTGCCTCAGTGAATTTGATGACTCTTCATCTTGTTTCACAAACCAGAAACATGGCAGTTATCCTTGATTCACCCCCATATGTAAGATGGTCAGATCCTCACTGTTGATTTATTCAAAGCTGCAGTCATCTTTCTCCATATTACACAGAGCACCTATTTCTTCCACATAAGCACTTTTCTTCTCGACTCTGTCTTCTTCACTACAGCTAGAATCAAGAGTCGGTTCCAAAAAAAAAAAAAACCAGGTTATTTCCTTTTTCTTCATTTATCTTAAATTGTACCCATTCTTAAAATCTCAGCTTATAGCCCAATTTTTCTTCAAACCCTTTCATGATTCCCACTAGCCCTCAAATTTTATTTTAGTTTTTAAAGTAGCAGTGTGATGGCAAGTTATAAGCTTTGATTATATCCATCTCACAAATGTGAAATCTAAGGCTCAAAAAGAGAAACGATGTGCCCAAAGTCACCTAATTAGTTTCTAATAGAGCAAGGCTTTGAAATCAGGTTATGTGACTTAAAATCCATTCTTACCTGCAGTACCACTTCCCTCAATGTTCAGACTTTTCTCTAACATATTAGTGTTACTAATATGACATTATTGTGTATTTCCATTCTTTCATAATCCTATCTGGTATAGAAACTCCTTGAGATTGGAACAGTTGCTTGATTCATTCATTAACAAATGTTTTTGTTGATTATATACCTGGTAAAACATAAAGACCTAGGAATACAGTGCTGACAAACCAGATTTAGCAAATAAATACCTGCCTCCAGCATAAAATATTCTGTTTCAACAGATATTAATAATTATTAACAAGCTATGAATATACTCTATTTTTTAACACTGTTAATAGTTTTCATTAGATATAAGACTTTATGAGTCTAGTTATTGGAAACTTGAAAATGTAACATAGTTGTTCAAGATATTTAGGTTTTGGAATATATAAATATTTTCTTTCAAAGGAATATCCTTGTAAAATTACCCAAAGCTGCAGCCAGTTTTTATACACCCTTTAAATATATTTTAAAGGTTTATTTATATATTTTGAGAGAATGAGTGAGCATGAGCAGGGGAGGGGCAAAGAGTGGGATAAAGAGAGGATCCCAAGCAGGCTCCATGCTGTTAGCACAGAGCCCAACATGGGGCTCAGAATTCATGAACTGAGATCATGACCTAGGCTAAAATCAAGAATCGGAGACTTAGGGGCACCTGGGTGGCTCAGTCAATTGAGTGACTGACTTAGGCTCAGATCGTGAACTCACAGGTTTGTGAGTTTGAGCCCCACATTGGGCTCACTGCTGTCAGCCGAGAGCCCACTTCAGATTCTCTGCCCCCCATCTCTCTGCCCTTCCCCCACTTATTCTCTCTCTCTCTCTCTCTCTCTCTCTGTCTCTCTCTGTCTGTCTCTCTCTCTCTCAAAAATAAACAAACATTTAAAAAAAGAAAAAGAAAAGAATCAGAGGTTTAACCGACTAAACCACCAAGGGGCTCTCACCCTTTAAATATAAAGTTCAGATAGATGATGTGTTTAGCAGTAGAGGAATTCACAGACTCGGTTTGGAAGTGATTACGTAAATAGGTGTTTATATTTGTGAGGTAATAGACATAGATTTTCTGAGATTAATTAGAAATTAGTGGGCTTCAATGGCTCAAATGTTCAAGAAAAACCACAACTGTTCAACTTGGAGAAAATACAAAGGTATGCTATTGCCTCCTAGATATTCTGAATGACCTAAGCTCCTCCTCCTGAACCCATTGACCATGGGCAGCTGGGACAGAGCGAATGGTGTCAATCTAGGTGCTAAGCCCAGGTAGGGGGTATATACTAGCCCCAAATAGTTGATATATCTGGAACTTTGAATCTGTCTAGGAAGTTCAGCATAGGCTTGATGGCCAAACAATCCATGCTTCAAGACCAGATATTATGTTATATTACAAAAAAAAAAAAAAAAAAAAGTAGTCAGTGTGTCCAAAACAGTTGGTTTGCTTATGCTGTCTGTCTGTCATTATTGTCTGTCTGTCCAAAGTGATCTACGTGTCTGGGCTATGTATATGCATCACTAATATATCTAAATTGGTCAGTGTATTTGGGAGATATGTTTGCCTGGAGTTGTCAGTAATTCTGTCTTGGCCAGGTGTTTGTTATTAATGCATTTATGTTTCTTTTATACTTTAGTTTGTTATTTTGGAGGAGAAGCGGCTCAAAGAAGGCCATTTCTTGATTGAAAGTGAGTGTCAGGGTGAAGGTTAGGGGGAGTGGACTCCTTGGTGTCTGTAGGGAATCTGGTTCTAGCCATATTAACAATGCCCCTCAGACATGGCCAGTACTGCTGAGAAGTTGCTAAACTCCCATGGCAAAAGTAATGTGTACTGCTATAACCAATCTTTTTTTTTCTTTTTTTTAATGTTTACTTATTTATTTTTTTTATATGAAATTTATTGACAAATTGGTTTCCATACAACACCCAGTGCTCATCCCAAAAGGTGCCCTCCTCAATACCCATCACCCACCCTCCCCTCCCTCCCACCCCCCATCAACCCTCAGTTCTCAGTTTTTAACAGTCTGTTATGCTTTGGCTGTCTCCCACTCTAACCTCTTTTTTTTTTTTCCTTCCCCTCCTCCATGGGTTTCTGTTGAGTTTCTCAGGATCCACATAAGAGTGAAACCATATGGTATCTGTCTTTCTCTGTATGGCTTATTTCACTCAGCATCACACTCTCCAGTTCCATCCACGTTGCTACAAAAGGCCATATTTCATTTTTTCTCATTGCCACGTAGTACTCCATTGTGTATATAAACCACAATTTCTTTATCCATTCATCAGTTGATGGACATTTAGGCTCTTTCCATAATTTGGCTATTGTTGAGAGTGCTGCTATGAACATTGGGGTACAAGTGGCCCTATGCATCAGTACTCCTGTATCCCTTGGATAAATTCCTAGCAGTGCTATTGCTGGGTCATAGGGTAGGTCTATTTTTAATTTTCTGAGGAACCTCCACACTGTTTTCCAGAGTGGCTGCACCAATTTGCATTCCCACCAACAGTGCAAGAGGGTTCCCGTTTCTCCACATCCTCTCCAGCATCTGTAGTCTCCTGATTTGTTCATTTTGGCCACTCTGACTGGCGTGAGGTGATACCTGAGTGTGGTTTTGATTTGTATTTCCCTGATAAGGAGCAATGTAGAACATCTTTTCATGTGCCTGTTGGCCATCCGGATGTCTTCTTTAGAGAAGTGTCTATTCATGTTTTCTGCCCATTTCTTCACTGGGTTATTTGTTTTTCGGGTGTGGAGTTTGGTGAGCTCTTTATAGATCTTGGATACTAGCCCTTTGTCCGATATGTCATTTGCAAATATCTTTTTCCATTCCGTTGGTTGCCTTTTAGTTTTGTTGGTTGTTTCCTTTGCTGTGCAGAAGCTTTTTATCTTCATAAGGTCCCAGTAATTCACTTTTGCTTTTAATTCCCTTGCCTTTGGGGATGTGTCGAGTAAGAGATTGCTACGGCTGAGGTCAGAGAGGTCTTTTCCTGCTTTCTCCTCTAAGGTTTTGATGGTTTCCTGTCTCACATTTAGGTCCTTTATCCATTTTGAGTTTATTTTTGTGAATGGTGTGAGAAAGTGGTCTAGTTTCAACCTTCTGCATGTTGCTGTCCAGTTCTCCCAGCACCATTTGTGAAAGAGACTGTCTTTTTTCCATTGGATGTTCTTTCCTGCTTTGTCAAAGATGAGTTGGCCATACGTTTGTGGGTCTAGTTCTGGGGTTTCTATTCTATTCCATTGGTCTATGTGTCTGTTTTTGTGCCATGCTATAACCAATCTTAACCCAGCACACCTAAAAGTTGGCATGGGAAGCCAAGGCCACCTCAGAGATCAAGACCCAGTCTGAGCTCCTGGTAACCTAGCAGGCAGGGTTCCCGCTTAATCATCATCTATGAGTTTTTGCTGATTCTCAACCTCCTACAGTCATTTGTCTCTCAGAGTGACCTTGGCTTTTGCAGCCCCAACTACTGTCCTTTCCTTTGAGCTATTTTGTAAGAAGGCTTGTCTGCATAAGCACAACTAACTCGTGAACTAGTGTGACCACAGAAGCCAAATTTCCTAACTTTGAGTTCTGGCTTCACTCATCAATAATGTAGCCTGAGATTCCTCTTCAGCAAAATGAGATGATATTAACACTAAAGACAAATAATGACTACATAAAGGTGTTTATGTATAATCCTTGGAAGTATACCTAGCACAGAGTAAGAGAAATTATGTTCCTTTATCTCAAAAAATAATGTAGGGATGATTTAAAAGTTGTATTTGGCTATGGTTTCATAGAAAAAAAGTGGGTTTTGTGTTAATTGCCTATTATTAGCTCAAAAAAATACACTAAAGACTTATATTATAGGAGATAGAAAGTGAGAGTGATATTTAAAGTGAGTTTTAAAAGGCCAGCATTACTTTGATTCCAAACAGACAAAAACCAGACTAAAAAAGAGAATATGGGGTGTATGGGTGGCTCAGTTGGTTAAGCATCCAATTTGACTCAGGTCATGATCTTACAGTTTGTGTGTTCGAGACCCACGTCAGTCTCTATGCTGACAGCTCAGAACCTGGAGCCTGATTTGGATTCTGTGTTTCCCTCTCTCTCTACCCATCCACTGCTCATGCTCTGTCTGTCTGTCTGTCTGTCTCTCTCTGAAATAGACACTAATTTTTTTTTAGAAAAAAAAATCATCTATAGGCTTATATCCCTTATAAACATGGATGCAAAAATTATCAACAAAATACTAGCAAGTGGAATCCAACAGTACATTAAACAGCACGATTAAGTGGGATTTATTCCTGGACTTCATGGGTGGTTCAATATTCACAAATCAATCAAGGTCATATATCACATTAATAAAAGAACGGATAAGAACCATATCATCCTCTCAATACTTGCAGAAAAAGCATTGGACAAAATACAGTATCCTTTCTTGGCAAAAACTCTCAACAAGTAGGGAAGGAGGGAATGTACCTCAAAGTCACAAAAGCCATATACCACAGCTAATATCATCCTCAATGGGAAAAATTGAGAGCTTTCCCTCTATGGTCAGGAACAAGACAAGTGCTGTCCTCTCTCACCATCATTATTTAACATAGTACTGGAAGTTCTAATCTCAGCAATCAGACAACAAAGAGAAAAACAAGGCATCTAAAATGTCAAGGAAGAAGTCAAATTTTCATTATTCAAAAATTACATGATACTCTATATAGGAAACCCTAAAGACTTCACCAAAAAAATTCTAGAACTGATACACAAATTCAGTAAAGTCATAGGATATAAAATAAATGTACAGAAATCTGTTGTATTTCTGTACCCAATAATGAAGCAGCATAAAGAGAAATCAAGGAATCAATTCCATTTACAATTATATGAAAAATAATATGATACCTAGGAAAACCTAACCAAAGCAAAGAGATAAAAGACCTGTATGCTGAAAACTATAGAACACTTATGAAATCAATTGTAAATGACACAAACAAATGGAAAAACATTCCATGCTTATGAATTGGAAGCACAAATATTGTTAAATGTTTATACTACCCAAAGCTATCTACAGATTTAAGACCATCCTTATTAAAATACCACCAGCATTCTTCATGGAACTATAACAAACACTCCTAAAATTTGTATGAAACCACAAAAAAACCATGCTCAGCCAAAGCAATCTTGAAAAAGAAAAACAGCTGGAGTCATTACAATCCCAAACTTCAAGCTATGTTACAAAGTGATAGTCATGAAGACAGTAGAGTATTGGCGCAAAAATAGACATTTGGATCAGTGGAATGGAATAGAAAACCCAGAAATGGACCCACACTACATGATAAATTAATAATCTTCAACAAAGCAAGACAGAATATTCAATGGAGAAAAGACAGTCTTTCAGCAAATGGGTTTGGGAAAACTGAACAGCAACATGCAGAAGAATGAAACTGGACCACTTCCTTACACCCTACTCAAAAATAAATTCAAAATGGATGGAAGACTGAAATGTGAGACACGAAACTATCAAAATCCTTGAGGAAAACACAGTCAGCAACCTCTTTGACCTCAGCATTAGCAACTTCTTATTAGACACATCTCTGGAGGCAAGGGAAAGACAAGCAAAAATGGACGATTGGAATTTCATCAAGATAAAAAGTTCTGTACAGTAAAAGAAACAATCAACAAAACTAAAAGGCAGCCTACAGAATGGGAGAAGATATTTGTGAATGACATACCTGATAAAGGGTTGTTATCTAAAATCTATAAAGAACTTATCAAACTCAACACCCAAAAAACCAAATAAGCTAGTTAAGTAATGAGCTGAAGACATGAATAGGCATTTTTCCAAAGGAGACATTCAGATCGTTAATAGACACTCAACATCACTCATCCTCAGGGAAATACAAATCAAAATAATGGTGAGATATCACCTCACACCTTTCAGAATGGCTGAGAGTAACAACATAGGCAACAACGGATGTTGGCAAAGATGTGGAGATAGAGGCACCCTCTTAACTCTTGGTGGGAACACAAACTGGTACAGCCACTCTGGAAAACACAATGGAGTTTCCTCAAAAAGTTAAAAATGGAACTAACCCACAATCCAGAAATTTCACTACTAGGTATTTACCCAAAGGATACAAAAATACTGATTCAAAGGGGCACATGCATCCTGATGTTTATAGCAGCACTCTCAACAGTAGCTAAAGTATGGAAAGAGCCCCAATGTCTATCAACTGATGAATGGATAAAGAAGAGGTGGGATGCGTGTGTGTGTGTGGGGGGGGTGTACACACACCCACACACACAATGGAATATTACTCAGCCATCAAAAGAATGAAGTCTTGCCATCTGCAATGACTTGGATGGAAATGGAGTGTATTATGCTAAGTGAAGTAAGTCAGACAGAGCAAGACAGATACCATATGATTTCACTCATATGTGGAATTTAAGGAACAAAACATATGAACATAGGGTGGGGGAAAAAGAGAGGGAAGCAAACCATAAGGGACTCTTAACTATAGAGAACAAACAGGGTTGATGGTGGAGAAGTGGGTGAGGGATGAGCTAAATGGGTGATGGGAATTAAGAAGGACACTTGGGGTATTGAGCACTGACTGTTATATGTAAGTGATGAATCAGTAAATTCTATTCTTGAAAGCAATATTACACTATATTTTAACTAAGCAGAATTTAAATAAAAATTGAAAAAAAAATAAACTGAGTTTTAAGTGATGAGCAAGACTATGTCAAATTAAGGGAATGAGGGTTGACATGTAGAAAGAGAATAAATAGTATGTGGAAGTGAGACTGAACTTTTGTCTCTGTTTAGGATTAAATCTCAGAGATTGGTGCATGGATTTCTGAGTGAGATGGGGAAGGTACATGGGGCAAAAAAAGGAGGGCTTTGAAACAGAGGTTAAGGAGTCTTGAATTTGTCAGAAGGCTGATGGCTTTACAAACAAGGAGTGGATATCATTGGTTTTGTCTCTGAATCAGCTTCTGTGTGCAAATGGAGTAATAGAGGCATGGAGACCAGCACAAACTACTTTTAGTAGTATTGTAGTATCTCAGAATATTATATCAGCAAAGGGATTGGAAAGAAATCTCTGTATTCAAGAGGTTATGGGGCGCCTGGGTGGCGCAGTCGGTTAAGCGTCCGACTTCAGCCAGGTCACGATCTCACGGTCCGTGAGTTCGAGCCCCGCGTCAGGCTCTGGGCTGATGGCTCGGAGCCTGGAGCCTGTTTCCGATTCTGTGTCTCCCTCTCTCTCTGCCCCTCCCCCGTTCATGCTCTGTCTCTCTCTGTCCCAAAAATAAATAAACGTTGAAAAAAAAAAAAATTTAAAAAAAAAGAGGTTATTTAGCCATTATAAGTAACGATGTTTGGTTATTTGTAGGAAATAGATGACTGCGTTTTGGCCTTAGTAACTAAGTGGATGATGATACCACTTGTTAAGGTGGGAAACTTAGAAGAGTAAAATGGGTAGAAATGGGGGGAAATGTTTAGCTTAAGTAGGTTAAACTCACCAATAAGCTGCTTGTCTATCTGAATTTGGAAGCAGGAGACAGTCTGGGTTGAAAGCTCGCTGAAAGGTGCTAGTATAAAGGGACCGCTGCCACTATGGGAGTGAGGAGGTGCCTGACAAGGGGAGGGTTAATGGCAAGAAAAGAGCTGAGGACTGTGGCCTGCCCACAGTCAGGGCATCCTGCATGTGGCTGATATTCAGCAAGTCTAAAATTGATTCAGATTTAGAAACAAAAAATGAATATAATCCTCTCATCTCAATGGTCTTCTCCATGGAGAGGTAGATTTCTGCAAATTACATTTTTTTAAGTTTTTATTTAAATTCAAGTTAGTTAACACACAGTGTAATATTAGTTTCAGGTGTACGATATAGTGATTCAACACTTCCATACATCACCCTGTGCTCATCACAAGTGTGTTCCCCACTCCTCCAGTAACCATCGGTGTGTGCTCTATAGTTAAAAGTCTGTTTCTTGGCTTGCCTCCCTCTTTTTCCCCCCTTTGTTTGTTTATTTCATATCTTAAATTACACATATGAGTGAATCATATGGCATTTGTCTTTCTCTGACTGACTTATTTTGCTTAGCATAATACTCTCTGGCTCTATCATGTTGTTGCAAATGGCAAGATTTCATTCTTTTTGATGGCTGAGTAATAGTACAATGTATATTTATATTTGAATAAATACCTAGTAATGCAATTGCTAGATTGTAGGGTATTTCTATTTTTAACTTTTTCAGGACTGTCCATATTGTTTTCCAGAGTGGCTGCACCAGTTTGCATTGCCACCAACAGGACAAGAGGGTTTCCCTTTTTCCACATCCTCACTAACACCTGTTATTTCTTGTGTGCCATTCTGACAGGTGTGAGGTGATATCTTATAGTAGTTTTGATTTGTATTTCTCTGATGATGAGTGATATGAAGCCTCTTCTCATGTGTCTCTTGGCCATCTGTATATCTCCTTTGGAAAAGATGTCTATTCATGTTTTCTGCTCATTTTTTAATTGGATTATTCATTTTTGGGGTGTTAGTTTGGTAAATTCTTTATAGATTTTTTATAGACCTCAGTTTCATTTACTTTATTTTTTATATATAATTTATTGTCAAATTGGTTTCCATACAACACCCAGTGCTCACCCCTTTATCAGATATGTCATTTGCAAATATCTTCTCCCATTCTTTAGGCTGCCTTTTAGTTTTGCTGATTTTTCTCCTTTGCTATACAGAAACTTTTTATCTTAATGAAGTTCCAATAGTTTATTTTTGTCTCAGGAGACATATATAAAGAAGTTGCTATGGCCAGTATCAAAGAAGTTACTGCCTCTGCTCTCCTCTAGTATTTTTATGGTTTTCTGTCTCATATTTAGGTCTTCCATCCATTTTGAATTTATTTTTGTGTATGGTGTAAGAAAGTGGTCCAGTTTCATTCTTCTGCATGTTGCTGTCCAGTTTTCCCAGCACCATTTGTTGAAAAGAGTCTTTTTGGGGGGCGGATATTTTGTCCAGCTTTGTTGAAGATTAATTGACTGTATAGTAATAGGTTCACTTCTGAGTTTTCTATTCTTTTCCTTTGATCTATGTGTCAGTTTTTGTTCCAGTATCATATTGTTTTGATCACTACAGCTTTGTGATATAGCTTGAGGTCCAGACTTGTGATTCCTCCAGCTTTGTTTTTCTTTTTCACGGTTGCTTTCACTATTCAGGGTCTTTTGTGGTTTCAAACAAATTTTAGGATTGTTTGTATAGTTCTGTGAAAAATGCTGGTGGTATTTTGATAGAGATGGCATTAAATCTGTATATTGCTTTGGGTAGTATAAACATTTTAACAATATTTGTTCTTCTAATCTATGAGCATAGAATGTCTTTTCATTTCTTTGTGTCATCTTTGGTTTCTGTCATCAGTGTTGTATAGTTCAGAACATAGGTCTTTCACCTCTTTGGTTAGGTTTATTCATAGGTATCTTATTGTTTTGGGTGCAATTGTAGATAGAATTGATTCCTTTATTTCTCTTTCTGAAGTTTCATTATTGGTGCATAGAAATACAACAGATTTCTTTATGTTGATTTTATATCGTACAACTCTGCTGAATTCATGTATCTTTTCTGGCATTTTTTTTTTGGTGGAAAATGTAGGGTTTTCTACATACAACATCTTGTCATTTTTGAATGGTAAAAGTTTGACTTCTTCCTTGCCAGATTGGATGCATTTTATTTCTTTTTGTTGTCTGAATGCTGTTGCTAGGACTTCTAGTACTATGTTGAATAACAGTGGTGAGAGTAGACATCCCTGTATTGTTCCTGATTATAGAGGAAAAGCTCTCAGTTTCCCCATTGAGGATATTAGCTGTGGGTTTTTTATATATGGCCTTTTTTATACTGAGGTATGTTCCCTGTAAACCTACTTTGTTGAGGGTTTTTACCATGAATGGATGTTGTACTTTGTCAAATGTTTTTTCTGCATCTATTAAAATTATCATATGGTTCTTATCCTTTCTTTTATTAATGTGATGCATTACATTGGTTGATTTGCAAATATTCAACCACCCCTGAAGTCCAGGAATAAATCCCACTTGATCATGGTGAATGACTCTTTTAATGTATTTTTGGATCTGGTTTGCTAGTATTTTATTGAGAACTTCTGCATCCATGTTCATCAGGGATACTAGCCTTTAGTTCTCTTTTAGTGCAATCTTTATCTAGTTTGGGAATCAAGGTAATGCTGGCCTCATAGAATGAACTTGTAAGTTTTCCTTCCTTTTCTATTTTTTTTTTTGTAATAATTTGAGAAGAATGAGTGTTAACTCTTCTTTAAATGTTTGGTAGGATTCACCTGTGAAGTCATCTAGCCCTGGACTTTGTTTTTTGGGAGGTTTTTTTTTTTTTAATTGTTGATTCAATTTCTTTGTTGGTTATTGGTCTTTTCAGTTTTTCTATTTCTTCCTATTTCAGTTTTGGTAGTTTATATGTTTGTAAGAACTTATCTATTTCTTCTATGTTGTCCAGTTTGTTGGCATGTGGTTTTTCATAATATTCTCTTATAATCATTTTTATTTCTGTGGTGTTGGTCCGTGAAATCACTAACACCGTAGAAATGCTAATTAAAATTTTTTAAATTTGATATCAGCTATCAATTTGACTTGCTATGTCCCTGTTGTGTAAGATTTAGCCTGTCATGGCCTCACTTCCTGCCATAGCTTTAATAGAAACACTCTGATGCTCTTCCCTGTGGCCTGGACCACAAGATTCTGGCACTGAGTACCACCAAGAGTGGCCATTTAGAGAAAATCTATCCTCTTAAAAATAATAAGTGTCTAATAGACTTGTTATTTAAAGCTTATTAAGAACGTACTGTATAAATGAGTACTGAGAAAATGTCTTTTGCTTTTTGAGTATTGAAGTCGTGGAACAAGGAAAGTGGAAAGGAAAAAATAGTTCAAAATTCGTGGAAAATAGAGGAACATTATGTGAAACCAAAATGACAAGGCAGGTAGGCCCCTTAGGCCTGAAACAAAATGTTAATCACTGCCTTTGAGGCTATCCATATTGAAGAGATATTGATACCATGACCGTAACAACAAAGATTTATTTAATTGGAATCTAATATCTCACTGCACATTATTTTAATCCTCATTCACATTACCTACATGTTAACATCTTTAAAAAAATTTTTTAGTGTTTATTTATTTTTGAGAGAGACAGACAGAGCGTGAGCTGGGGAGGAGCAGAGAGAGAGGGAGACACAGAATCTCAAGCATGCTCCAGGTTCTGAGCTGTCAGCACAGAGCCCGACACAGGGCTTGAACTCATGAACCATGAGATAATGACCTGAACTGAAGTCGGACAATTAACTGAGCCTCCCAGGCACCCCATGTCTTTTAAAATTTTAGAAACAAATAATTTTTTATTAAAAATTTTTTTTTACTGTTTATTTATTTGAGAGAGAGAGACAGAGACACAGACTGTGAGCAGGGGTAGGGCAGAGAGAGGGAGACACAGAATCCTAAGCAGGCTCCAGGCTCTGAGCTGTCAGCACAGAGCCCAACGCAGGGATGAACTCACGAACCATGAGATCATGACCAGAGCAGATGTCAGAAACTTAACCAACTGAGCCACCCAGGCGCCCTGAGAAATAAGTTATTTTTTAAATCCTGTGAGTTTTTATAGGTGATCCCAGAGGATGGGTGGCCCATTGGTTATCCCATCAGAATCACACCATTCCCATATGATTATATCCTATCTGACCTGACTCCTTGTAGCAGAAAGACCTCCTGCAAGAACTAGTCTAGCCCCCAAAGCATCACTGAACAGTGTGCTCAGAGACACTTCCCCATCAAGGGTGGATTCTCCTTACTGAATCACCTATTCAGGATCTCAGATCCTCAGGTACAATGAAGTATAGCTTTGAAATGGTAGGTGACATTCTGCTGCTTATTGTGTTTTCACACAATGCTGCTCTTGATCATGTTGTCACTTCACATGAAGGGACCCAGATGGAGAATAAGTTGACTTTTGCTGTCTTCTCAGAAATGAACAAAAAAGCTCTCTGGGAGAGTTGGATCTTGAATTTTCTATCTCGATTGAGCAATATTTCGCCTGCCTGCAAACCTACCACACGCTACACGCTTTCCAATTACCTTTAGACTTGCTAAATGCATTTATAGACTGAGAACGAGCAGTTGGAAAAATGTGGTAGATAAAATAAAGTCTTTTTCACACTGCCCCTTTTATTATTGTGTTATAAAAACCCAGGCTCAAAATAGATTGAGGTAGATTTATCTTTTAATGAAAATCACCAGGAGGTTGGAAGTCAAATATTCTTATCTTTTTCTCGCGTCTCCGAGGCAGGACTCGTTTGCAGTGCTGACCTCACAGTACAGTCCTAGAGGGAACTACAATGATATTGTGGACTGACTTCCTTCAGAAGGGACTTTTAAAAGAGACAATGAAGCTAGCATGCCTCCTTTTAGACTCCGTTGTCCAGGCTTGTGCATGTCAGCTTTTCCGAGAGCAAAGGGCAGAAAAGTTCAGGAGCAATTGTCTCCGGCAGAAAGAAGCAAGTTCTCAGGACATTGTCAGGCACCTGGCCTCAGCCGCTCTGAAGGCCTTCTGCTGCACTTATAGGTTTCAATGCCCACCTGAACTGCAGGTTGGAGGCTGGGCAGGTCCATCCCACTGGGTCCTTTCACACATTCCAGCTGCGGGGTCGCCTCACAGGGCAGCTGCCTAGTTAACTGCCCAGACCCTTTACCACACGGCGATGCACCTGCTGGTTCCTGCTGCCCTTGCGGCTTCCTGACTCCTGAATGGGACTCTCAGAAATATGTCTAGTGTGAGAGTGATTTCACCAACTTTTTTTTTGTCATAGTTTTTCAACTTACATAAGCCAGTGGGGAAATAATTCTGTGCTTCTTTGTGTTTTCACTTTCTTCTTGCATGGATTTCAAAGTTCATAACAGAGAAGAGAGGTTGGGTGTTGGTGTTGGGAGAAATGAAAGCAGAGGAAATCAGGAAAAGTAGGCAAGGGAAGAGAAGAGGTTGGGTGTTGGGAATGGGATAAATGAAAGCAGAGGCAATAAGAAAAAGTAGGCAAGGGAATGGCATTTAAAGGAGATTGTTATCAGTCAGCATTTCAACAAATATCTGTGGAAAAATCACTCTGGGGGAATATAGTAATGAGAATTTAATGTCTAATGATTGTAATTTTATGCCTAAATACACTCAACATGACAAAGAATTCTCTTAATCTTAATTAGGAATAGGTGGGAGCATTTTAATTTTTTCCACAAACTGCATAGCTCCTGGAACTAATTGCTTCCAAGAGCAATAGATAATAGAAAAACACGATTGCATCGTATGTTCTGAAGAACATAAATAGCATCCCACTGATTTCTTAACTCCCTGAACCAGAGAAGCATCTCAGTCTAGCTGGTAGTAATTAAAATTCCATATATCTATCTATCTAAATGGAAGGTTTTACATTTTATGTAATTACTGCACAATCACCTTACTATGAATGAATCCCATGTGCAAATGGCAAAACAAACTTGAAGAACTGATTTGGTTAAGTACTTTTATATCTATTACTCCTGAATAAAAGTCTCAATGAAATTGTATACTGCTTAACATTTTAAGGAATTTTGTACTTTGATGAAACAAATATGTTTTCTATATAGATACGCTTGTCTGACACTTGTGTATTTATAATAAAATCTACTCCTACCCTACTCGTGTCTTCCTTTTTTGTTTTATTTTTTAATGTTTATTTGTTTTTGAGAGAGAGGGGGGGTAGGGGCAGAGAGGGAGGCACAGAATCCAAAGGAGGCTCCAGGCTCTGAGCTGTCAGCACAGAACCCAATGTGGGGCTCGAACCCACAAACTGCAAGGCCATGACCTGAGTGGAAGTCGAACACCTAACCAACTGAGCCACCCAGGCACCTGTATCTTCCTTATTTATTTATTTATTTTATTATTATTTTTTTAATGTGAAATTTGTTGTCAAATTGGTTTCCATACAACACCCAGTGCTCATCCCAAAAGGTGCCCTCCTCAATACCCATCACCCACCGACCCTCCCCTCCCACCCTTCATCAACCCTCAGTTTGTTCTCAGTTGTTTTTTTTTTAATTTTTTAACGTTTATTTATTTTTGAGACAGAGAGAGACAGAGCATGAACAGGGGAGGAGCAGAGAGAGAGGGAGACACAGAATCTGAAACAGGCTCCAGACTCCGAGCTGTCAGCACAGAGCCCGACGTGGGGCTCGAACTCACGGACCGTGACATCGTGACCTGAGCCGAAGTTGGATGCTTAACCGACTGAGCCACCCAGGCGCCCCTGTTATCAGTTTTTAAGAGTCTCTTATGCTTTGGCTCTCTCCCTCTCTAACCTCTTTTTTTTTTTCTTCCCCTCCCCCATAGACTTCTGTTAAGTTTCTCAAGATCCACATAAGAGTGAAAACATATGGTATCTGTCTTTCTCTGTATGGCTTATTTCACTTAGCATCATGCTCTCCAGTTCCATCCACGTTGCTACAAAGGGCCATATTTCATTCTTTCTCATTGCCACGTAGTACTCCATTGCTTATATAAACCACAATTTCTTTATCCATTTGTCAGCTGATGGACATTTAGGCTTTTTCCATAATTTGGCTATTGTTGACAGTGCTGCTATAAACATTGGGGTACACGTGCCCCTATGCATCAGTACTCCTGTATCCCTTGGGTAAATTCCTAGCAGTGCTATTGCTGGGTCATAGGGTAGGTCTATTTTTAATTTTTTGAGGAACCTCCACACTGTTTTCCAGAGTGGCTGCACCACTTTGCATTCCCACCAACAGTGCAAGAAGGTTCCCGTTTCTCCACGTCCTCTCCAGCATCTATAGTCTCCTGATTTGTTCATTTTGGCCACTCTGACTGGTGTGAGGTGATATCTGAGTGTGGTTTTGATTTGTATTTCCTTGATGAGGAGCGACATTGAGCATCTTTTCATGTGCCTGTTGGCCATCTGGATGTCTTCTTTAGAGAAGTGTCTACTCATGTCTTCTGCCCATTTCTTCACTGGGTTATTTGTTTTTCGGGTGTAGAGTTTGGTGAGCTCTTTATAGATTTTGGATACTAGCCCTTTGTCTGATATGTCATTTGCAAATATCTTTTCCCATTCCGTTGGTTGCCTTTTAGTTTTGTTGATTGTTTCCTTTGCTGTGCGGAAGCTTTTTATCTTCATGAAGTCCCAATAGTTCATTTTTGCTTTTAATTCCCTTGCCCTTGGGGATGTGTCAAGTAAGAAATTGCTGTGGCTAAGGTCAGAGAGGTTTTTTCCACCAAAAGTCTGCTAGAACTGATACATGAATTCAGCAAATTCGCAGGATACAAAATCAATGTACAGAAATCAGTTGCATTCTTATACACTAATAATGGAGCAACAGAAAGACTATAGAAAGCTAATGAAGGAAATTGAAGAAGATATAAAGAAATGGAAAAACATCTCGTGCTCATGGATTGGAATAATAAATATTGTTAAAATATCAATACTACCCAAAGCTATCTGCACATTCAATGCAATCCCAGTCAAAATTGCACCAGCATTCTTCTTGAAGCTAGAACAAGCAATCCTAAAATTTGTATGGAACCACAAAAGACCCCGAATAGCCAAAGCAATATTGAAGAAGAAGACCAAAGTGGGAGGCATCATAATCCCAGATTTTAGCCCCTACTACAAAGCTGTAGTCATCAAGACAACATGGTATTGGCACAAAAACAGACACATAGACCAATGAAATAGAATAGAAACCCCAGAACTAGACCCACAAAAGTATGGCCAACTAATCTTTGACAAAGCAAGAAAGAATATCCAATGGGAAAAAGACAGTCTCTTTAACAAATGGTGCTGGGAGAACTGGACAGCAACATGCAGAAGAATGAAACTAGACCACTTTCTTATACCATTCACAAAAACAAACTCAAAATGGATAAAGGACCTGAATGTGAGACAGGAAACCATCAAAACCCTAGAGGAGAAAGCAGGAAAAAACCTGTCTTCCTTTTTTAATGAACCACAGAACTACTTGACATCCAGTCAGGGAAACAAACTGTTTAGCCTTGCTAAACAAACTTGATTAAATTTAAACTCCTCTACTCATCTGAAATTGGCAGACCCTCCCTCAGAACATACTGGAGCCTCCCTGAAACCAAGCATTGTGTGAAGAAAGGAGGTTTCTTGGGGTAAAAAATGAAAAAGAAATGTTTAATTTCTTCCTCTTACTTTAGTTTTCCCTAAGATACACTAACTTTATTCATTTGTGCCATGAAAATTATGTTCATAACTGGATCTGGTTGAAAAAGTTTATTTTAACCGTATTAGTTGAAAATATATGAAGACGTTTTCCTAGTGAAACTTATAATCCAGAATAACAAAATTAAAATTAGAAAAGAAACATAACCAAAACCATTCATGTGGGCACAGGTTTTTACATATGTGTAAATTGATGGGAAGTGCAGCACACTGTCCCCCAGTCTGAGAAGCATACCTATGTTCTTTCTTTAGTAGGAGTCCTATTTAAAAAAAAAGTTATAAGACTCCTATGTTTTAGATACACTTAGAAGTGCATATCTGACATTATGAATGAAGATGAAATAGGTACTGCTATGGTAAACAAACTTTATTTTGTCTTATTTGCATAGCAAAGTTGTGTAACCAAAATGAGAAGGTCTCTATCTACTGTTTGTTGTTGTTTTGTTTGATAAGGTGACCTATGATAAATCAAAGTGACCAGTGGTACCATGAGATTGTTGAAAATGTTTGACAGAGAGGAGGCACTTTACAACCTTATATTAAAAGAGTGAACAAGTGAATGAATGATAACTTGGATTTATGATTATCATTATGGCATAATAAACTTAGGAAAGTGTGAAAGGTGAGCTTAATATTTTAAAATTTGCAGCTTTCGATACTTTTTAAAAACGAGCATCCAATGTTATACTGAATTCCTATATATAAAGTTATGAATTTTAGTCATAAATAATGAGTTTGTTGAATTAGACATAGGATATTTTCCTAATTCAGTCTCTTTTTTGGCAATCAAAATTATGGACCTGAGTGTCCATGGTAACTAAATCTTCAAATATTTTTAAAATGTGTCTTCCCCAGGGCACCTAAGTGGTTCAGTCAGTTAAGCATATAAGCATAGCTCAGGTTATGATCTCACGGCTCTTGTGAGTTTGAGCCCCACATCAGGCTCTTTGCTGTCAGCACAGAACCTGCTTCAGATCCTCTGTCCCCCTCTCTGTCTGTCCCTCTCCTGCTCACGTGAGTGCATACTCTCTCTCTTTCAAAAATAAATAAACATTAAGAAAAATCCCCCCCTCAAAAACTTCTGTTTGAGCACCTGCTATGTGCCATACAGTTTTAAATGCTGAGAAAAGTGAATAATAGAAGCAGGACCTTCTGCCTTCCCAAACTTAATATTCTAGAGAAGTAGAGAGTAAGTGAAAAGTAAGTAACATATAGGTATCAAATAGTGAAGAGTGTTGGGGGTAAAAAATAAGGCAGGAAAGTGAAATAGGTATAAATTTAATATAATTTAATAAAAAAGGCCCACTGAGACTGTGATATTTAGGAAAAGAACAGAAGATGAAGAGAAAGTGAGCCATAGAAGTATCCAGGTATGGAGGGAACACACTTGTAGGACTGACTTTATGTCTAAATGAGATGGGAGGGGATGGGAATTTCCACTACTTGGATACCTGCATTTTATTTTGGCATCAAGATTCATTCGAATGTTAGTCTTCCAGAGCATGCGTTCAAAACAAGGTTAATCCCCATGACTTCCACATTCTCCCTGAGTCAGGAAGGAGGATCTTACTGTATTTTGTCATGTAACTGTCCATAATGTCAAACCTCTAATCGTATAAATATTTGATACAGGCATTGAAATAAAAGCAACAAAGATCAGGTCTAAATTAGACTCAGGAGGCCGAGATATATTTCTCATACTCACGATCATCCTGAAAATCCCAAAACAGGCTCCTCAGTGAGGTCACCTGATCACAAGGGCAGAGTAAAGAAGAGAGCAAGAGCTAATGTTTGTGAGTCCGAACTTTCTTCTTAAAGCCAGAATTAGGACTCAACACCTGGTGTCTGACTGTTCAGAAAAGTCTGGAGGCCAAGGGAAGGGAGCGCTACCTTGGCAGCAGTAGCTCAGAATAAGAAAACCAGACTTCCTGCCCACTGAGCCCTGGAAGTCTAGATTTTAGAACAAGGCATTACTAAGGGCCCTGTGTCCTGGAACATCTACAAAGTCAGTATGGGCAAGTGGTTTTGTACCTAAAAAGTTGTCCATAACACCTCCCCTTGAGATGAAAAGACAGGCATTCTGTGTAATTGGCAGGTGGTTTCTATTTTTTTTTTTTTTACTCATAATTGCAAATAAAGGAGTTTACATTATTTTTTTTTAATTCAAGTTGGTTAAATACAGTGTAGTCTTGGCTTTAGGAGTAGAACCCAGTGATTCATCTCTCACATATGACACCCAGTGCTCATCTTAGAAAGTGTCCTCCTTAATGCCCATCACCCACTTAACCCATCCCCCGCCTCCCTCCAGCAACCCTCAGTTTGTTCTCTATATTTAAGAATCTCCTGTGCTTTGCCTCCCTCTGTGTTTATATCTTATTTTTCCTTTCCTTCCCCTATGTTCATCTTTGTGTTTCTTAAATTCCGCATATGAGTGAAATCATATGATATCTTTCTTTCTCTGACTTATTTTGCTTAGCCTAATGCCCTTGAGTTCTATCAATGAATGAATAAAGAACATGTGGTTTATATATACACCACATTATATATATAATGGAGTTCTACTTGGTGATGAAAAAGAAGGAGTTTAGATTTAAATACATGGTGGAACATCTTTTGTCCTTTCACACAGAAAGGATAGGTGTTTGTGGCCTGAAGTTTTGGGCCAATGCTAGATTACTCACGAGGAAAACAGCCAGCATGATAGGAACACAGTTTTTGTTTTGTTGTGTTTTGTTTTGTTTTTTAAGAATTTGATAAGGGGCACCCGGGTGGCTTAGTTGGTTAGGCATCCGACTTTGGCTCAGGTCACGATCTCACAGTTCCTGAGTTCAAGCCCCATAATGGGCTTTGTGCTGACAGCTCAGAGCCTGGAGCCTGCCTCGGATTCTGTGTCTCCTACTCTCTCTGCCCCTCCCCTGCTCATGCTCTGTCTCTCTCTGTCTCTCAATAATAAATAAACGTTAAAAAAAATTAAAAAAAAGAATTTGATAATTGATTTTAAAAATGGATAAACCCAAAACTGTTTACTTTGTAACAATTATTTTACTACATACTAGTGTTTCTATTTTTGATTATATATGGAAGCACACTTTACATTTTAAGGGTTAAGCTCTGTAAAGAATGTACTTCTTGCCTGGCTAGAGCTAACAGGTTTCTTTCTCAAGCTGTAAAGATTTTCATTGTAGACAACCAGGTGATATTAATATATAATGCCTATCAACAAAGTATTTTGAGATCCTGCAGATCAAATTTTGCATTGTAGCAATTTGTGGAATAAGAACAAGCTAATGCAGCATGAAGGAAACAGTTAAGCAACTTCTCTTGAGAATACAAATGAGACAGAAAAGATCTGGTCAACACTAATTGATGGCTAATAACTAACTCATTTGCACATCTCTAGTACACTTATCATTTATTAAACGTCAAACGCTACATTGAGAAGATAATTTCAAACTCCATGAATTTTCGTCATTAATTACCATCTTTTTGTAAAATCAAATATATCCTCAACTGTAAGACTCTGTTACTTTAGGTGAAATTAAAACAAAACAAATCTTCCAATTATGCTATAAACACTAAATGCCAAGTAGCACTCTGACTTTAGACTTGTTAGAATATTAAAATATGTTTGCCTTGGATTCAGTTAAATATAGTAGTTAAATAATTTGTGCATTAAAAGTATCACGGACGTACTATGTGTTGGATACTATGAGAGACACCCTAGTCATAACAGAACTGGTACAGTACAATCTCTGTCCCCAAGCTGTCATCAGTTTGCAAAAGTAGATATAAAGTTAAATATGTAATAATAATAAAGTTTTTACAGTGCTTTGATATAGGAAATATGAATTGATGTTTGAACTGGGACCCAAATGATAAATAGATTCTAGCCAGCTAATATGTAGTGGGTGTCAGGAAGGGTGTTCTAGCTAGGAGGAGTAAACCAGAGGAAATAGGAAAATGATGGTGCTAAAAAGTTTTAGTATGGCTAGAACATACTATTTGGGTCATAAAATTTAAGTGTCAAGAAATGTGATTAAAGAAACAAAGAGATACAAGTTCCTGAAGGGTTGATAAGCCAAGAGTAATAGAAAACTACACTGAAATCTGTAATAGCTATCATTTAATACAGTCAGGGTCCTAGCCACCCTGAGTGCATCTTCTCCTTGAAATACCCTGTTTCCTTTGGAGTGAAGTGGAATTAAATGTTTGTTGTAAGGAAAATGTTTACCTGGAGGATCAACCTGTAATTAAGAGAACTTTGTGACCTGAGACATACAGGTGTGCACATAGAGTGCATCTTGACACATGCAGAGAAGCTTCGGCTCTGCATCTGGGAAGCTGGAGGCAGGATGTTGTCTGAAAATTATTCTTTCATCTGAATACTCCAACAGACGGGATTTTAAAATTTGCGTTCACGTAACAGAATACTAAATAGTAGTGAAAATGAATCAAATAGTGCTATATGTATCAACACCAATTTAGGCCATATCATACTAAGAGAAAAATCCAGTGGTAAAATGATACATAAAAGTATAATTCTACTTTTATTAAGTTTAAACCATGCATAATAAACTATACATTATTTAATAGTATAAACATATAAATTTACCATGGAAAATCAAGGGTTCTATATTCTATTTTGCTATGAACATATGTTAATATATATGTTAAGGTTTGTATATTTTGTTATGAGAAAATAGGTTTTTTACAATATTTCTTCCTATCGAGTACCTTCAGTGTATAGTATATAACAAATCCTTCTCCTATTTAATTATTTTAATTTTTTTAACGTTTATTTATTTTTGAGACAGAGAGAGACAGAGCATGAACGGGGGAGGGGCAGAGAGAGAGGGAGACACAGAATCCGAAGCAGGCTCCAGGCTCTGAGCCATCAGCCCAGAGCCCGACGCGGGGCTTGAACTCATGGACCGCAAGATCGTGACCTGAGCTGAAGTCGGCCGCTTAACCGGTTGAGCCACCCAGGCGCCCCCTATTTAATTAATTTTTGTCAGTCATCACATCTTAGCATATCTATGTGTCAGACTCTATGAGGGTATTACACTCTCTAGTTAACAGATAATTTGAAAATTAGAGATTTCAGAGCAAATAAGTGAGATAGCCAGGACTAGACCAGGCCTTTTTGTCTGTAGCCCCGAGCTTCTTTCTGCGTAGACATGACTGATTATTGACTATGAAAGTTCCCTCTGCCCCAAACTGTTAAAGAAGAACAGTCTTGAGCCCTGCTACCCAAGTCAATAGTCATTAGCCTTATGTTGCTATTGAACACTTTGGCAGCTATGAGTTCAGTATTTGGGGATGTGTCACTCTATGTGTCCCTGAAATTTCTTCCCCAAACATGGCTCCCTTTTTGATAAAACAAGCTTCTTTGAGGGGCACCTGGGTGGCTCAGTCAATTAGGCGACCAACTTTGGCTCAGCTCATGATCTCGCATTTGGTGAATTCAAGCCCTGCGTCTGGCTCTGTGCTGACAGCTCAGAGGCTGGAGCCTGCTTCGGATTCTGTGTCTCCCTCGCTCTGCCCGTCCCCTGCTCATGCTCTGTCTCTCTCTGCCTCAAAAATAAATAAAAACATTTTAAAAATTAAAAAAAAAAACAAGCTTCCTTGTTTGAGAGTTTTACCTTCTTTTGGAGCTGGGCTATTCACATAATAAGTTTTGGATTAGTCCTCAGCTTTCTCTTTTTCCCTCCTCAGAGGAAGAATACATCTGTGTGAACTCTCAGGGGGTCCCTTTCTTTATCTTTTTAGTTGACTGTTAATTAGCAATAGCCATTTTTTGTATTTTTCTAGAGTATCAGTTATGATGTTTAACAATAGTCATTTAATCCTATTTTTTCTTAAAACTGCTATTTCCCCTATACCTGTTATATGATACCAGTATACTATTTTGATTCACCAAATGATCCAGGATAGAACCTAAGTCAGTCTAGGGTGCATAAGTTATACTTATGGCACAGAATTCCATATCAATTATTTCTGTTGAACTGTTGTTTATCCCTCAGCTCACATCTATGGCTTCCTAAGGGGTTCCCTCGGACCAACTGACAGAGAGAGAAAATTCAGGTCTAATTCTCTGATGAGTCAGCTTTAGAGGAGTCTGAAAATGTACATCTGCTGTACTTCAGCACAATCCGAGCGTGGTCCTACAGGACAGTGGTAAGAGGGAACCCTCCCGGTGAGCAGAGTTGGGAGTAGTATGCTTGGTCATTCATTCTGTATCAAAGTGACACATGATTTAACTAGTTGAATAGGAACCTAGAAGGACAAAGATCGGAACATAGAAAAAAAGGAAGTCTGGAGTATTACTTTCAGATAGATTTAGATTATTGTGTATCTCATGTTTGACAGAGACAAAAAACCTCTGTCACAGAAGAATATGTCAACTACTAGGTGGACAAGATGACCCATCCTACTGATGAGCGTCAACTCATTTCTCAGCCAGTCCAGTGTTTGTACAATGCACCCATGAACAAGTTGTCTGTGGTGGCTGAGATGGAACTATGCATGGGCCCAACAGTGTGGGTTCCTTCTCACTAAGGCTGAGTAACTATTGCCACTGCTGAATGTACAACCTATCAATGGTAGCAACCAATGTGGGCCCTCAATATGGTACACACTCAAGTTGAGCAATTTGAAGGCATATTGAAATGATACATGGTGAAGTTATTGGACCCTTTCAAATTAGATCCTTCAAGAGGAGACAATAATTTAAATTTAGCAGAATTAACATAATTCTGGGTATGGATTTGCTTTCCTACATTCAGTACTTCACCAACCTTATCATCCAGGGTCTTAAAAAACTCCTAATTCATTAGAATAGGATCATCAAAATTTCCTTGCACTAACAGGCCAATTTTATGGCAAACAAGGTGAGGTAATGCATGCATTTCCATTACCACTGACTCTACTTGTTTTACTCCACACTGTATCACCATAAAGTGTTAATGTGATAATAGAAGGACCTCTTAACTCCTCAGTAAAATGACAGCTCAGAGCTAAGACACCATGCAGTTTGGTATGCTATCTTTTAAGATGTGTAATATCCATTAAACTAATTACCAATATATAATATTAGTTTAATATCCATTAAACTAATGACCAATAATATAATGTTATATATATATATTATATATATATATAATCCAAAACTAATGACCAATATATAATGTCCCTAACATCTAGACTTCCAGTCTTGTTATCAAGTAATAACAGTACCATTGGTACTTTTCCTGTTCCTTTTCCTATCAAGTAATAAAAGTACCATTGGTACTTTTCCTATTGCTTTTCCTATTACTCCTGTCAGTCTATTTTGGAAATCTTTGTTTCTGGTATTCACAATTCAGACTCTATTAGATGAGAAGTCTTGATTTCTAATGTGGGAATGTTTCTTCCAGCGGACACAATAAAGATCCCACTGAACCTGAAGCTAAGATTACTACCTCATTGAGTTGGGCTGCTCATGCCAATGAGTTATGATTTTGGCAGGGGAAATTGACCCTAAACTTGACAGAGAGATAGATTTGGTGCTATACAATGGGGAAGGAGGAGGTATGTCTGGGACCCAGAAGATTCACGGGGTGTCTCTTGTTGCTTCAGTCCTCAGAAATAAATCTGAGTGGAAAATTGCAGCAATCAGAGTCCACCATGGATAAGTCAACTAAGTGCTCAAACTCCTTGAAGATTTGGGTCACCTCTTAGACAAGAAACCCACATTAGCTGAAGAGAGGGAATTCTAAGAAGGAGATGATGAATACCAATTATGATTTGGAATGGTTTACAGATGATAGGACTAAAGTTGCCAAATTAATCCTCTTCTGTAAAGCTTACAGCCATCTGACAATTTGGATTGGTTATGGATTGGAATTAATGGAGGTTACCAGCCTATACAAGTGGTACATTAGATTAAATACCTTGTGCACTGCCTCATTTCTTCCCTGCCTCATGTCTCATGCTAGTAATTGATTTAGCAAACAATACTGCACAGACTGTGCCTAATATTAAGCATGCATTGCTTCTTTCATACTGCTTGGGTGCTTTTCTGGCACATGCCTTGGGACATCTGTGGGAGCTACCTGAGAATTCACTTATGCTAACCAAAAGTTCAGGAAGTTTATCACTCATGGAGAAACTCTCAATGGAGGATAGAGTCTGATGCATAATTGCTTCTTCTTTACATTCCTTGAATTTTGAGATGCTTCTAAATTTCCTCAGTCCAGGTGGGACTGAGCACTCAGTTTCCACAGAAACAATTTGAAAACACATCTTTATATAGTTCTCTTCTTTCCTGTTATGCTTTCCCTATGTCTTACTCTATTCAGTCTGCTATAACAAAATATAATAGACTATGTGGCTTATGAATAATAAACTTTTCATCTTTACTTTTCATAGTTCTGGAGGGTGAGATATCCAAGAACAAAGCACCGCCAGATTGGGTGTCTGCTGAGGGCCTGCCTCCTGGTTCAAAGACAGCCATCTTCTTGTTAGGTAATCACATGGTGTAGAAGGTCAGGAAGCATTCTGGGGCCCTTCTTCTATAAGGACTAATCCCATTCATGATGGCTCCACCCTCATGACATAATCATTTCCCAAAGTCCCCACCTCCAAATACCATTACATTGAGGATTAGATTTCAACATATGGATTTTGAAGGGACACAAGCATTCTGTCTCTGGCACCCTGTTTCCTCACTTCCACTCCCTGGGAACATGTGCCCAATACACTATTTGCATTAAAACCACTTTGAACTGTGTTTTAAAGGGAACCTATATTATGAATATGACATGAATATGCATATTTTTTCTCTGGATAGATTCCTTAAATTTGTTATCCCCACATATCCATAGATGTGCCAGTTTAGAAAGCATCAGGATAGGTAAGATATCTAGAGGTGTAGAGATAAAAGAAGAGGGAAAAGGGGTGCCTGGGTGGCTCAGTTGGTTACATGAATGAGCCTTGATTTCGGCTCAGGTCATGGTCTCATGGTTGGTGAGTTCAAACCCCACCCCCACCCCCTATGCTCTATGCTCTGTGCTGACAGTGTGGAAGCCTGCTTGGAATTCTCTATCTCTCTATCTCAAAAATAGATAGATAGATAGATAGATAGATAAAAAAAAGAAAAAGAGAACAGAAGAGTTCTGCCACCCCACCCCCCCTGCAGCCTGTATTACAACCACTGCCCTACACCATTGTCTCCTTCCCTATTCATGGGTGCTACAAGGCCATGCCCATGCTGCTGGCTGGCCAGGGCTGGAGCTGGAAGAAAGAAGTGGTGACCAAGGAAGCCTGGCTGCAGGACTCACTCAAGGCCTCCAGTTTGTATGGGCAGCTTCCTGAGTTTCAGGATGGAGATCTTATCCTGAACCAATCCAATGCCATCTGAAAGCTGCTCCCTTGGGCTCTATGAGAAAGACCAGTGGGAGATGACTGTGGTGTGTGTGGTGAAAGACGATGTGGAGGATCTTTGCTGCAAATACCTTGTCTTTATCTATACAACTACAAGGCAGGCAAGGAGAAGTATATAAAGGCATGACCAGAGCACATGAAGCTTTTTGAGATCCCACTGTCCCAGAACCAGGGGGGCCAGGCCTTTATCTCGGGCAACCAGATGTCCTTCGCAGACTACAACCTGCTGAACTTGCTGATTCACCAGGTCCTGGCCCCCAGCTGCCTGGACTCCTTCCCCCTGCTCTTGGCCTGTGTGGTGTCTGTCAGTGTCTGGCCCAAGCTCAGGCCTTCCCCTTCTCCTGGCACACAAAGCTCCCCATCAACTGCACCAGGAAGAAGTGAGAACATGGGACGCTCTCTGTACAGGGTGAGGGCTGCCTGCCTTCCTGTCTCCAGGAACAATAAAATTTACAAGTGAGGTGGAAAAACAAATAAAAGAAGAAGAAGACTGAAGAAAAATCCTCAGAAACACATTTTAGATAAGGACATAAACACAGAAGCCCATGAAACAAAGTGAGGGTGTGGTCACTGAATGAGAGGTAATAAAAGAAGGCTCACATTCTGTATCTTGGAAAGTTTGACCAGGTATATTTTCAAATTCTGTGACCATACCAAAATCAAACTTAAAAGTCATGATAATTTAGAAACATATCAAAGTGATAAAAATAAATCATTGTTAAAAATCATTACTTGGAGATAAGTACAAGACTTTTTTTTTATGGTGCATTCCATCTAGCTGGAAACAAAGTAGATATTAACAGAGATATTTGGAAGTGGAGAATCTTATTCAGTGGATAATTTCAGTAGGTCTGCAGTTATTTGGCCTTGGTAGTAGGTATTTGGTTTAGGGAGGACTTCAGTTTTATTTAAACTTATAATTCAAAAATGGTTCTGGTTAGGGGGTACCTAGGTGGCTCAGTTGGTTAAGCATCTGACTTTGGCTCAGGTCATGATCTCACAGTTTGTGGGTTTGAGCCCCCCGTCGGGCTCTGTGCTGATAGCTCAGAGCCTGGAGCCTCCTTCGGATTCTGTGTCTCCCTTTCTCTGCTCCTCCCCTGCTCACATACTCTCTTAAAAATATACATTAAAATTTTTTTTAAATGATTCTGGTTAGGAGTGGGGGTGAAAATTATATAATGTCCATAAGCAGGAATTGAATTCCATTTTATGGGATAATAGTTTCTCAGACCCTACTCTTCAGATTACTAAAAAAAAAAAAAAAAAAAAAAAAAGAAAAGAAAAGAAAAAAAGAAGAAAAATGCAGCTAGTTTGTGTTCTTTAGTTCTTTGTTAGTGGAGTATTGCTTGTCTTGATTTTACCACCTGACTATAAACCATGCCCCATGTAGCCTGTGTCCTCTGCCTGTGTCCTCTGCCTGGCCTCCTTTATGCTTCCTGAACTCTCTGGGAACTCTAGAAATAGAATACTTGTTACCGAAGGATCTGATTACTTATTTTCTTGTATGTCTCTTCCAAGGAAACCTCATGTTTAGTAGAGTGCCTAATAAGTAGTATTACTTCATAAATTTTGAATAAGCGTAACCATTATAAGATGAAGTATTTTTAGATTTTACCTACCATGAAGATTTGCAAATACATACATATCAAATGAGTTTATAAACTCACATAAGAAAAACATGCCATAAGTGTCTACAAAATTAAATTGCCACATAAATGAGTGCCTAGGATATTGATAAAAAGTAGCACTAAGAACTATGAATACAGGCAATTATTATAACAATCCTCAAGATTGCATTACAGTGATGGCCATAGAAAAGCTGGGAATACTTAGTTTTCTTTTACTTAAACCTATGTTTTAGCTTTGCAGAGCTCAGCAAATAAGGACTTAGAGTACATTAAAGGCCCATATATATTTTTTAATTTGACTTCTTGGCAGAGACTTAAGAAACATTTCTATTTATGTGCACATGGTAAATGCCAAACAGGTGAGCTTGCATCTACCATTATTGTTCTGTATCTGAGAGACAAATGATCTATTTGAACACAATGACCCTATGCCCAATTGTGGAGAAAACTAACATGGAACCCACAGTGAAACAACTCCAGCGTACGATCTTTCCGGGAAAACATCTGCTACCAACTGAGTGTGTTTACATTTTGGCAGCACTGACAGATGTGCTCATAGACAGCACATCTGTGTGGTGTTGGGAGGGTAGAGGTAGGGAAGTTGGGCCGGACAGACAGCAGAGAGCTTACTATAATACACTGAGTGTTTCTAGAAAATGCAAATTAGCACCTCATAGCATTTGTTTCTTCTTGTGCTGTTAATGCCTTCATGCTAACTAATTTGTTCCCATTGCCCAGAATGAGCAATAAAGTTAGGTCTGAGACTGCTCTTAAAAAATGTAGCCATGATCTGATTAATATTTTAGGGAAAAAAAAGAATAATTGTTAATGTAAAAATTAATATAGAAACTTTGTAGAATGTTTCAAATATTTTTATATTTGAAAATATTATTAGATAATATTTTGATCTATGAGAAAAAGAACACTGAATAAATTAATTTTCAACCTTTCTGCCTGCTGTTACATGTTTTCTTTTCTGCACTGTTATGTTCTGAAGTATTATCCAAAGTGTGTTGTGTAGAACATAATTTCACACTTAATAGAAGTTATATGTAAAATTACCAGTGTCTTTTCACATAGAAATTCCTTTCTTTATTGTAAGATTTCTCAGATCCTTTACTATGTTGATATATTTTCTGAATCTCCAAGGGAGAGATACACAAAATTCTTATCCAAAGACCATATTTTTGTGGAACATGTCCTGGACTAGTATTCTCTGTGTTTACTTGAGAACTTCTGCTTTGGTAATTGAGTCAGAAATCAGCAATCTGGAAACAAAAAAGTAAAAAAAAAAAAAAAAAGAGAGAGAGAGAGAGAGAGCATGAGCTCTATATTGGCATTCAATTATTTCACATAACTTGTTTATTGAAGTTTCAGAAACTAAGCAACTAAGTAACTGAGATATATGTTTTAAGAATGAATCAAACATTGGGGTTCCTGGGTGACTCAGTGGTTAAGCATTGACTCTTGATTTCAGCTCAGGTCATGATCTCACGGTTCGTAAGATCCAGCCCAGGGTCTGGCTCTGTGATGACAGCATGGAGCCTGTTTGGGATTCTCTTTCTCCTCTCTCTCTGCCCCTCCCTCACCCATGCTGTCTGTCTGTCTGTCTCTTTCTCTCTCTCTCAAAATAAAGAAATAAATGTTAAAAATAAAAGAATGAATCAAACAATTTTATTCTTACATCCAAGATTGTTTTTCTTTCATGGGCTTGTGCATATTGAAACTAGTGAATAGGGGAAATCATTAAGCTGCCCCCTTAATTTGGAGTTTAATTACTCCTATTCTTATAAAGAGGACACTAGTAAAAAAGTTTTTAAAATATAGGAAATGCATGAACTTTGCCATCTGCAGAACTTCAACCTTAAGATATTTCAGTAGTTGCTAATAGAGATGAATGAAACACCCAAATTCAATCAAATGTTTGCATAGGAATCTCATAATGAGAGTTTTATATAGCTGTAATGTAGTAGATTTTGTGATACATAAAGTCAGATTCTAACATAAAAGTAATCAAACTTGCATGAAAAAAATATAGGAAGAGTTTGGAGCAAGAATTGGCAATGTTTATCTAGCACCATCTAGGAGAGAGCTACTGACTTGGAAGACACAGAGGATGATTGCTCTATCTTGGGACAGGGATAGTTTATCAGACAGTCCCAACGTCTAAATTATATACCCCTCCTATATACTTACTTATGCTTTTGATTTGTGTTCATTAAATAATAATTTCATTAAATAAAAAGAGGCAGCATCAAAATGTGATGGGTAAGAATGTGGACACTGAAGTCAGACCACTTGGATTCAAATCCTGGTTCTTTCACTTCTAAGCTGTGTGACCCTCAGCAAATCACATAACCTCTCAATCTCATCTGTAAAACTGAAATATTGCCATATCCATCTTACAGCTTCACATCAGGTCTTATTTTATCCCAAGAATCAATAAGGATTACCCACGACATATGGATCCTTATAAATAAAAAGTAATCATGTAAATACAAATAAGGTCTATATTCATTATCCATTGTTAATGGTTCTCTAGCAAATGCTTTACAAGTGCAGAATGGTATAAAAGGGACCTCATGAGGAGCACCTAGGTGGCCCAGTCAGTTAAGCATCCAACTCTTGATTTCAGTTCAGGTCATGATCCCAGGGTTGTGGGATTGCACCCACATGTCAGGCTTGCCTTTGGCCGTGGAGCCTATTTGGAATGCGCTCTCTCTCTCTCTCTCTCTATGCACTTTCTTATATAAAAATAATAAAAATAAAAACAAAAAATCCCAAAAACCCCTGTTCCTTATAATGACAGATAAAGTGGAACCGAGGGCTTAAATGTAAGAGATAAGAGAAGAATTGGAAAAAAAAGGGGGGGATTTAATTTATTTTACAATTTTACAAATGATAAAACAATTACACCCAATTGCTATACATAAACAATAGGAAACAGTGTTGAACAGAATGAACTTGACAGAATAAATCTCATCTTTCAATTCCACAAATGATTTAAGAAATACTCAGTAGCAATTATCCTGTGCAGCAGTGCTATCTCTGTAAACTCTTTTTTTTCTCCTGCTATATACATTTGAAACACTTGTGCTTTTTGCCTACACAAAGAAACAGTATTTATTAAAAGGTGCTACTTAAATGGAGACACAGGGCCCGGAGCCACAATCTGAAAAGTCTAAGTCAAATACATTGCCAGCTTCAAAACTTTTTTTAATTTTTAATTTTTCTTTTTTTTTTCTTTTTTTAAGATTTGGCCATACTAGACCCTTATTGACACTCTAAGTATGAACAATAGAATTCAGTTATAAAGTAGATCCCTCTTCAGGTTAGTAACTGAAGTCTCAAAAGAACTTCTTTATTCTAAAGTGGTCTTATCTCCAGAGTGCTTAACAGCACAGCCTCTGAAGATGTTAGCATAACACAAATCTAGTGTGTGTATATTACAGACTCTGTGTATATAACACAGACACACATATATAACATTGTATATATGCATCACACATGTCTATTTGTACTATATAGATATATCTATAGCACATATATAATAAAATATCTATTTCTAGGTGGGCTTTATTTGGATTTTCTTTTGTCAGATATGCACAATAACCCTCTCTCACTCAATTTTCAAAACATTGGTAACTTGATAAGGTCTAATGAGGAAACTTTCAAACTTGTAGAGGTAACAACTAACAATACGCAACTCTTCCTACACCTCTTCCACAATTATAGATACCCCCAACAATAAGCACGTGAAAACAACTCTTATGAACCAAATACCACATTGTGTGCATTATGACTAACTGGCTCAATTAGAAATAAATTACTTTGTTCACCCTTTTCCTGTGGAGAAGTTTAATAACTAGTTGGTATGTACACTACCCATAGCATTATTTAAATAAATTTCTTATGTAAGCATATATGTAGAAATTCCCATTAGCGATTGATATACATTTCATATGATATACAATACAGAAAGACATTTGAATGCCCAGCACCTTCTTTGAGACTCAAAAACTTCCACAGTAATTTCATCAGTCCCATGGGCAGAATCACTAGATTTGCCCGGAAAATCTGTTACTGATTCTTTTTTTTTTTTTTTTTTTTTATTCGAGCAACATAATATTAAGTATAGAACAGGCTGGGTAATGGTGAAAATGTTTCCATGGCCTATTCATGTCAACAGCACAGTAACAACCATGTTCTCTAAAGGACAAGAATCTTTCACAATCAGCTGCCTGAGCATTGCCAGGTACAGGGGTAAATTGTGAAAAAGAAACAAAAAATTAAAGCTGTGAACATATGATAGATAGTCTCAAAAGAAAAAAAAACTCAGATGTTTCAAGTACGTATGTATAATTTTATTTTATCATGATCCCTTTTGGCCCTTATTGGTTAAACGGAATTCTTCTTCTTGCTATTAGTGATCTCCTTGCCTTATCCCTGTAAGAAGGCCACAGTAGATTGTGGAGGTGGTGGGGTAAATGGAAAGGTATACAATAGGGAATGAAATGGTCTTGTACAGTTTGTTTTCTTTGAACACTAAATATCTTTAATTGAATTCATTCTTGAGTATTGAAAGTTCCCTGAGATGAACAAAAGTAGTCTCAGTCGATACTGAAGCCCTTTTTATATGCTGAACATTTTCAGAACTGGGCAATTTATTTAGAGAACACAAAGTATAGGGTAACAAAGCAATGCAAAGCTAAAAAGGCACTACTCAATGCATCTATGAGATAAACATTAATGCACAAAACGATGAGTGGCTGGATGCTTTTGCTGTGGCCTTAAAATTGTTGAAATACATTTGTTGATAATGCAGTAAAAATGGCAAGGTTCCTTGCTGCTGCTTTGTAAGACATACTTTTAATGAGCTCTGAGATGGATAGTACCTACCAGAATTTACTTGTGACTTCAAATTTTCTATCGAATTCAAATTAAAGACTACTCCAACAACTTACCCACAAATAGTAAAAATTAAGGTTCTATAAATTACCTACTTTGGATTTGTTACATAAATCAGACTTTTCAACTTTACATTCAAAACCTGTGCCTAATTCTTTTAAGATTTCCATTAGGTAATAAGAGGTTAATGATAAAAGTGCATCATGTTCATAGCATTTTTAGCTATGTATCTCCTTCATGCATTCTATTTTGTTTTCTTAGAGACACATGAATTCTAAAAAATAGGATTTTGAAACCCAAGGTTCTCTTATATTTTTAAAAATAATACCATGTATTATTAATATATTAAGAACTGTACTACTGTGGACATCCTTTTCTATGATTATATATATATATATATATATATAATCTCCATGCTATTTATTCTTTTTTCAGACTGTCTTCCCTAAGAAACAAAACATATATGTTCCCCACACTATTTCTTCTTTTCTTACACTGCCTTCCCTAAGAAACAAGAGGTCACCTAAGGGTTTCAATCCAAGAGTAGAAGTGGGAACACAGGACTTCTGCTTTCTAAACAATTCACTGTCAGAATTACCTGCCGCTGAAGTAGAAGTTAACAGAAAACTGGCCCATTGGTCAATTCTATCACATGTTAAAATTTTTTGAATCACTTTATTAATAATTTCATGTGCTTCTTTGAAAACACATTAATGTAGTACTGTGAATAAATTTAACCACAGAGAAAATATTGGTCAACTTCATTCACTTGAAGTGCAAAATGCTGACACAGTTTCATTATTAAACCTCTTAAAAGTAATCATCCCTGTTTTGGAAACAGCATTCTATTAATCACGTTATTTCTGCACTAAGAAAACTTAACAGTAATGTAAAGAGAATGCCAATCTTTCCATTTGAGTAATAAGGGGAATATCAAAAAACTGGAAGTCAGATTTCAGCCCTATCAGTCTGACATTTATCCTAAAGGGCAAAATGCTTCCAGAAAATTATTATGAAATGTAAAAGTTATGGAAGTCTTCTTCAAATAAAAATAAAGTTTGAGTTTGAAGAATTCAACATATTTAAAGACAACTTCTGTATTAGTAGCATCATAATATATTAATACATTATTTTCATGAAAGGAGAATGGTTTATTGTGTAGAAACATCAGTATAATCTTTGGTACCAAAAGTACTTTTTTTTCCTGCTAATTTTACCATCTCAGATGACATTGAACATCTTTCCTTTAGAATGGCTCAAGATTACTGAGTGGCACAGTTTAGCTGGTACCTTCTACACCACTGGGAAAAACTCTGGAGGTTTAGAGTTGTGCAAATAAAACGTTTTTACAAAGTCATTGTGTGATTGCTCTTTAAAAATATAAGAACTTTAAAAATGATTTCTTAAAGGTTATTTATCTCATTCATCTTTATCTCAGAAAGGATTTCTAAGCACCCAATACCCAAACCAAAAGAGATTCCAGAAGACAAAAACAAAAACAAAAACAAAAACATAAAATTCATGATCAGACTCAGAGTCCTGACTGAAGGCATTTACTTGAGTTGTTTAATCTTATGGATTTCACTGCTCCAACTATTTCCATCTTGATTTCTTCTGACAAGGATGGTTTAATCCCCAGGGCTGGGTTACTCTTCTAATGTGCTTGGCATTGCCGTGGCAGCCCAACAGTGATGAACATATTTGCCTCATTAACTAATGACAAGTGCATTGTTGGATCTTGTAAACACTACTGATTATACATTCAAACTGTGTTCTTAGTGGAAGTGGCACTTACTAGGACCCTTGAAGTCGAAATATGTTTTTTAGAGCACTTTGCAGGTATTTCATCAGCTGGTAGCGGATTTCTCATAAATGTCCTTTATCACCTTTCAGATAATTGGTGGATACTGAAACTCAGTCTTGTTCTGGATCCTATTTTCAAATCTTAGGAAGCATCTTCAGAAAAGAAGTGCATATTCAGTTTGTTTGTATGTTTTCAAATGTGCTTTATTGCTTTACACACTTTCCTGTTGTTAGTTTCAGGGCTCCTCTATTATGTAGCACATTCAATGTTTTGAATTCTAATGGCATTCTGTGAGGACTTGCATTGGAAAAGTACCTATATTTTAAGTCATCGTAGTAATGATATTTGACGGCTTTTCCATTCAAATCCTTAGGGAATGGCCAGAATCCATACAGGTGAATTTCATCACAGAATCTTGTGGCAAGTGTATACATGAGGAGACCTGTGCTGGGTCTTTTGATGGGAACTTTGTTTGTCAGCCAGTAACTGGAAAAGAAAACACACACACACACACACAGAAGAGAAGAATTTAGAGGAACACACAACATACCCTACAGCAAAGTATACTATGTGGAATTAAAGTAAATCAAATTTGAAAAGTATGCTTATGAATAACAATCAAAAGATTCCTGAAGAAATATTTCTTAAGCATTTAGAAATTTAATCTCTTTATGTTATTTTCTCTTATCCTTTATTTCCTTATTTTTGATGTCATATAAATAAACAGGGGACCTAGAAAGTATGTAAATATTACTGTAGAATCTCATATTCAAAATGAATTAGCACCAAATACATAATATACAGAATAGAATCTTCTCAGAAAGTGTTAAATACGACTATAAAAGACACAGTAATTGGGCAAAGATTGAGTAATTCTCCTAGAAAAAGAAAATTTGAAACTTTGCCCCTGGGTTTTTCAAAATCTCTGATATTTCAATTAAAAATCCAAACAAATGCTTCACTTGCATTATACTGACTTATTTCATTTCAATTGTCCAAATCCCATTGTACTAAAGCTAATTAAAAATGTTGCCTCAACCCACAGAACAACGACATAAAACAAATAACATATGAACATAAACAGTTCACCACTTATTCAGTTTAACGCTTTGTTAAATAAGCAAAATCAATTTAATGCTGATAAGTATTTTATACTGTTCATTTTCAAAGGTGATAAAATACTCCAAAATGTTCAGATCCATCATTGTTGTCAAACTTTGTTCACCTGAAAAGCATGCAAATTCACAAGTTAATCATCACCCCTGGCAAAGAACGGGGTTTCCAGTATTTCTCGGCATATTCATTATCTCATGTGGAAACAGCTAAAAGAGGAAGGGTATAGATTTTCTTTAACTTTCAAAGTTGTCCAATTATAAATAAAATAAAGTTAATAATTCTTTTTTTTTAATTTTTGTTTTTACTATTGTCTCTTATTTGGGGAAATATATACCCTGCCATCCAAATGTAAGGGCAAGATTATATAAAATTTTGGTCATTGCTGTGTTTAAACACTTGTCTTGGATTTACACAGTATTCTTTCCTTTGGGTTTTTTTTTTTTTTTTACCAATTTATGACGTTTTCCAGGGGACATCAAATACATCTAGACTACTGAATGCTGATCAAGAAATATTGGACTTTGAAACCTCCCTACAAACATCCAAAACAGGGAAAAGATACTTATCCATTATTGTTCCTCTTTTTTCCCCCTTCATTTCTCCCTCTCTGAACCAGGATTGACCTTTCACATCTTTTAGTTTTCTAATTGGGTAAAGGCCACGTGCTAAATGTTTTGAGCCATATGAAATGCACTATAGATCTTTTGTAACAAAAGTTTTTTAAGAAAGCCTATTCTCAGTAAAGAACATTTGGAAGGAGTCTTCAAAGAAGATTATATAAGAATTTTCTCATAACACAAAGGTAGCTAATGAACAAAAACCATAGCGCATGCATTGTTGACATCATGAAGAAACCCAGATATTGATTCTGTGTGAGAAGTTTTAGTTAAACTATGGTTTGAAGGTTTTGAAGAGACTGATAGAGACCAAAGCTGTCTCAGCTTTGAGAAAGCAGATGTTCTAGCATAGAATGATTCTTATTGGAAAATTTTGTAATGTGATCTGTGTGTGATTACAGATGTCAGATGATGAAGTTGGTTAGTTTTAAAAAATGCATTTATTTATAAATTTTTAAAACAGGTGAAGCAAGTTCAAACTCAGTCAAAAAATGACTATTTCCACCAATGAATGTCAATGATTAGGAATAGTCTGACAATATGAAGTTTGTGCTGAATTATGTTATTTCTAAAGTGAGAAAAAAAGCTATCAGGAAATAGTATAATGCCATATTATTTATATGGGACTCCAAGGTCACATTATATGTGACTTCAAGAACACATTATAAATAAACACTTTGCATTTTCTAATTCTGGAAAGATTTCCTGAATATTCATTCAACTCTGATCATTCATAGACAAAATACCAAAGCAACTTTTTTATGAATACAAATAAGCAATTATAGTGTTAGGGAAAAAAAAAAACGCTGATGGCAAAATTATTGGCCTAAATGTTTTAAAATAGTATCACAGATACATAGTAACTCAACCTTTTTTGATCCAGGGCACCCCATATGATACCACAACAGAAAATCAGTGAAGTCATCTCCTTACCCTCAAACGCCTGACATCTAAAAGCTAGCAGGCAAAAGAGCATAGTGGAGACATCAGTACATCCAGAAGAAAACAATAGAAACATGTAATTTTGGGGACAATTCTCAAGTACGTGATGTGACTTCAGTGAGGTTTTTATGGAGGAAATAAATTTGTGAATTTTGGAATAGGAAAGATATACCTAGAATATTAATTAATTAATATTAATAAAAATTGTGTTTTGAAAACTAAACTCAGATCACAAAGCATCCTATTTGAAAGTAATGGGTAGAGAGGCTCTAGAAACTTGTTACTTTAATCCATGCAGTTCAAACACTGGTGTAAATACACTTTGCTTTAGAAATTCTAAAACTGTCTGATGTTTGGCTTGAAACAATTTGAATAATTTCAAAGAAAATTAACTACCCATTTTCAGGATATTTTTGGAGAAAAAGAACAAAATAAATGCCATTTATCAAACAGACCTTAGTAAATGGTATCAACATGTAACAGATAAGTTGAAACAAAACCTTAAAGCAGTTGAGAACTAAGGCCACAGTTAATAACATTCTGTGAAATTAAAAAACACAGGAGCCGATCCAAATATAGTCAGTAAGAATTTCCTATGCGCTTATTATAAATCTAATGTTGGGCCTGACATTGTATAGGCCAACATAAATTACCGATATTCAGTATTTGCCCAGGAGCACATTCCATATGTGAAGAGGACAAAAATGGATATTCTTTTTAAACTCTATTAGCACAATCAGTTAGATAATATCTGCCAACTTTACAAGCCAAAATCCAGAGAACAATTTTAAAATCCATATCGCTCAGTATCTACTTATGTACAAGCTGGCATTTAAAGACCACAAATTTCTTATAAAGAGTTAATCAAAAATAGAATGTTAACTTAAATTTAAATCCTAATTAGGAAGAAATTGAACTGAAAATAATGCATTTATAAAATAATGAACTATTTATATTCTAATTCAGGATAAGCTGTTCTAATTTTTATCTCAAATTCATTTCTCTTGTAATTTCAAATTTGGCAATATTTTCAATTCAGCAAATAATCTAGTTTCTCTGTATGTATTTCTTTTTATAGAAATTGATATTTTTCATCACAAAATCAATGCAGCTTCCCTGTAGAAAATATGAAGAAAAAAATGTAGAAAATATGAAGAAATAAAATATTACTTATAAGTCAACTACATGCAGATAACTACTGTTATAATGTGCTGCATCCTCTTGTTTCTCTGACTGTTTTAGTCTTAATATATCATTCATAGACATACATAGAATATTTTTTTACCAGCTAGGCTAAGTTTTATTTCAGATACTATTAATTCCCTCTCTCCTTTCCTCCTTCTCTTCCTTTCTGCTTTAATGTTGTAATACTCTGTCTTGTTGTATGAAACAAACTCACCCTAGATTTTATTGAACATTTCTAAGTTTTTATTTTTTTAAGTTTATTTATTTTGAGAGAGAGAGGGAGAGCAAGTGGGGGAGGGGCAGAGCCAGAGGGGGAAAGAGAATCTCAAGCTGACAGAGCAGAGTCCCACATGGGTCTCATTCCCATTAACCATGAAATCATGACCTGAACCAAAACTGAGTCAGATGCTTAACCAGCTGAGCCATGCAGGTGCCCTGAACATTTCTAACTTTTTATACATGCAGTAGCTCCATAGGTCTCACTACTTCCCACCATGGAAGCTCAGTTCTTGCTAAGCCAGGTGTCTTACCTACTCTTCCTCCAACATATCCATTGTTCTTATTTCAAACAAACTTAGCAGTTGCAATATCTCTATCCACCAAATCTGTGTCACAAGAAGTGCGTATGAATCTGTGATATCATATATCAATGCCTGAGCCCTTGGGCAAGCTATTACTTCTCTTCCTTGGGCCTTGATTAATAACATTAAGCCTGTAAGGTTGTCATGATAATGTAAGAGAGATAGTATGTGTGGAAATCATAGCAGAAAGCTTGACACATAGTAAGTAATACTAGTTGAATTTTAACATCTTTCAGAAAAACCCACTCTTTATTCCAACTCACACTTCTCTCTTGATGCCTTCTGTAACTATATGTTCCCTGTGGTCATGTCATTTAACCTCAGTGGGCATGTTTCCTTAGTTGAGAAACAAAAGCATTTGATTGTGTGGCTTTGGAGTTTCCTTCATCTGTAAGATTCCATTGGTGTTTCACATCTTCTGTCTCCATGAAACTGCACACTGCCTGAAACTGTGTGAAACACTCTTGGTCCTGCTGTGCTACCTGCTCCTCATTCTGTTCTCCTTCGCTTTTTTCAGGTTTGAATATACTGAAAAGCAAAGAAAGTACTTATAGTAGTTTTGACATTAAAGCCAGCAATAGGTTAGATTTTTATCTCATATTAAAATTGGGTAATGATCACCTGATAAGCCAAAATATATTATTTCAAACAACCAACATTTTCTAAATAAAAGAAAAAAACCTTATCTTCAACAGCATTCCACATTTGATACACTCATGACAGTTCACACTCAACATTTTGGCACACAAGGAATATTAATTAGTGTTTATATTTAAACAAAAAAGTGTAGAAGTTTAGAAGTAATAGGTATTTTTTCCTCTTAAGATATTATTCTTTCAAAAATAAAAAAATAGAAATTTCCATATAAACATAAAATAGAATATAAAAATATATAATAAAAATATGCATAAAATATATATAATATATATTATATGTGATATAATATATATTAAAATATCCTAGAATATAAAGTATGGAATCCCACTGTTCCAGTTTTAATGTTATATTATATGCAAAGTTTCCATTCATGAGCCCAGTGATTCTTTTATCTGGAATGCAATATTGAAGTATATAGCATGAGGTGCTTGTTCACACTACTTCTCCTCTTATATTTATCTTCCCACAACTGAGCTTTGTGCTTGTTTCCCAGAAAGATTCTGTTAAGGGTAAATAATATGGCTTCTGGGTCTGAAATGTCTACAGAAATTTGAGATATTGTTTAAAAATTATCTTTCCAGGGGTGCCTGGGTGGCTCAGTCGGTTGAGTGTCTGACTTCGGCTCAGGTCATGATCTCGCAGTTGGTGAGTTCGAGCCCTGTGTTGGGCTCTGTGCTGACAGCTCAGAGCCTGGAGCCAGCTTCTGATTCTGTGTCTCCCTCTCACTCTGCCCCTCCCCTGCTCATGCTCTGTCTCTCTCTCTCAAAAATAAATAAACATTAAAAAAATTTAAAAATTAGCTTTCCATAATTCATCTTTGCAGAAGATGTTGGCATTGCCCCAATTCTGTACTCCATGCCTCCAAACTAATTTTTAATAATATCTGAATATTATATATGAGTTTTTGAATATTCTGTCCTTCATACTTGTTAATATGTTGGTTCATTCTTAGAAAAAGTACATGTGTATAGGCTGGCTAATATAACACTTAAAGCAATCATCCTTGGCATATTGAAATGGCATATCTCTGCTGTTTTGTTTTCAACTGTTCAAATTATCTTTCCATCATATTCCCAGTCTGCAATATGCTCCATCATGTGAATTTACTTTTTAAAGTATAGAAAACTTAATTTTGTTTTAAAGCTGTTTTGGTTAAGTTCATAATACCTCTTAAGATTATGAAATAGCCCATCTTTCTATAAAAGCAGGGTGGATGATCATTTCTTAAAAGAAAAGAAAAAACAACACACAAAAAACCCACAAATAACAACAACAAAAAACTTCCAGCACTATACTCACAGAGAATAATTCAGTCCACCATAATTAATCCTTATGTTATTCCATTGAAAGAAAAAGTAATAGATGCTTAAATCTACCTTGATATGAAGCATATTTCAAGTTCTTAGGCAAGCTAGGAATAAAGTCAGGAATATAGACATAAGCAGTGGCATAAAAGGTAGCCATGGTAACACTAATAATTGAGAGTGTATAAAGGACCAGAGACCATGTTAAGTACTCTACCTATGTTGTTTTTCTCCTTTAATCCTCATCACAAACCCATGAATGGATGTTATTTCACAGATGGGGATATCGAGGCTTCACAGGTTAAATAACCAGTTTAAGGTCATGGAGATTGTAGGTGACAGACCGGGTTTTAAACCACCCCTATCTGGCTATGGTGATTTCAATTTAAACTAAAAATGAATGGGATTCTTTAGCTTCTCAAGAGAATTCAGCTTGGAACAGTAATTCCCCAGAACATTTTCAACATAGGGTTCATATGGGAAAAAATAAAGTTCTGTATGGTGTTTTGGTGATTAATAGTCTGGTGTCAATGGTGATGTATTTTACACATGTAGCTTTTTTGGCTTTTTTTGTTTCTTTCAAAGGCAAATAAGAGCTGACCAGTATATAGGACCCACTTTTCCCATGAACACTCTCAAAAGTGTTCCACGTCAGAAGATGATTTTGTAGTTTCAATATATAACTTACTTAACCACACTGCAAATGTCAAAGGCAATGGCATTGTATCAAAGGGTAGGGATTTCCATGCAGATATGAATAAGCTTCTTAAGGTATTTTGACATGTTATTAAAATGCAGGAATTCATAACCTCAATGGGTCAGTTTGTCAGTATTTTTTCTAGGTGCCCTTTGCATGCAGAGCTCTACATTATTATACTGACCTTCATAAACCTGACTCATCAGAGGCATAGAGTTTTCATGGCATGGAAAAAGGAATAGGGATACTAATTTAGGCCCAATAATCTCTATATTCTATTTGGTATCTATTTATGTTATTTGGTGTCCAACACAAGAGTCAGGCTTTGACCTTAATTCTGAATTTCAGCCCTCTTTTTACCTGGCCACATATGTAGTCTGGTTGGGCACAGTGATACAAAACTCAAGATCTCCTCTTATTATATTGGTTTTGCCAAGTGTCTTATATTTTATCAGTGAACATATAACTCTTGTTATTGTAATATTAGTAATTATATTTTATACTCAGAGTTTTAAAGTACTTTCACATGCTGCTCATAAAATCCTGTTATATATGCTGCAGTATATGTTATCATTTCTACTGTGCAGAAGGTGCAGTGAAAAGCTCAGGAAGTAAATAATTTGTCTGATTTTGCTCAGCCAATATGCTATACATGGTGTGTTGGTAATTGTTTAACAGCCAGCAGTCACTAACCAGGGGGAAAGAGTTGCTGAGAAAGAGTTGCCTTTGCCAGTTTCTGTGGTGTAAATACTCCCATCACAGTTGATTTCAAGCTACTGACCTGACATCAGTGAACACTGAGTTGGGAACACAATCCACTCTTGCCAGCCAGTACCAGCTAGCGCCAGTATACCACTGGGTGGAGAACACATAGAAAATATTCTTCCTGACCTGTCTCCCCATAAAGTCTGCACAAAAAAAATTCAACATTAAGGAAGCTTACCTTAGAAAAATTTCCAGGTAATTATTTATTTATACCTCACTTGTAAAGAGAGAAGATGAGGGTATAGGTTGCATCTTTAAAAAAAAAAGTTACTTACTTATTTTGAGAGAGAGAGAGGGAGGGAGACAGTGAGCAGGAGTGGGGGGGGCGGGGCAGAGAGAGAGGGAGAGAGAATCTCAAGCAGGATCTGCACTGTCAGCACAGAGCCTGATGCAAGGCTCAAACTCACCAACCATGAGATCATGACCTGAGCCAAAATCAAGTCAGACTGCTTAACTGACTGAGCCACCCAGGTGCCCCTAATTTGCATTCAATAATGTAAGATAATAGAGAAATTTAACATTATTATATGATGAAAACAGAGATGAATGAGTCTTCTATTTTTATCTCTTACATATGATATTTAGCACCATCCTGGATATACAGCAGATACTTAATGAGTGCATATTTAATTTATTCTTGCTGGTGTTTTAGAGATTTGTAGTGTTAATAAAATGGAACATACTCATGGTTTGGCAATCTCGGAGTAACAATATTTAATAGTGGGAAAAGCACTGGAAAAGTTGGAGTGCTGCCTTTGCTTTACCTTAAACTAACTACATGATCTTGGGCAAACAACTTAAATGTATTCAGCTTCAGTTTAGTCAACAATAAAATGAGATTTTTAATATGGTTCCTACTACATCTAAAACTCTCATTTTTAAAAGGTCACAATTTCTGAATTCAGATTGAGGAGAATGACAGTTAATCTATTTGTAGCTGGAGTCTATGTTTTCCTTGTGGTGATTAACTACTCCAACTTTTATAATGTGTAATCTGATATCACATGCAGCTCATCTCTTCAATAATGTTATAGAGCCCTTTGATAAAATCACCCTGTTAAAAACTTTAATATCATTTCTAGTTCCCTATATTACTCGTATCTAGAGGTAAAAAATTTTTCTCTACATAAAAATTAATAAATTGTTTTTTGATTATTTAAAAATTATAAAATTATCCATCACAATTTCAGAGATAAAGCTAATGGGAGAATAGTGTCCAAGAAAATGGAATCTTGCTGAGATGTGAGAAAAATTAAAAATAAAGGGGATCCTTTAGACTTTATTCACCACGAAAGAAATGCAAATAGAATTTAAATGGATCACTCCAAAACTATATCACATGTTGATCTGATTTTGGTGGAGGAGAATTTAAAAAATAATTATAATATACAGATTAATTCTATATTAAATATACAAAAGATGGGGGTTCCTGGCTGGCTTAGTTGGTGGAGCATGTGATTCTTGATTTCAGGGTTTTGAGTTTGAGCCCCACATTGGATGTACTTAAAGTCTTTAAAAAGTCTAAAAAAAGAGTTTTAAAATCTTTTAAAAGAAGTTATTAAAGATAATATATTTTGGAATTTCTCAAAGATAATGCTTAAAAACTTGAATTGGTGCATGGGGGCTGTGCCAAAAAAAAAAAAAAAGTAGATGTAAAGCCACAGGTTTTAATGACCTTCTTTTTTAACACAATTGAAGTCTGAAAGACAAACTGAAATTTATAATCTGAACTTGCAGAATGAGGAAGTAGTGGCATCCAAAAGGTGAAATACTGGAAACAGAAGGGGGATGGTCTTTTGAAACATGATGAAGGAGTTAAATAAGGTTAATGCTAAACAGCCTTATGTAGGATCCTCCTTATGAGATCACATTGCTTTTTGAAAAGCAAAAATTATGGAAACTTTTCATTTTTCCTATTAATATGAAAAGGAAACAATGAAATCATTTGTCATAGGACATGGGGTCCTACAAGAAAAGAAAAAAAATAATTAAAAGCAAGTGGGGGTAGGTAATCTTAAAGCATATCAAAAATGGGTTAGATATTGAAAGATAAAAATGATAGCAGTATTTTATTCATGGAAATTTTTTCTCTACATAAACAACTTCCAAGAAGGCACTTAGAGATTGTATTTCCACATTCCCTAGGTAACATAAAGACAACTTCCTAATAAAAGTCCCTTTTACTATGATAAAATGTAAACAACTCTTCTAACGGTCTGATGTCCTTATTTTAGCTTGATTTGGACAATTTACAAATGAGTATGCCCAGTTTTCATCAATAAGTCAGGTTACATTAACCTTCCAAATAGGGATTGTGCTAAAATCTATTTCAAGAGCAGTCAAGACTAACTAATGTGATCCATAATCCATTCGATAATGCAAAATGCTTGCTAGCTAAGTATACAAACTAAACATCAGCCAAAGATCAGACTTCTCAAAGCCCAGTGAAGGAACAGAATCAAGATAGCCATAAGCAAGTTCTAAGAAGTTCTTTAAAGCTTTCCCAGCAAGTATCAAAATAATCACATGTGGGGAGGTTAGTCAAATGTAGATCATTATTCTCTATATTTATTCCTGCCATAAAGTGTGCAATAGTGAAGGGACTGCCCATTTAGACAATTGCTTTGTCCGTGACATAAATTTATCACTCAATAAACAGCTTTCTATGAGCATATAAGTTGATAAAGGGGCTTCCAGCTGAGGGAAAAGCCCCATAAAGGAATATCACCAAGGCAACACCACTGATGCAGGCTTTGGGGTCTGCATTATATTCCAGAGCTGGCTTCACTAGAAATACTACCGTTGTAATTCTCCTCCACCAGATTAATTAGGGGAAATTTTATATTCCTATCCCTGAAACTTTGAAGGGCTATAGGTGGTACTTAATGTTTTCATTAAGTCAAAATATTAATAAAGGCTTGTGTATTTTTCCCTCCAGATGCCATCTCTTTTTGATGAAACTCCAAGCTGATGGAGTCAATGCTAATTTTCCTCCTTTTACTCTCTTTCAGCCTCACTGAATGCCAATCCCTTCAATACATTTTTAAGTATAATAATTTAATTTATAAATCACATTTATAAACTAGTTGTTAAATGAAAGTCCACTAGTAAAAATAAAAACAAAACAAAACAATGTTCTTGCACTTCTGAGGAAATAAAACAATCAAATACAGCCGTAAAGACAACTACATTATGCAATATGCTATTCTTTGCAATGGAAAAGTATAAAAGTGAAAACAGTACTACAAGATCAAGCTACTGTGTAACTAACTGTACTTTAACTGAGAGGTGCACTGTTGAAAGAATGAAGTTGGATGCCTTCATCATACCATATGAAAAGAAGAACTCAAAATAGATCATAGACCTCAATCCAAGAATGAAAACTCTAAAACTCTTAGAAGGAAATACAGGAATAAAGTACGATGACCTTAGGCAAAGCTTTTTTTCAGATAGCAACCAAAGAAAAATTAAATTGGATTTCATCAAAATTATAAATTTTTGTGCTCCAAAAGATACCATGAAAATAGTGAAAAACTCATGGAAGAGAATATTTGTGAATCAGATATCTGATAAGAGACTTGCATCAAAATTAATAAACTCCTATGAGTCAATAATAAAAATACAAAACAAAACAAAACAAAACAAAAAAACCCCTAAATTTTAAAATGAGCAAAGGCATAGGTATTTTTCTAAAGAAGATATACAAATGACCAATATGGATGGACAACATCATTAGCTATCACGGAAATGTGAGTCAAAACCACAATGAGATACTTTTTCATACCAACTAGGGTGGTTATAATAAAAAAGACAAATAATAGTAAGTATTGTCAAGGATATTATGGAATTGGACACTCATACATTGTTGGTGCCTGTACATGAGAGTAAAGTGGTATAGACCCTTTGGAAAACAGTCTGCAAGATCCTCAAAAGGTTAAACATGATGTTATCATATATGTAGCAATTGTACTCTTAGCTAGAAGCTTCTTGTCTCAACCAAATTGAGTTATGCTTCTCTGAGCTCTCTTTTCAAGTAGGCCTCTCCTTTGGCCTTCTGTGTTCCTCCTTAATGATTCTAGTGTTTAGCAAGAATCCTATTCAGTTAGTTCAGGTGAGAATCCCTCCACCCTTAATATCTGATTATCTGTGTTTCAGTTTCCTGATCTGTAAATTTGAGGCAAAACATCTTACCTTCTGGAATATTGGATAAATTGGATGATCTCATACAAATAACAGTTCACTATAAATTATGAATTTTATGTACAAATGCATGTATATCATGTTGATGCATATTAAGAAAGTCAGACACAGTACCTATGCACATACCTATAGAATATTCACTCAACTAGTGAATTTGAGTTTAGTTTAGTTCTTGTTTTTTTTTTTTTTTTTTAAAGAACTTGATGGATTATTGCCTGCACTATATACTAGGGCCAAATCATCTAACAAAACAAAACAAAAGAAAACAAAACAAAACAAAAAGCCTAATAGTTACTTCTTTTAAATTTGATAAATTTTAACAAGCAGGGAGAAATGATCATAAGGTTTCCATCTAGAATGTGAACTATGAAGTTTAAATGAATATAGCAGTCATGAAATTCACAGAAGTTTAGAGGCACTGCCTAAGACAACCATTTATTTTATGTGATTTGTTTTATTTTCGTTTTACTGATATAATAGAAATTCAGGAATGAGAGTCAGGAAACTTTTTTCCTGACTCTTTGAATGAGAATATAAGTTGATAGAGATAATTAGCTCAGACTTCATAACAATAAACTTATCAAGAGGGTGAAACATAACTTTCTTTAACATGGAAATGTAATTGAAATGGCTTTTTGTTTTTGTTGTTGGTGCTCAAGAGGAATATTTCCATAATAAAGAATCTGAAATCACTTGTCTGATGATTGATTCTACTTGGGAAAAAAAAAATCTGAAGACAGGCAATCTGTGGGAGTTGGTTTACAAAGCATGTGTACAGTATTCTTGACCATCTGTTTCTCTTTGTGTTAGTACATTCATGTAATATTGTTTTGAATGCTGACTCCAATTTCATTTAAAAACCTCCTTCACGCACAATACATGAAAGAATACAGAAAGCAAGAGATGAAATATGGAGAATATATAGGTTTAGAAAAGAAGTATGCACTACTGGAGAATAAATTACATTTAAATTTTGGAATAAAGGGATTAAGTTTAAATATTTTTAAAAATTTTTTAATTTTAATTTTTTTTTTTTATTTTTCAGAGAGAGAGAGACAGAGTATGAGCAGGGGAGGGACAGAGAGAGAGGGAGACACAGAATACCAAACAGTCTCCAGGTTCTGAGCTGTCTTCACAGAGCCTTGAAGTTTAGTTTAAACTTGAACTCAGGAACTGTGAGATCATGACCTGAGCCAAAGTCGGATGTCTAACCGACTGAGCCACCCAGCCACCCCATGGATTAAGTTTCAAATATTAAAAAAGTTCACACTGGTGCACCTGGGTGGCTCAGTTGGTTATGTGTTCCACTCTTGATTTCAGCTCAGGCATGATCTCATGGTTCCTGGAATGGAGCCCCGTATTGCAGAGAGCCTGCTTGGGATTTTCTCTCTCTCTCTCTCTCTCTCTCTCTCTCTCTCTCTCTCTCTCCCCCCCTCCCCCACTCACACTCCCATTCTCCCCTCCCTCTCAAAATAAATAAACTGAAAAAAAAAGTTCACACTGAATCTCTAATGGTCTTGCTTAACTAATAAAATACCTCTAAAATATCTCAGATGCTATCATAACATTCATACTTTCAAATAAAGAGGGTAAATCAAATGCTACACCAAAAAGCTGCAAATCATTAAAATTCATGGACACTGTTAGAGCAGTCCTGAGGGTCCTTCATTTTGTATTGGCATGAAAACAAGCCTTTCATCTTTGGCTTATCAGTTGTATATAAAAGCAAGCTCAGGAGTTTAGGGATAAAGCTATATATCCAAGGAACATTTAATTATAGAATCTAAGAGAGAGAGAGAGAGAGAGAGAGAGAGAGAGAGAGAAAGAGCCAATGTAGGCCATCCTGTAGAGTTCCTTAATTAAATAAGAAAATATACCAAATGAGTTCCTGGAAATGGCTGCCTACATGTGAGACCTGATAAGATCCTTAACTAGCTTATTAAAGCCAGTGATTATTTCACTGCAAACGGGGACACAGGTGGATTTCTGGAGTGGTGTGGATGTAGAAGAGCTATAATAAATGTTACAATTGTTTTGATTGGGTTTAAGTCATACTATTTATTTTGATATTCCAAATATAACTAAAGAAGGACTTGAGATTTGGCAGTTTTCAAAAGGGGCAAGGTTTAAAATAGCTTTAAGAATGGTCTATTAATTCTACCTAAAATTTTTTTATAATATTAACATTAAGCTTTCTCAGTTGGTAATGTTGAAATGTAGTAATAAGCATACAAATAAGAACATTGATGGCTGTCTTTCAAAGTTCACATTTTGGTTATTATATTCTGTCTGTAGCATATGGAGTTTCCAAATTCTGAAGTACTTAAGAATTCAGTTATCTAATCCAGACCAATTCCCAATTAGTTTGTCTCATAAACGTCAATTTAAAGAAAGCCAAAAATATTCACTATGATTGTTCTTCCCACAGCAAGAATTACCAGGTTAGAGAGAGGCTCTGGAAGGTGCACAACAGTGACTGAACTCCAGGCATTAAGTGGTCCTTTAGGTCTGACAACTGGTTATGGTAAGGAAAATAATTTACAAGTGGAATATCAGTATATAAATAAATGTGCAACCTATAGCTGTAGAATTAAAATTTAGCTGTCATAGGTAGATTTTTTTATCATCTTTTTTTTTTTTTAATAAAAGAGCATTTAACTAATTTATACCTTGTAGAGTGTTTTCCCTAAAACTGAATTTCCAGTAAGGCTCAATTTAGGTTGACTATATTAAGGTCAAAAATATAATTGTAATCTGTATAATTTATATAAAATATAATTTGGCAGAGTAAACAAATCCTTGCCAGAAGTTTAGCTTATTCCCTTCTCTCTTAACATTTAATCGTGTTCTCCATTTCCCAAATTAGTTTTCTGTAGAGTTTTCTGACCAGAGACAAACACAGGCAACCTGATACATATACTAGTTAAATACCATCTCTTCAAAAGTTTATGGAAATTGAGTTGGTTTGTAATGACCTAGAACTATTTTTTATATGTGGTGCTCTAGACTAAAGAAATTGAAACTACACTACAATGCTAAGTGATGATCTTCCGGTTTTTACTGTTACACATTTTGGCCAGTTTCCTTGTTCCTGGTCTTTTGCCCACACTTAAGAGCTGACTACATATTCCACTGTGGGAAAACACTGCTCCTTTTCAGACAGGACTTCTACATAAGTTTCAATTTCCAGTTGATTCATCAAAACAAAGCTGGTTCAGAAAGGGGAAAAATTACAAATTGCTTACATCTGTTCAACCTAAAACATTATTCATAATCTTCCAGGGATGATGTCTAAGCCATCTGGGGAATATGATAGGTGTTTAGGGAAAAAAATATCTGTCACAGTGCAATGGAGAAATGAAATGTGTGAAAGTCTCAAGGTTACCTCATGGTTCAGTGATGGCTTTCAGGTACTTTGCAATAGACAAGTTCTAAATTTCTATATATACAAACTAGAAACATTAATCTACTCCATTTTACACAGTAAGCATGAACATACTTGTAAAATAAATTAATGAATTGTTGGAATCAAGAGTTTCTAAGACAAGTGAAACAAATTATTACAGGTTATGATTAGGAAATAGGATATTTTGTTCTAATTTAAAAAGTAAATCTCTGAGCAACCAGCTGGCTCAGTTGGAAGAGCATGTGACTCTTGATTTTGGGGTCGTGAGTTTGAACCCCACATTGGGGGTGGAGATTACTTAAAATAAATAAATTTTTAAAAAGTGACTCTCTAGATATTATATACTAAGTATGACTATATAATACATCTAGTTATATGTTGCATATTATATGTACCATTTTATATAATATACCGATATGTAGAATACACATGTAAATAAGCACATACGATGCATATGTAAATGTATATCGCTAGTTTGCTATGCAAATGTATATATACATGAACAAATCATAGATATGTTACAACTACCTAAATATCAGAATGCATAGTTCACAATATTGCCTTAAAATAAAAAATCGTTTGAGATGGCAAGACTTTTATGACTGTAGGGTTAGTTGAATCAAATATTTTTCACATCTCCTTTTGCTGTTAGAAGGAAGTCTGTTGGTTGACAATGTGGATCTGTACAATCCCTAATAAAACTCTAGGATGAGGCATTTTTGTTATGAAACTTATTTCAGCCAGTTTTATCAAGAACATACCACATCCAATCAATCATTAATTTGTTACTTGACCCTGTTTCCTACTTTTCAGAAACTTTAAATAATAAACTTACAAGAAAATAACTTTGCTCTAAAATTGATTTACTGCCACCGATTTGGGCACACCTGAGGGACCATATGTGTTAATTCCTTATTTGGAAAATTTTTATATCATCACTAATCTTACTGAGCTTCTCTTGACATTAATGGAACAAGTTAGAGGTTTTCAAATTTTATTATAAACTTCCGTGTTAATGCTATAAATTTATAAAAATGTAGAATAGGATAAGTTCAGTATCAAGTAATAAATATAAAATACTTCTTTTAAATCTGGGTTATAGAACTGTCTCTTTTTCAGACATTCCATTGAAATATTTTGGGGAATCTAGATGAATTTTCATCTTTATTGAGGAAAGAGAAGGACATCAATGCCTAATTTAAATGTGTACGACTTCCAAATATTTCCTACCTCTGTCAAAAACAGACCAAGAGAAATAATGAACCAGTTTGCTTCCAGAAAATGCTTAGCAATCAAAGATGAGAAGAGGTACTGGGGTCACTTTCACTCATCTGCTTATTAAGTATAGAGGATCCTGTTGAAAAAGTCACATCCAAATGTGACCAGAACTGTACATTTGTATGCATTCCACCTTGGAAACAGTCGGAATGCTTTTCTCTGAAGACTTATGTATTTCAGTGACAGCTGCATTGCCACAATATGCTGAAGTGGCTCATTTTGACAGGTCACATCCTGGATTTCACATTTTGAATGGCAGCTGGGATGCCAGAGAGTTTTCTCACAGTGGGTGGGCTCTGTATTTAATCAGTGACAAGCTGCACGTGAGGCTACACGCCATTCTAAGAAGTCCAGGATGTACCAATGTCACTCTCATGGCTCTCTAAATAGCAGTGACATTCGTGGTAGCAATCTCTGTGACACTATGAGGACCGTGTGAAGTGCCTTTGAAGATCACAGATTTTCTGTGTCCCATTGCAATGCTCTTCCCTGATGCCATGGGCAGCATAAGCACCATGCGCACTGTTATAAACACCAGTTAAGTGGTTCAAGTCTCAAACGGAATCTCTATCTACATCCATTTATCTATGTATATACAGATATATAAACCAAAGTGAAAAATCAGGCCCCTTAACTTACAGTTCTGAGACATCTTGCCAGTCAGAGCAAAGCTGTGACTGTAACAACAAAACATGAGTCCACTCCTGTTCACCGGAGGGTGAATTACCTGTCCTGGATGAGCACTTGCTTCCCTCCAGAGGTGAGTTTTCACTTTGTGAGTTCATTACCAAGTGGGACCTGCATAAACCAACCACTGTGCAAAACCCTAACGAGCTGATGGGTGATAAATTGATATGTCCTGACGTGAGGAATATTTCCCTCGGCTTTTCAGAGTCTCTTGTTTGTGCCAGGTCAGCAGATTTCAGGGCATTCACCCAGAGCACCTGAGAGAGCAATCCTCTGCTCTTCCTTCTGCAGGCTTGAAGCTCCAGGTTTTCTTCCTGAGATCTCAAAAAGCAATACCTCTTTGAAAACCTCTCTGAAAGTGGCTTATAATAGAATAAAATTTTTTGTGTGTTAGATGGGAATATAGGTTGAGTTTAAGATTTCTAAGCACATCTTTGCAAAAAGATTTCTCTTCAGGCCAAAAGCATAGATTGTGCTGTAGATTTTCTCACTTGCAAGACTCTAGAGAGACATCTAAGGCCATGTTTCAGGATTAAATTTGCAGTTTGCCTGTGGAAAATCTAGGTGGAAAGCTCTAAAATTCTAATACAGGAGGATCAGCAGATTGCATGGGGTGTGGGAGATCCTTAGTCCACAGGTGTTGATTCAAGTCAAAAGAGGGCAAGGCCTTCAGTTAATAATGCTCTCTGATTGAACAAGTTCAGCTTTTTCAAAGACCCAGATTCCTGGGAAATGTTCTTAGCAAGTTTGAGACTGAGAAGAAGTTTCATTTGCTTAATTGTTACAGTCAGGAAAAGAACAAGGCCCTGCCAGGTGCCCTACTATGAAATGTCTATGAATTCTGATGCAGAAATATTTGAGCCCAGACACAGTGCTGTGATCCTCCGGTGGATAGTGTGGGAATAGGGATGTGTAAGTACAGGACTATTACCAAATTACAGATCTTTCCTCATGAAATGTGACTACCCTGCACGTAGAAATATCAGTGAACCCACCCCAAAGCCCTGCCATGCTCCATCTTCTCAGGATAATTACCAAAAGGATCCCAGTGAACAAAAGAACCAGGTGAGCTCCTGAGAGTTTTGTGAATCAAGGACTCTTTCGTAGCACTGTCCCTCTCTTCAAAACAATTATCTTTAGGCCTGATGCCCTCTGCTTTGCCTTTTTCCTTTCATAGATTAGAAATTTTACCTTAACCCTTACTGGGTGAGCTTGAAGAAGATATTTAACTGTGTTGTATCTCGCTTCATCGTCAGTAAAATGGGAATAATATTCACTTTATAGGATTGTTATAGAGATTAAATAAGTTAATATTTGTAAAGTGCTGCAAATAATGCCTCACACATAGCACTATACTATTTATTACTGAATAAAACAGCGAACGAGAGAGTATTAGCTTACTATCGCTTGCTCAGGGAAATCTTCCCTATTTTTCACCCATTTTTCCTTTGTACTACTTACCCAATTTTAATACAAATAATTTATCTAATCAAGGTTCCCCTGCTACAGTGAAAACTCTGTGTCAATTAGGGTGGTATTTACCAATGTATCTCTACCAATTAATACTAGATCTGACACATAGAAATTGATCAATATATATTTATTGCAAAAATCCCCAATTAATAAAATCTATAAAAGCAGCAGGCAATAAGAAACCACATTTTTGTATCTCAATCAATTTCTAAGTTGGAAACTGTGCTTATGCAGCAAATATCTATATAAAACAAAGATTTTATTTTCCTTAATTCAGGATACCCTTTCAAACTCGCAGGAGACCTATTTTATGTCTTCCAATATCTCTGGATGATAATATATGGTACTAATGTTTGTGAGTTTAGGCAAGAAGTCAAGGACACTTCATCCAGAATAACATGGCAAATCAATGTGTTATTTAGCCAGTTATCCTTTTGAATGGCTGCATTATATTTGTCTGTGTGCTTGTGTTAGCATAGACATATAGAAAGTATATGTGTGCAAATACAACCAAATTAATCTCAAAAAAAGGTACAAATTCTTTCCACAGAGGATTAAGTAAATAGTCATATCTATTTATACAGTCATACTTACATAGACTTCAAATCTAAATACTTTTCATTGTTTTTACTTAGGTTGTGATTTTATTATGTTAATTAGGTTAACTCTAACTTCAGTGTTTCAATAACAAATTGCTAAAATATAATATAACCAACACATTACTTCTTAAAATTTAGACCCATAGTTTCTTAAAATAAATCCTACTGTGAATACATATAGGACTTGCTCTAAGTTTCTGCTGACAATAATATGAGTTGAAACTGAAGTTGCTGGTTTTTATCAGTGGATCATTATTTACATTATATAATTATATGTATCTGTGTAAATTAATTTTGGAAAGATTTCCCTCTTTTCTTCATTTAATGCTCCAGTCCTCCAGCAACCACTTAGTTTTGAGGGACTACTACTCACCAGATACAGTTTACCATCCTGGAGAAAGTGATAACCGTCTACCCTGTAACTGAACACCCCATGAGCTGTTTATAAGTGAAGTAAGGAGATGCATATTATACCTTGGTGGTGTCCGATTAGGAAAAGTTCCAAAATCTGACTATAGAAATACTAGGATTATATCTTATGAAATAAAGCACTTCTCAATTCTACAATTTCCTACCTGGATTTTTGAACAAGTTCTTACTTTCTGAGCCTCAATTGTTCTCATCTTAAAAAGAGGCTTATAAAATCTATTTTTTATGAAGATTAAATGAGAAGGTAAATGCTCAATGGAGTTACTGTTATTGTTATTCCACTCCCCCATGCAGACACCCAGATCTGCAGCATATCCACTCATCTCCCTTTAGCTTCATCACATTTACCTTTCCTTCATTTTCCACTGTTTCTGCTCTACTACCTAAGCTTCCATCCATAGTCAGACTCTAGTTCTTAGCTGGATAAAGTGCTCCTAGATGAGTAAGGCCTGGTCATCACTAAGGGGGCCCCAAAAAAATTATTTTATTTTAAGTGTTTATTTTTAAGAAAGAGAGAAAGCGTGCACAAGCAGGGAAGGGACAGAGAGAGGAGACAAAGGATCCAAAGCAGGCTCTGCACTGATAGCAGAGAGCTTGATGCGTGGCTCATATTCAGGAACTGTGAGACCATGACCTGAGCCGAAACCAAGAGTCAGACATTTAACTGACATAGCCACCCAGGTGCCCTACAAATCATTTTATTTTTAAAATTCTTCACATCTGACCCTTGATTTAACTTTTCTACATTTGTTTTTCTTTTGGAGTGGGGAATGATGGGTGACATAGAAATTCAGACATGATAGGAACCTATACATGTAAGTGAAAAATATTTGAGTCTCTCAGAATCTAGAACCATACTTTGTGTAGAATAATGATTCTGGTGGCACCTGGGTGCTCAGTTGGTTGAGCGTCAGTCTGGATCAGGTCATGATCTTGTGATTTGTGAGTTCGAGCCCCTCGTTGGGCTCTGTGATGACAGCTCAGAGCCTGGAGCCTTCTTCAGAGTCTGTCTCCGTCTCTCTCTGTCTCTCTCTGCCCCTCACCCATTCATGTTCTGCCTCTCTCTCGAAAATCAATAAACATTAAACAATTTTTTAAATAAATAAAAAATAATTTTAATTCTGGCAAAATCTTAGAATTTATCTATGAGTTCTAAACAGAATCTATTTTCATGTAAACACTATTTTTCTAAGTAGATAATATAAATAACAAAGACTTCATATTTGGATAAATTAAATGTGTTGCATTCATTTATATTTAAAATAAGAGCTTTGATATGAATCAGTCCCTTCTTTCTTTCTTTCTTTCTTTTTGTTTTTTTGTTTTGTTTTTTGTTTTTTTGTTTTTTTTGTTTTTTTGCTTAACTCTACAGAAACAAGTTTTTTCTTTTGGGGCTATGTTGGGGCACCACAGTTTTTGCAAGTATACCTAAAATGCAGCACTGTATATCTGGGACATATGCCTGAGGGAAGCCTTTCCAATTCTTAAAAAATATTGAAGATATTTCAGTATCACAGATGTTTCCTTATTGAAGATATTTCAGTATCACAGATGTTTCCTTTTCAAACATGCTTTGGACCCCAGCAACTGTAATAATAAGAAAGATTTGCTGTTCTCATCAATGAAGTGAAGGAAATTGTTATTGTCAAAGTGTGACTGTCTTTCAGTTAATATAGGTTAGTGCACTAACATGTATTGCAGCATCCTAAAAATTCAGTACACCTTTAGCTAACTCCCAAATCTTTCTGCTGCTTTCTCTTCTTGCTTTTATTAGTGTACTTTAGATCATCATTAATTTTCACACAGTTTAACAAACTAGCTTCTACAATATGCTTATAGTTTCCAGTTACCCAATACAACACTAATTTTAAGAAAGTACACTGTAGTCTTTCATTTCTTGATCACAAACTTCTTATTGTCCTCTTTCAAAAGAATAAAGCTCCTTGTTACATCAATCAAGACTTTTTGGAGTCTTACAAAGTCAAACTGTTTAGATAATTCTCTCAATGGTTTTACTCAGTTCTCTAGTTTTCCACTCTAATGATTTTGTTCATCCTCTCCTCCATTTGTCAAGCAAGTTTAAACTATACCACCTTATATCAAGGAAATCTTATCCATTATTCAGGGCCCCAGATGCCTTCTTTAAATGAAATATCTAATGATTTACCCTGATGCAAGTAATTTTTCCCTTTGTAGCACATCATCATATTTATTCATTCTATATTTAATTAGGTGTTGCTACTGTGCTATGAATCCAGAGGCAAATAAGGTAAATTCTCTGTTCTCATATCATTCAGAAATCTGCTTGGTTGTATTTGTCTTAGGTTTTATATACTCTTATTGGTTAACATATAAACTTGAGGCAAAATTGAGAAGCCATGGAGGACAGAGATTAATAAACTAATTGATCTTTATGTCCCCAGGTCCTAGCAGAGAACTTTGCATGTAGAGAAAAACAATAAATCTTTGTCAAAGTGAAGTGAATTCCTAGTCTGTCATAAAATTCTGACTCATGATAAATGAGACAGTCTACTTGTTGATTTGTATTATTTCAGCTATTGTAAGTTGGTCTTTAAAATAATTTTACTGGTTTTATTGGGCTCCCAAATGAATACTTACTTCTCTTTCTCCTCCCCTTCCCATATGTTCATCTGTTTTGTTTCTTAAATTCCACATATGAGTGGAATCATATAGTATCACAAGAGACTCTTAACGATAGAGAACAAACTGAGGGCTGAGGGAGGAAGGTGGGTGGGAGACGGGCACTGAGGAGGGCACTTGTTGTGATGAGCACTGGGTGTTGTATGTATAAGTGATGAATCATTGAATTTTACTCCTGAAACCAATATTTCACTATATATTAACTAAAATTTCAATACATGCATCAAAAAAAAGACACACAAAAAGAATACCTAGTGTAAAAAATTAAAAATTTTCTTTAATGTATGTCAATCATAAAATGAAAAGTACAGATTATGGAATCAAGTTTCTTGGCTTTGATTCTGGCTTTGCTCTTTACCATTTGTGTAGACTTTAGCAAGTTACCTAACTAGTTACTTCCTCAGTTTCCTCATTTTTAGAATGGAAGTAAAAAAGGAACTAGCTCACAGAGTTGTTTACTTAGTGCGAAAATTACTTGTAATAATGATTGCCACACAGTAAGTGCTACGTGAGTGTCAGCTAATATTAGATAACAAAATGACTGCACAAAGGCATGTATTTATATGTGTCATTTTCTCTGCCTGAGACACTTCCTCCTTATTCCTGGCATGAACTGTAAAACATCAATTTCCCCAGAAGGTCTTTTTCTTTTAATCAGTCTCCCATTCTCACTTCTAGAAGTGACCCCTCCGTGCCCCAGCCAAACACACACACAATATAGCACTTGTTATACCAGACTCCAACTTTCTGGTGGTGATATAATCATCCAAGTGAAGGTGATAATTGTGTCTATTTAAACCATATTTGCACCCCGGACCTAGCAAAGCACCTGGCACATAGCCTATTAAATGAATACATGAAAGAATTATAGAAAGCTGAAGTTTAGGAAATCATCTTAACCATGTAAGTACTAACATAATAATAATGCAGCTGCCTGTAAAACATGATCTAAATATTTTAATATATATTATGTGTATGTGTATATACTATTGCGGTCTATTTTTAATAAAATTAGAAAAGTCAAAAAATGGAAAAATAATAAAAGGAAATAGGACATGAAATCCCATAGTGACAAAAGGAACAATTGTTAGTTTGTGGGGCATGAAAAAGGGTGGAAGGGCTTAGGACTTAGCACTTCTTAAAACTTTACTTGGATATTAAATACAGTAACTTCATGCTTATCTATCTCATATAAAAAAATGTCCTTATTTGTGACAATGCCTGCAATTTGGTATCCTATGACATAGTTGCTGCCAGAGATTACTGTGTGATTTATTTTAAGTTGATGGCTTTGAATTTCTGAATGCTTAAAAAATATTTTTTCTGCCTTTTTAATTTAATTTAATTTTATATTTTGTTCTCATTCTCAAGTTGTTATGATGATGAAATTGATGCATCCTCTTTGGATTAATTTTTTTCACAGCCATAAAACATGAGAGAAATGGGAAGAAGTCTTTCAATTTATACTATTGAATTTATAGCTGTAGCATTTTTACATCCTAGACATGACCCTAATTTGGTCTTCTCAATTTGTACACAAAGTTCTCAATCCAAATTCTAAAGACACCCATAGGTTTAGATGTTTTAACAAGTGGTCATTTCATTAACTCAACAAAGTAACATTTCTCTCAGTTATGTGATATAATAAGAAGTACATTTAGTCTTTGTTTCCAGTCCCTGGCTCAGAGCTCCTAAAACCCTTGGGATTTCCTGAGTGATGGGAGTGTCTTTTGTTACTCATAAAGAGTCCCTTTCACTTTCATCTGACTTTATGCTAATGAGGTGACTTAATGTGGGGTGACTAAGGCTGGTGATTAAGGACAACTATTAGAGGGTGGGGACTGTCAGCCCCACTCCTGACCTCTAGAAAGGGAGGACTAGAGATTGGGTTATAAAATCTCTTGAACAAGGAAAGTCAGAGAGCTTCCTGGTTGATGTATACACCAAGGTGCTGGAAGCTCCTAGCCATGTCCTTTCCATATTCTTCCACCTCCATCATACCTTGCCATATACCTCCCTTCCATTTGGCATTTCCTAAGTTATACTCCTTATGATAAAATGGTAATAGTAAGTAAAGCACTTTCCTAACTTGTGTGAGTTCCAGTAAATTATCAAACCTGAGGAAGCAGTTGTGGGAACCCTTGATTTATAGCCAGTCTGTTGGAAATGCAGGTGGCTGGGGACCTGGGATTGTGTCTGAAGTGGAGGGTAGGCATATGGGCCTGAGCCCTTGAACTTGTGGGATCTAAAGCTAAATCCATGTAGATTGTGTGAAAATTGAATTGAATTGTTGGACAACCAGTTGGTGTCCAGAGAATTGCTTGTTGGTATCAGAAAACACCCCAGAGATTACCATATGCGGAGTTAGTCAGTTGTTTGTGGAAATGTTAGATCTTCTGACAGACAAGCATGGTTTGCTATTTTGAAAGATATTGCTATTTTTTTTCAAACATAACCAAATTATGTGGGAAAATATGTGGAAAAAAGCATTGATTTTCTCAAATCCTTTTTTTTTTTCTAGTCCCAACAAATGTGGCCACCTGAAACTGGAACACATACAGTGTTATAGAAAGTAAACACCGGATGATTTACTTATGGTGTATTGATATTACTAGTGGTTGAAATAAGTTTCATATTCATTCATACTAGATTTTGCATCAGAAGCTCTACTTGTCACTTGTGCAAAGTTTAAAATTAGGTTTAGAACAGAAAAAGTTGTTACGGCACTATGTTTGCCAATTAGCCTTTCAGAAATAACATAGTAAAAGACAATAGAGATTTACCAACAACTGATACAGAGTTGATATATCTGCCAAGTTTGGAATGGAGGTATTTCCCCTTTGGTGGATGCATTAGAAATATTCATCCATTATTATTATTCACCAGAATGGAATGATAAACATCAGTTTACTTCAAACCATATTGAGAGAAAGTTAAACTTGAATAGCTGGAGTAGAGTACTTTCTGATACCAGGGCAACATATAAGATGTAATTACTGGGTCTGCGATAGGTTTTTCTAGCCAAAGTTTTGAATAATTCAATGTATTTTATTAGAAGCAATCACTATTAATGTAAATAAACCAACAGAAAGGTGAGGAATGAGGGGTGCCTAGAGAGATGGGAATACCTGGAGAAAGAAATGAGCTTTTCTTAATTACCCACAGGGTAATTTATTGAACCTGTTTTTTCAGTGATGCATTATTTATTGCTAAGCCTTATTTAGCACCTACAATGTGCTGGGCACTGTTCTATATGCTTTACATATAATCCAAGTGATCTTCTCATCAGCCCTATGAGGTACTTACTCTTAATAACCCCATTTTACAGGTTAGAAACCTGAAGCATCATGAGAATAATGAATTGGCCCAAAGTCACCGTGTTGTAAGCTGTGGAACTGGGAATTAACCTATCTCCCTCCAGAGAATGTGCCCGAAAAATTAGGTTGCCCTGAATCTCAGTAATGCTATTAATTTCGTCATGCCATTTTTAGTTGGCATTACATTAATTTCAAGTCTTTAAATTACTAAAAAGTAAAATGTGACTGAGGTTCCAATATTCCATTTTATAACTTTTTTGGGTATTATTCTGAGATTAGTTATTAGTTGTGTTACGTTAACTAGTTAAAAAAACAGAAATAGAAACACTTCTAAAATCTAACAAAGAAGGTTACCATGTTTTTCTCAGTTAAATATATGGTACTCCTTACTACATGTCACCTGGGATTAAACAACTTCCAGTTTTCCATGGCAAGTGTTAAATTCCATGTTGACTCCCACTTGCCAAGTCAGTTATCTTTCTTTATATCTGAGGGGGACAAATAATTTTTAGAAATAAAAACTAATTTAGTCAATCAACTTGAACTACACACAATTAGAAAAAAATGCTAGAAAAGTATTCTATCATCTCCAGATTCTATTTTTACCTAGATTTGGCAGAAATAACACTGATGCTTAGGAAAGAATAAAATCTATCAGAGAAAACTGCTCTGTGCTAACATTTAAATGAAATACTTTTGAGATTTACCTTCCAATTCCAGGTAAAAATACTCCCATGCCAGTTATTATCACTATTGACTTTACTCATAGGCACTCTAAAGAAGTCTAGGGAATTTTCTCATTAGTGCTAAAACACACATACACACACACACACACACACACACAATAAAGCTGAAGGAAATAAGAAACTATTTTTATTATTTGCTCTACTTTCCACTTTCACAATCTGAGTTATCATAGCTGTCAGAGGTGCTTCTTTTACAAAGAAGGAAACCAAAAGACGAATAACAAATGATAGGTAGATAAATAGCTAGATTGCTAGCTAGCTGGCTAGATAGATTCCTGTAGCTTTATTTTCCATACAGCACTTTCTCTTTAAATTTCAGTAAAACACATTAAATAATCAGCCAATACATAGCTTAGTCTTATGCACCCATTTCTACTCCTAAATTCTGTCTTGAGGATCATTTTAGAATATGAGAACACAGGTGATTTTACTTTTCTCTGCTGTTATTTAAAAAAAAATAAATGTTTGTTTTTGAGAGAGTGAGAGAGACAGAGCACAAGCAGGGAAGGGGCAGAGAGAGAGGGAGATACAGAATTCTAAGCAGGCTCCGGGCTCTAAGCTGTCAGCACGGAGCCTGAAATGGGGCTCAAACTCACAAGCCATGAGATCATGACCTGAGCTGAAGTCGGACACTCAACCTACTGAACCACCCAGACGCCCCTCTGATGTTATTTTCCATACACTCACCCCAAACTCAAAGTCCTAACCCTCTCCAAACTATTGAGTAAAGAGATAATTTACTTTATGTTTTAGGTGAAAAACTAATAAATAATAAAGGATAGAATTCAACAACTGTTCCAAGTGATTCTCCCAGTGCAACACACACACACACACACACACACACACACACACTTCCATTTTGCCAGTCTTTTTTAGACAATAAATAAAGTAAGTAGGGTTCCCAGGTCCTGTGAGCATCAGCAACCTTTCACTAGTATTTGAACGTTTATCTCCAAATCTTATCCTTCCTCCCTTTCCCTAAATCAGATGTTACATTTGCCTGTTTCCTTATTGCTTCTTTCAACCAGAAAAGAAAAATAATGGAAACAAATGACACAGATTCACCATCTATAACATTTAATAATTCTGTGGCTCTGGGCAACTCTTTTTCTTGCATATTTCAGATGTAATTGTTGTAGTAGAACTGTGTTCAACTATGGGAAGGAATTTAAGAGATTTTAGATGAAACATCCATTATTTTATCTTGCCAAAAACAGCTCTCCAAAGTCAGTTTTCTTGACAAAATCATTCTCTTCAATTATAGGATTAAAACTGCTAGAGAATAATGATGAACTATGTCTTATGTATTGTAAAAGTTTCTAATTCTCTACTAATGAGATAATTTTTATTTTGGAATGAGGAAGAAACAATATTTCAGTTTCTTAAAACATGTCTGAAATAGATACCTGAGAGTTACAATAACATGTCACAAGTGAAGTGAATTTTTTTTCTAAAACTCTGAACTGCTACTTTTCACCCACATGAGTTTTTTTTTTTTGTTTTGTTCTGTTTTGTTTTTCTGTATAGAAATGAATATTAATTGGGCCACCTGGGTGGCATTGAGCATCCGACTCTTGATTTCAGCTCAGGTAATGGTCTCACAGTTCTTGAGCTCCAGCCCCACATCGGGCTCAGTGCTGATAGCAAGGAGCCTGCTTGGGATTCTCTCTCTCTCTTCCCTCTGCCCCTTCCCCACTCTCTTTCATGCATACAAGAGCTCTATCTCTCTCTCAAAATAATAAACATTAAAAAAAGAAATGAATCTTACTCTGTATTAATAATTAATTCAATTAGTTCAATAAAATATTGCATTAGAGTTCTGAAATTAGATATAAAATTAGATATTCATTAACTGGAATAGACACATACATATTTTTCTTTGTGTATGTTTAGTTATCACCAAAGCAAATGACTTAATATAATTTTGCTTTCTCAGATACGTTATTATCATTTTTCCTAATATAATTTGGATTTTGGGTTAAGTAGTTAGGAAATCAAAATTTTCCAATTATGTAAGTAAACGTGTTTCATTTTTTTAAGTTTATTTATTTTTGAGAGAGAGAGAGAGAGAACGCACAAGCGGGGCAAGGGCAGAGAGAGAGGGAATCCCAAGCAGGCTCCTTGTTGTCCAATGCAGGACTTGAAATCATGAATGGTGAAATCGTCACCTAAACCAAAATCAAGAGTTAGACATTTAACCAACTGAGCTATGCAGGTGCCCCATAAGTAAACATGTTTCTTATCTTTGAGAGTCAATAGCAATCCACTAAGTTTCTAATAAAATGGAAAATTTTAACTCCTGAAAAAAAGGTTTTAAGCATTTATAATACAGAAATTAGAATATAAGAATTTTGCTGTATCATAACTATTATTAATGAGATTAGGAGTTCTTACATTTTAGAAAAAAATGATGAATGTGTAAGTCAAAAATAATGGACACAAATATTCATTTCTGACAAATATCATAAAATCTGAAAGCTATTCAAAAGCATTTAGCCAGGCCAAACTCAATTCCAGGGCAAAGAAGTCGAGTATTTTTCTGTAGTCAATAACATTTAGAGACTTCACATTAGGGATTATTATATAAAATATACGCTATGCCTGCTTATTTTTATTAGTATGGTAAATAAAAGTTATTGATTTTGCTTTTACATATATCACTCTTGTTAGCGCATTTGCATTAGCCAATCTAAACTGCAATAGTAGATATAACAAAAAGAGAATATTCTAATAAATGAGACAGACATTTCTGACAGTGTGATAGTAAAGATTTTGTTAATAGCCTGTATGTTAATAGCTTGAATTTTTCTATAATATACACAAGAATTTATTTGAATCACATACTTAGTCTGGCGGGTTGGAGCTGGTTCTTACTGATTCACCAAGGCCATTGTTAATTCTTCTTGAATTTTATAAATTGGCTGACATCTCATCATTAGCTTGAAATTGGACATGGTGGGAGTATTTACACTATACTCCAGTTTTGTTTGTTTCCCCAGAGAGCTGATTCTTAAAAAGTTATTAGCACACACACTACTTGGAAGGAATCTGCATCAGTGAAATACTGTGTAATTTTCTACAACTATTTCAAAATGAATTTCTTGAACTAGTGAAAAGAGCATAACATTTGGTATCAAAAGATGTATGTTTGAGACAGGTTGCTTAGAGTCTTAGGATGTCACTTAACCTGCCTAAATATTCTTCTTTTTTCTTTAACATTTATTTATTTTTGAGAGACAGAGTATGAGCAGGGGAGGGGCAGAGAGAGAGGAAGACACAGAATTTGAAGCAGGCTGCAGGCTCCGAGATGTCAGCACAAAGGCCGACGTGGGGCCCGAACTCACAAACCGCGAGATCATGACCTGAGCCAAAGTCAGACGCTTAACCAACTGAGCCACCCAGGCACCCTCCAAATATTCTTTAATGTCATTATTTTTAATGAGATCTTTGAGTAGATGACATGCAAAGTCTTCTCCAGTTCTAATACTATCTGAATCAATTACCATGTATGTCTGTATCTCATTCTCCTCCCAAAAGGTAGAGTAATGAAACAAATGGTTGAGAGATGAATAAAGCAGAAAACTATGATCAGTAAGTCAGGCTCATTGTCAGAATGGAAGAGACAAAGGGTTATGTAGATTGTGAAGAACTGGACAACAATGCCTAGACTATAGAAGACAGAACAACTCAGCAGTGGCTCATAGTTATCATGAGGCTATAAAGGTCCGATATTGCCAGATCTTCCTATTTTTTAAAGAATCAACAAAAAATGAAAGTTTTATTTGAAAGCTCATGGCTATAAAACGTTGGCAACAAACTTCATTTTTAAGTATCTGTGGTGTTAAACAGGTCAGTGGACTGGAATCAATTGTTAGTCATCAATTTTCTACCCCTATTCTCTAATCAGGAAAGGGAACAGAAATAGCAATAGGGTGTTTCTAGAAGAGGAGTGAAAGAAATCAGGGAATTTAATAAAGACCAATGTAATATTACACATACTACATACACATGCCTACAAATAAATAAGTGCCAAAGAAACACTATAAACAACATATTTTAAAAATGTGTTTTGGCCGGAAAGAATATCTAAATTGTACTTTTCTCACTCTAGTCCAAACTTTAATAACTGAAGGAGTTAGTAACAGGGAGTACCAGAGTAAAAGAATCTGTTAAATTAAATATTGAGTTAAAAGTCAAAGTATTGCAAGTCACTTGGTTATGTATCTGTAAGAAGGCAATTTGTTCAATCCAAATTTAAAATAAAGACTTAATATGAAGACTTAAGTCCAGAGACTGAAGTGTAAGTCATCAACATTGTAGTCACTTAGAATGTATTCTCTGGAACTTTTCTCAGGTATATCCTTATGCATATTTGCTTTGTATACAATAATAAATATGTACAATAGAAAAAATAATTACTAGGTAATTTCAGCAAATTGTGAAGCAGCAACATTCTGATTCCGATGCTGTGCTGTCCACACTAAACTCCCCAGAAAAACTAAGCCATGTTGACAAAGTTTTCTCTAAAAACATTATTTATTCCTCTAAACTTTCACCAACTTAGAATGCTCAAGAATTGATACTCAGTTTTGATACAAATTTCAATTGTTCTCTAGCCAACTACATATTTTAAGGTTCTTTAATGACTTTCAAATTTCATTTAAAATAAAATAATTCAAATTTAGATGGCATGAGATTCACAAATAATATGGCACACCATCAATCAATTTTCTAGAAGAGATCTTGATTTTGCTCTGCAGATGACAGCTGAAAGCCTGAGTAGATGAATGAACTTAAATATAATGAAATGCTCAGAACTCAGCTATAGAACTTGTGTTATCTCTTTTTGAGTTGAATAATAAATGGAATTCTATTTTAGAATTACTTAAAAACTTATGTCTAAAGTTTGGGATAAAATTCCTTAGCTAGATAGGCAGTTTATTTAAGTGTTTCCTCTTCTTGTTTGTGAAAAATAATCTTTTTATCTCTGGCCAGGAAACACAAGCCAGAAACAGCTCAAGATATGTGGTAAGTTATATAAATAGGAATGCATTCACTTTCTGAATACCATTTTGGCAAAGTACAAGGCTATATAAATTAATAGGTATATATAACATTGAAAACCAATACATCAAAAAGGAATTATAAAATAGCACAAAAACTGTTATAATAATATAAAGCTATGCTCTTCTATGGAGATAATGGTGGAAAGTGAGCTGCTCCTAGAATCAGTGATTCTGGCTTGCTACTGAGTATCTTACTAGATGGGACTCTGGGCCTCAATACCTTGCTCTGTAAAAGAAGAGGTTTATCTAGTTTACATCAAACGGTCACTAAAATTAATACATGTTAATTAGCTATGGATAATATATTTACATACTTTTTGTCCAAGTTTTTATTTAAATTCCAGCTAGTTAATACACAGCGCAATATTAGTTTCAGGTGTACAATATAGTGATTCAACACTTCCATACAACACCTGGTGCTCATCACAAGTGCCTTCCTTAATACTCATCATCTATTTTTCCCATCCCCCACCCACCTCCCTGTCCACTAATAAGTGGATAAAGATTATATATATATATATATACACACACACAATGGAATATATTTATATACTTTTATGACAATCATATCATTTAAATATTTTCCTGCAACTAAAATCTGTTTTTTTTTTTATTTTTTTCAACGTTTATTTATTTTTGGGACAGAGAGAGACAGAGCTTGAACCGGGGAGGGGCAGAGAGAGAGGGAGACACAGAATTGGAAACAGGCTCCAGGCTCCGAGCCATCAGCCCAGAGCCTGACGCGGGGCTCGAACTCCCGGACCGCGAGATCGTGACCTGGCTGAAGTCTGACGCTTAACCGACTGCGCCACCCAGGCGCCCCCTAAAATCTGTTTTAAATATTCCTGATCCCTTACTTATATATTATGTTATTATGATTTTATCAGTGAGACACACAAAAAAATTGTCTGATGCATGAAATGAGAATTTTCAATGTTTTTCTAATGGGTTTAGGTTTTTCTAAGCAGTTATGAATTTCTTCACACCTTTTTCAACATTTCCAAATATTTTCATTTTAGGGAGGACCTGAGTGGTATCTTTAAAGAAACAGCTTGATGAGCATAAATAAATACATGGCAAATTTAGAGGTAAAGACAGGGGATTTTCAAAGACACTGTAAAACATCTTTCAATGTGTTACTGTAATGGAATAAAAGCACAAGTTATGAAAATGTTCTGTAATATCACCATCAGAACAGCTTGGTTAGAAAGTCCCCAATCAAACCTAAGTGTTAAAAGGTCCAGAGCATTGAGGAGGAATGTCAAATTCCCCAAGCAGTTCATGTCATCATGAGTCACAATGTTTGGGCAATGCAAAGTTGTTTCCCAACACTCTAACTGCTAGAGAGGAAACCTCATGCTTCCATCATCTCCCAGCCAGTCAGAGAAGTGTCCTGTAGAATAGCTTTATTGTCTCTGGATCTCTTTGTTGAGGGTCAGCCTCATTTGCTCTTGTAACAGTCTTGTCCTTAGTTTCTTAAGGACATAAGAAAACCAATCTCCAAAGTTTTCCAATTACAGAGATAAAAAAAAAACCCAAAAAACAAAACAAAACAAAAAAAAACCAACAACAAAAAATGAAGATAGTTTGTCCAGCGTGTCACCTTTCTCTTTCATAATTGCTTCTTCCTGTTTATTCTTGTAACCCCCCCCCCCAACCTGATCTATTTGCAGTCACAGTATGCCTCCTCATTGTCATATTCAGTGTCTCACACACAGTGAGAAATCCAAGGACTTAGTTCCTTTGCACACCAAGTTAAATGAGAAAAATGGAATAAGGGAAATGTCAAACCCACCATATATCATGGTGGAGAAAGAGGAGAGATTCATAAATCTATTTTAACATAATTTTGTTCTATCACTTTGAATTATTTCTAAACAGGTTACTCATTTCAGTAGTTGTATAACTGTTTCCTTTTATCATCTTCCATCCCTTTCTAGAATAAATTTTAGCATGTAGAAGCATTGTTTGGATCCTGAAGCTCTTTGTAAATCAGGACTCTATTACCATTCTTTTTTTAATCAAGCTGTAGGTGTAGGTATCATTATGTTTAGGTCTTTCAGAAGAGGACTATTTTGCAGTAGGTAACTCTGATACAACTTGTAAGTAGGCAGTACTGTGATTTATTGGTATATACTCTCAATTGACTTTTAATCCTGCTTGGAAACTCTTCTGTGCATTTCTACTCAGTGATCCCACTCACATCCCACTGAAGGTATTCCAAGCACTTGCCAAATTACATTCCCAAATTACCTTGTCCCTTCCTTACATAAAACCCTGGACTATGAAAGTGGGGATTTCCTCCCTTGGGGGAGCCCATGCTTGGATATCTTCTTTGCAGCCCCAGATGTAGCCCAGCCCTGGCTATATCAATATTCCTGAATGAGCAAATGTGCAGAAACACTATCTATTCATTTTTTCCAAATGTGGAGTTATGTGATTTAAAGTATTTTGCTGCTTCAAAACAAACTTTTTAATGCAAAATTCTGAATCTGATTTTTTATTCTGTCGAATAGGACTACCATGCTTTGTGTATTACTACAATATTTGTATGAAACATATTCTGCGTTTATTATTTTCTGTAAAATAATCAGCTTACTAGTTTTGAAACTGACAGCAATTTTGTTGTAGGCATCTGGTCTAGGCAAAAAAGAAACAGAGAAAATATTTGCCAGCTGAATAAACTACAAAATATGTTTAGTAGCACTGATTCTTCCTAGTAGTGACTTTTATTAATGGGAACCTACAGATGGATTGACTACAACACATATGGATTATACAAAGAATCAAGTTCTTTTATTTTTTTATGTGATGACTATCAACAAGCAAAAACAAATAGTTTGGGGAAGGTGCCCACATCCTACCCCGACATTGCTTCCTTAATTTTTATTATTTTAAAATGATTACTGTCAAACATTTATAAGACTGTGCAATTTTCTCAAGCACTACCGAAAAACATATATTTTAATGTAAGATCAGCTTGTCACATTGTGAAAATTTTATATGTGGCTATAAAATAATTTCTGCAGAAAGTTTACGGAGTTCTACTGAGAGGAGTAAGATCAATGGAATAAAATGCAAAATCATAAGTAGCTGCGGGTAATAATTTTACTTTCAGTAAGATCCACTGGGGGAAAGGAAGAGCAAAAAACGAGTTACTATTAAACCAAATTATCAAAAATATTAACTGTGTAATATAGAGTCCCTTGCATTTTAGATTACGTAAAGGTTATCTAGATGTCACATGATTGTTTTAGCTATTAAATTTCATTCAAGTTTTTAACTGGTACAACTATCATTGGATATCTGAACTCAGTTACTTGGTACTACAGCTTAATTAATTTTGGCAAATTGCCCTGAAATGTTATAAAGACCAAGGAAGCTGAGTCTATATAATTCATTCAATGGAATCTATACAAGCTAGGTACCTAAGAATTCCTAATTTCTTTATTACACTATCACTTTATGACTTAATTTTTTTACAGAAGGACAAATGGATTCTTCCATTGCTTTTACTATCCCTAGAGTGATATCAAAGGACAGTATTTTCTTCAAGAGCATGCTTCAAATGAATAATGAGAGAATGAGGCAAGCAATATGAACCATACTTTTTTCATGACAACAATTTAGTGTTGAGAATGAAAATGTTATGCTGCCCGAAACAAAAGCAATTTGTTTTTGGTGAGAAATTAATGATAGCAACCGCCAGCCCATTCTCTCTGCAAGGCATTCCATTTGACCATCAACATGGTCATTGGGTGATGGTTTGGAGGATAAAAGTGGAGGCAGGATAGAATGGAGTGATTATAACTGAGTTCTTCATACACTAGCATTTGACTGACATTTTGTCCAGAAAAACCTTAATCAGGGAATGAGCTCTTGGGCTGCAAACTCATGTGAAAACAAGCAGGCATTTACCCAATAAAAGAGCAGTGACTTGTCACAATTTTTGGTGCTGACCTTGACTGCAGTGCCTAACTTCATGATCCAGCTGGATAAAGATGCAAAGTAAGGAGCAACAGGAGGAAAAAATCAGCAGTACTGCTGCACCCACGCTTTTCCACTTCTCACTCCCCAGATTTCCCACGTCTATTTTTTGGGCCTTTATGATTACTTTTCTCTATTCCCAGCAACTTATTTACCATTAGTTAAGAATTAGCTATCAGTTATATATACCTTAATGTTTATCTAAGCTACTTTATCCTCTCTCTCCTGAGTATTTGAAGTGTAGGTGGTTATTTCTTATTGAAACTAAAATCTGTTCAAACTATATAGACGTAAGGTCTTTCAAAGGATGAGAAAGCCTTCATGGCATGTACAAAACTTCTACCATTTACACAGGACCCTAACTTACTGACAAGGAGTAACAATGGTGTATCAGAAGGCTAAAGTTGTGTGTGTGTGTGTGTGTGTGTGTGTGTGTGTTGCCTTTTTTTTTTTAATCGAGTTTTTAATTTTAATTCCAGTATAGTTAACATACAGTGTTACCTTAGTTTTAGGTGTACAATATGCCGAAGGCTAAGGTTCTTAAGATATGATAGAAATTATCTTTCCTTAAGAAATGAGAAAATACTGAGGTGCCTAGGTGGCTCAGTTGGTTAAGTATCTGACTCTTTATTTCAGCTCACTCATGATCTCACAGTTCCTGAGATGGAGTCCTGGTCTGGCTCTGCACTGACAGCACAGAGCCTTTTTTATTCTCTCTCTCTCCCTCTCTCTCTGCCCCTCCCCTACTCATTCTCTCTCTCTCTCAAAATAAATTAAAAGAAAAATAACTGAGAAAATATTTTAGGATTTTACTTTCACTTAGGCCCCTGAAGTGGCAGTACCAGCATAATATCATTTGGAGGAAATGATTGTGACAATGAACACTGAAAACAAGTGCAAGAATTTACAACTTATATAATGTGATTTGATTGGTTCTCAAAATAAGCTGTTGAACAATATTTCCCACAGTTGTCAACAAATATATTGAGTTTAAATACAGTCTTCAGAAAACCATATTGAACCACAAGCCCTATCTTGAAGGGAGAGTGCACTCACTCACTAATGCATAAAAAGGAACATCATTCAGCGTATTACTGGGGGACAGAAAATAGGTCTGGCTGTTTGGGATGCACCTCAGTGAGCACAAGCTGGTAGAGTTATCAGACTGACCTCTGCAGTGTGGTTTACCTTCCTACCACTGAATACTGGTTTTTACTGGGACTCCATAATTTTTCCTTCTTTTCTTGTTTCTCTGTATATTTTCCTTGACTTATTTCATCCATGGATTGTGAAAATGTAAATGTTTTATTTACTAGACATCAATCCCAAACATAGAAAATAGAGTTTCTAGCCTGCTCCTGGCTAACATGCTTTCCAATCCTTGGTTTTTATATAAACCCATAACTAGAAGGAATATTTAAAAGGACTTTAAAAAATATTTTAAAATCAATCCCTTATTCTGGTACAATATGTTTATTCATTCACCCAGATTTTTAAATAATTTGGGGGTAAGAATGATGAGAAGAGAAAAAAAGGAGAGATGACCCTTCCCTTGATCCCTTGCCAAAAGTGCCTTTGAAATATGCAATAGATATGTCAATAACTTTTTTCCTACATGAAATGTCTAGTGCTCAAGCCCCAAGTCTTTTTCCTTTATTTTTTAAGCGTTTATTCATTTTTGAGAGACAGAGAGACAGAAAGTGAATGGGGGAGAGGCAGAAAGAGAGGAAGACACAGAATCCAAAGCATCAAGTCTTTTGTCTTATTCTCTTCTCATATATTACTGGTATCTTGGTACCAGCTGGCATTTCAAATATCTAAGCCATAATTTGGAAGTTGCAGCTGAGACTGTGATAATCTATTAAAAAATGTTAGGAGCTAGGGTTAGCTGACTGACAATGATCAATCATATGCAAACACCTAATCAAGTAGGTTGAAGGAGTTCAAGATAAACCACATCTAAATTATTCTAAGGAAATAAGAAACTATAATTTTTTTAAAGATTTATGGAGTAGTTGATTCAATAACCTTCCTTGGCAAACTCAGTATCTAGTCATGCTCACTGTTTAAATATTATTATACATTTGCTTTTTATCTTAAATTCACAATTATTTTAGTGTATATAAGAAATCTTGGAATGGAATAAAGTCCCAGTCACCTGGACTTAAATTAGAATAGCTTTATGCAGAATAATTCAATACATAGTTTGCATATTGATGAGTGTTCCTCTTTTCTTTCCTGAAAGGTCAGAGAAACAAGGGAATTTCTAAGGCAATTTATATAGTTTCTACCACTCATTACAGGATTGGGGTTTGAAAGTAGAAAGGGAATAAACAACCAAAAGCATGTACTGACTATAACCTATGAAATAAATTTATGAATTTTTATTTAAATATAGCAGTATAAACATTTGTTCTGAATACTAAATTTCAGTCTTGGAATTTAAAAATGATGAAAATCAATTTATTTCCCTGGCTAAAGTATTTAAAATAGCATTTTTACTTCTAGAAAACACTATAATAAATCAATCTGTTAAAAAATCATATATATATATATATGTATATATACGGATTTTGAAAGATAATGCTCAAGGTAATAATCAAGAGACAAAGTTATGAAATTATAGAATTAGGGCAACTTTCTTAGTTTTTCAGGATGAATTTATAGATGTTCATTCTAGATGTTCCCAAGTGTCTCACTTCATTATTATGGTTCATTTACTTTTTAATCAGAACTTAGTCTAACAGTTTTATTCTAACAATACCTTAGGCAGGTACAATTTAGTGAGCATTGATTTACAATTATGTGGGTACTGGGCACAAGTTGGTTCTTCACATATACCAGTTGATTAATTAATACATTGCTGGGAAAACAAGCTATCTCTATGGAGATTCAAGCCTTCCTTATTGGCAGGGTTTCCCTCTGCTTCAAAATAAGCCGCATGGTAAATAGGATTTCCAGTGATACCCAGGTTGATTAAAAAATTGCTTCCTCCATCCAGCCTGCTGCCCTGCTTCTTTGATTGCTCTAAAGAACTAACCCCGATTCAAACTTCAAAGTCTTTGTACAGAACAACTTTGCCCTTTTTCATGACTCAATTTTCTACTCCTCTGCACCTGTGCCCCAAACCCCATCATAATGAATATAGGCTTTCATCCTTTCTCGTAGTTATATGAAGATAGATAAATAAGTATTTGCACTTATGAAATTTATAACATAGAGAACAAAGGGAACAATAAAATACATTCTGATTACTGTTTAGAGGCACACATCCTTTGTAAAGAAAATACAGAGAAAGGACTCCCAGGTCAATCTCTGAATAAGGGACAAGAGTGAAGAAAGAATGGAAATGATCCAAGAGGAGAAAAGAAAAAAAAATGCATACCAAGGGGAAAAAAACCAGGATGGGTCATTGTCACTGACCGCCATGAAGGCTTCCCCACTCCTCAAAAGCCATTCTAGATACTTTGCAGAACCTTTTAGTCTCAATGAGAGAGAAATATGTTGGCCAAGAGCAGCCTAGAAGCTCTGCTTCCTACAGCTTCCTTTGTGAGCCATATACCTGTGAATCATTTCTTAGATACAAGCCATTTATATTTTCACATTCCACAATGAAATATAAATGACATGAGCTGCTAGGAAACAATACTTTAACACAAGGGTAACTGGATTATGATTTCAGGAAACACTGCAGTTCCAGAAGGGCAAACATCCGCATTCCCAGCAAAGAAAGAAACATTTCATCATGGAAATATCATGAGGTTTAAAATACCCAGTATGCAGTGTTTAGCTAATCAAAAACATTAAAGATGCATGTTTTTTAAAATAAATATTACAGCTGTGTTGCTCATTGGTCAAAATAGAAACCATTTGGAAATGTTTTTGGCATAAGATTAAATTTAAAACAAGCCATTTTCAGAAAACATTTGGAGTGAATGTCACGATCTTCAGTTGTTTCTTAAAATTACTTTTCCTTGTGTGACTTTGAGTTGGTTCAATATTCCAAAACAATCCATTTGAATAACAGTGATGAACTCATATTTCCTACCAATGGTCTATTTCAGTCTCTATTTTTACTGGGAACTCCATTGGGAGCCTGGTCTGATTCAAATTCTGAAAGCTCATGTCATTTACATGAATTTAGCCTGCAGAAGATCACCCTAATTTTAATTAGCCTTTTATCTTTAGATTCATTTAAAATTGAAAGATTTTCATATATGAAAAATGAGTGTAGTAACTAAAATCTGAGCAGTGGTATTTTTGTGTCAGTCTTAAAACTGGAAAAAAAGTGATGCTAAAAGATGTGTGAAGATAAAACCTTTTAATTTGTTAGGAACCACATTAAAAAATCATACATTCTATATGTTAACTAACTTGAATTTAGATAAAATCTTGAAAGAAAAAATAAAAAGATAAATAAAAATTTAAAAACTCATACATTGCTATATATACAGTGAAATATTATGCAGACATTGAAAGGATGATATTGTGCCATTTGCAACATGGGTAAACCTAGAGAGTAGTAGGCTAAGTGAAATAACTCAGACTAAGAAAGACAAATATCATATGATTCGCTCATATGTAGAATCTAAGAAAAACAAATGAATAAACACACAAACAAAAAGCAGAATTAGACCTATAAATAGAGAGAACAAACTAATGGTTACCAGAGAGGAAGGAGGTGGGTGGATAGACAAAATGGGTGAAGGGGAGTAGAAAATACAGGCTTCCCATTATGGAATGTTCATGGGAACAAAAAGCATAGCATAGGGAATACAGTTGATGATATTCTTTTTTTTTTGTTTTTTTTGTTTATTTATTTTTGAAAGGGAGAGAGAGAGCGCGCGCATGACCGGGGAAGGGGCAGAGAGGGAGGAGGACAGAGGATCCCAAGCGGGTTCTGTGCAACAGGCTGGATACAGGGCTCAAACTCACCAACTGTGACATCATGACCTGAGCCAAAGTCGAAGCTTAAGTGACTGAGACACCCAGGTGCCCCTAATCAGTGATATTCTAATAGTGTTGTATGGTGACAGGTGGTAGCTACACTTGTGGTGAGCACAGCATAATGTATAGGGAAGTGGAATCACTATGTTGTACATAGAAACTAATGTTAACATTGTGTATCAACTATATTCAAATAAAAAAAATTTAAGGAAAAATATCATACATTGTAACAAATTAACTGTGTGCTGCTTTTCTTTTAATAGAAAGATATACTTGACTAATGAAAAATTTAGAACATCAGCTACACAGAAAAGACATGTCACTTGATTTGATTTCTGCAAGTCTTGTTATTCCTTCCTACATTTAAATGCACACGCTAGAAATTATGACCCTGATCATTAAATTGTGAATGAAGTACTCACAACCTGCTAGTTTATGGGTTGCCTACCAAAAGAAAACCTAAATGATCCAGCAAAATCCCAGGAAACTTAAGAGGGTATATTAAGTGATATCCCATTGTTAAACTTCATTTCATTTAATGACAAAAATGAAGAAATAAGTGTAATGCTTATGAAGTATGCAGATTAATTTATTATATTCTGAATAAGAGGAAATAATTCAAAAGTTAGTCACTTCCAGTAATAGTGTAAAAGAATACTTATCCTCCCAACACAAGATGAAATTACTAAGAATAAATTCAAGATAGCACAACAAATGCCAACACAATAAATATAAAGTGGGAGACTTTTGCCATATGTTAAGCATGACAAAATCAATTTTTCAAAATCCTAAGTGATGACAAGTTGCATATGAATGTATCATTATAAGGAAAGTGTATTGGTACTGTCTGACATGCAAAAAGTCCAACAAACAACTTGCATGGGATACTATTAGTATATCATATGTTATATATTTGCTCATAATAGTGTATTATATTGTATATCACATAGTGTGTTAAGTGTATACAAAATATTAATAGTATATTAAATATTGTTATATGTTGTGTGTATATGTAGCAGTATATATTATTTTTATTTTTCCTGTATGCAATATATAAACACTACTCCAGAAGTAATTTTACATAATTTGCATTTATAGAAAGAGCTATGCTTTTTATTTTATTTTTTTTAAACGTTTATTTTTGAGACAGAGAGAGACAGAGCATGAACGGGGGAGGGTCAGAGAGAGAGAGAGGGAGACACAGAATCCAAAACAGGCTCCAGGCTCCGAGCTGTCAGCACAGAGCCCAACGCGGGGCTTGAACTCACAAACCGGGAGATCTTGACCTGAGCTGAAGTCGGACGCTTAACCGACAGAGGCACCCAGGCGCCCCAAGAGCTATGCTTTTTAAACAGGTTAATAATTTTCGAAATTTAAAGAAAGAACAAATTCAATAGGATAAATGGCTCCCTAACAAACATATATCCCTATATCTTCTATATCTATATCATCTATAACTATACCATCTATATCTATACCCATCTATATACACACACTTACACATATTTGTGTGTATATGTGTGTGTACATGTTTGTGTGTGTGTGTATGTCTTTTACCAGCAACAAGAAACATTTAGATGGGGGTGGGTTAGCTTAATTATGGTCTTGAAAAATATAAAGAATATTTAAATTCCAAGAGAAATGACTTTGAAGCAGGAATATTATAGTAAGCTACCTCATTATTATGTTGATTAAGTTAAACAAAGCTTTTTATTTAGGTTAATAGATGACATTTCTGAGGATGTTTGTAAATATTAAGTACAAATGTGTATTGTGTTGTTTTGAATATTCACTTAAGCAACAACAGTTAAAGCACAAGACCAGTGAAACTCAGCACCCAAAAGAACCTAAATGGTTATTTATGTCACTTCCCACATTTTAAAAGATACAAATCTGAGTCTGAAGGATATAAATAGTCTTGTCCGTGGACAGAATAGTTTTATTTTGACCTTTCTTGTATATTAAACTCCTAAATAATTCTTGAAAATTCTCTAAGCCAGTATTCTCAGTTTGGTTCAATGTAGAGACAAGTTTTCAAAAGAATAAGAATATTTTTTCAGAACCTGCAAAATACATCTGTTAACTCTAATTTGAGAAACTCTGCTATAGGTCATACGGTATACCAAAAGCATTTCAAATGAAAGTTCTTAATTCCAAGCTATTTTAATGCAGTCATTAGTCAATTTTACTCACAATTGTACATTTCTTTTGTAGTTTTTAAATTATCCTTTAAATAAGAAACATTTGGAAGATTTGTTAACTATAAGGGTAGCATACATATTCTCCACTAAAAAATAAAAAAAACAGATATAATAGATAGAACTCATAAAAATTTTTAAAAATATACATGAACTGAATTTATCTTTCCCTTAATCATTTTGGTGAAGATGTTTACAAATTGTTGGATAACTTTAGAATTACCAACTCTGAAGGTAACACATAGAACATTATCAACTTTTATTAATCTCAATAATCACCAGTCCTTAATCTAAGTGTTTATCTTGATTAATACAAAGTATCTTTATCAACTTAAAGAGAGTATAGTCTCTATTATATGAATATTGATATTAAAACAAATAATTAGGGTATGATAACAAAATAGGACAAACATTTTTTTGTTGTAGTAGAACTGAAACAATAAACTAATGGATGATATAAATTTATAAAATAATTTGGACTTGAATATTTAAATTTTGACTTAAATACTTTAATGCTTCATAATAATTGTCAGAGGCAAAGGATTCAAATATAAATGTTTGAATATATTTTCCAGAATGATTGCAACAAATCTAAAGGGTTTTTTTTTATGTTTATTTATATTTGAGAGAGAGACAGAGCACGAGTGGGGAGGGGCAGAGAGAGATGGAGACAGAATTCGAAGCAGATCTCAGTCTGAGCTGTCAGTACAAAGCCTGACACAGGAGCCATGAGATCATGACCTGAGCTGAAGTCAGACATTCTAACCAACTGAGCCACCCCAGTGCCCCGAAAAAAAAAAGCTAAAGTTTAAATCAATTATGCTCTTAAATATAAATATCTGAATAGAGGTAAGAGAATTATAGTTAAGATATCAGAGAATAGAGATAAGATCCCAAGGAACAAACTCCCTAAAGTAAAAACTTAAAAAAAAAAAAAAGAGGCAGAAGACTATGTATCATTCTAAGCAAGAACTGGAAATATGTATATAACATTTTTATGCATATAAAATATAATTTTAAAATACACTTATTTATCTATCTAATCTCTTTCCTTGGAGAATTATTAAAAAAAAACATTTTTATGTTTATTCATTTTTGAAAGACAGAGACAGAGCACAAGCACCGGTGGAGCCGGCAGAGAGAGACAAGGGGCGGTGGGGGAGGGGACACACAGAATCTGAAGCAGGCTCCAGGCTCCAAGCTGTCAGCACGGAACCTGACGCGGGGCTCGAACTCAGCAACCGCAAGATCATGACCTGAGCCGAAGTCGGATGCTCAACCAACTGAGCCACCCAGGTGCCCCTTTTTCTTGGAGAATTCTTAAAAAACTATCAGGGGTGCACAGGTGGCCCAGTCGGTTAAGCATTCGACTCTTGATTTTATTTAGCTAGGGTCATGATCTCGTAGTTCATGAGTTTGAGCCCCACATTTGGCTTGGCACTGACAGTGTGAAACCTGCTTGGGAAACTCTCTCTCTCTCTCTCTCTCTCTCTCTCTCTCTCTCTCTCCCTCTCTCTGTCTCTGCTCTTCTCCCACTCTCTCTCACTCTTTCTCTCTCTCTCAAAAATAAATAAATGAACTTAAAATTATCTATAGCACTTGGTAGTGGAACTGAGGGTTTACTTTTTCATGCTGATTTGTTTTTACCATGTTAATAAATGAGAAAATAAAGTATAACCATCCCACTGTATAAAACAGCACTTGGCTATTGTGCATCAAATTATAGTAATTATAAAAATAGGACTTTTTTGACTAACACTAAATATTTTATAAAAATATATTTTGATATGTCATATAATAATTTAAAATTGTATCTTAAACTAGTCCAAGGGGTAATGTTTGTTTCAGTATATTATGTGTTGTACATTGACAATTTTATTATAAATGTAATAGAACCTTGAATTTTTTATATCTTGTCACATTTTTAAAGTTTCAGCAAGTCATTTTAAAGTTTCAAAATCCCCTCTTCATTCTTAAAGTCTTATGAAAATTATTCCTCTTTCATAAGGAAAACTGCAAAATAATTATAAAAATATGTAGTCATGTGTAGCTTTTGAAGAAATACCAGAGAAAAGCTTGCAACTCCACACAGTTTAATGCATTCAGGTATTCTCTTAAATTTGTAAATATATCTTTTATTTGTCCCCATTAGATTACCCTTTCATTATTTTGTAAGATTGTTTTAAAATTATAATCTAGCTATCCTTTTGTCCTTACATTTTATTTAATATGGGTTGGGAAGAATTACCATTCATTAACATAATCTAAGAATCTCTTTGAGTTTTATGATTGAGGTTTTATTTTTGGGGCTTTATAAAAAAAATCCCTACAATTGAATAGACGCTTGAAGTTGGTAAGCCATCATAATTTTCAGCGAGGAAAAAGTTTAAATAATGATGCTTGACAATATGAAAACTATCTAAATGATTCTCATTGTGTTCAGGAACCTTTTGCTTTCCAAATCACTTAAACTCTCTACTTGTAATTGCAGTGCTTGGAAGGCCCTTTGCATACACAGTGATTACCTGCACACTAAACTGCGTGCTTTTACTAGGTGTTCTAAACTTTTTATGAGAGACAACAAACTCCAGGAATCAACAGAGGCTATGAAATTCTCTAAACTATTTTCCTGAACTTTATTAACCACAGTGTTTCAGAGAGATGTAAAACAGATACTTAAAGAACAGATCTTTGGGGAGTTTGCTCATGCTTTCATATCATGTGAATCTGTTTCATCAGTATTCACACTTCCTTATTTTCTTCCAGAGTTCCAGTAGCTTTGCAGAGTATAAACATTATGTTGAAATGCTACATTGCATGCATTAATGTGTTCATTTCATTAATTCCATAAATGAAGTCACCTTTCACATATACCACCTGTACAAATTTCCAATGGGATTTGAAGAGTGAAAGGCACCTCTAGAACTACTTCTTTATGTCCTGGGTCACAGTTTAGAATTCAATCGTTTGACATCTGAAGGGGGAGCACATAGATGGATGAGTAGTACTGTAGCAAGGTGAGTTCTTCATGGAGAATTCAAAACAATTCTTGTGAAAAACATCTAAAGCATAGTAATCTAAAGAAAGTATACCATTAACTTCACCAGTGGTCAGAAGTTTGGCCTTGTTAATCTTTGGAATAAAATGCTTAGGTGAAATAGTTTATAATCGTTATGGAAGGAATGTGGATAAAACAAAACATGAGTATTGATGAACTAGTTATTAAAAGGTTCTGCACTTTCTATATATTTTTTAATATTTATTTATTTTTGAGAGAGAGAAAGATACAGAGCATGATTGGTGGAGGGGCAGAGAGAGAGGGAGACACAGAATCCGAAACAGGCTCCAGGCTCTGAGCTGTCAGCATAGAGCCCAACATGGGGCTTGAACTCATGAACCGTGAGATCATGACCTGAGCTGCAGTTAAACACTTAACCACTGAGCCACCCAGGCTCCCCCCTGCACTTTCTATATTAAAAAAAAATCTGTTAAAAGGTGCATGTGGGTGGCTCAGTCAGTTAAGCCTCCGACTCTCGGTTTTGGCTCAAGTCATGATCTCACGGGTTCATGAGTTTAAGCCCCACGCTGCTGCACAGAGCCTGCTTGGGAGTCTCTCTCCCTTTCTGTCTGCCCCTTCACTGCTCATCCTCTCAATCTCTCCCAATATAAATAAATAAATTTTAAAAGTCTGTAAAAAGCTTATGTGAATCCACAGCTATTAATCATGTACAATTCCATTTAGATTCTAATTTATTGAAAATGCTCCATTTCAACCATACCTCTTATTTTGTGCTTTGCCACTTAGAGTGAATGAAGAAATATACAACAGAATTTAGGGAACAAAATATTAATTGCAAAGTTTATATGGAGAGACAAAAGACCAGAATAGTCAACACAATATTAATGGGGAAAAAGAAAGTCAGAGGACTGACACTCCCTAACTTCAAGATTTACCATAAAGCTAGCAAAATCAGGACAGCATATAGTCAACTAATGTTTCGGAAAGAAGCAAAGATAATATAGCAGAGCAAAGATAGTCTTTTTTTTTTTAAGATTCTCCTGGCACCATCTTGCACTGGAAATTGCTGGGAGGACCCAGGCTGTGCATGCAACCAAACTTCACTCCTGCCCTTCAATATATACCCCACAGGCTCCCCAAAGATAATCTTTTCAACAGATGGTGCTAGAATAACTAGACAACCACATATAAAGAAAAGAATCTAGGCACAGACCTTATACCCATCACAAAAAATAACTCAAAATGGATGATAGATCTAAATGTGAAATGCAAATCTATATAATTCTTAGAAGATAACATAGAAGAAAATCAAGACAACTTTGGGTTTGGCAATGACTTTTTCGATATATCAACAAAGGTATGATCCATGAAAGAAATAATTGATAAGCTGGTCTTCATTAAAAATAAAAACTTATGCTCTTTTGACATTTGTCAAAAGAATGAAAAGACAAGCCACAGATTGGGAGCAAATATTTGCAAAAGACCTACTTGGTCAAGGAGCGTTATCCAAAATATACAAAAACCTCTTAAACTCAGCAATAAGAAAACCAACAACCTGACTAAAATATGGGCCCAACACCTCAATACACCTCTCACTGAAAAAGAGATAAAGACCACAAATACACATATTAAAAGATGCCCCACATCATTATGTCATCAGAGAAATGCAAACTAAAACAACAATAAAATATCACTACGCTAACGATTAGAATGGCCCAAATCCAGAACACTGAAAGCACAGCTGTGAGGATGTGGAGGAACAGGAATTATCATTCATTACTGTGGAGAATATAAAATGGTACAACCAGTTCGGAAGACAGTTTGGCAATTTCTGACAAAACTCAACATACCCCTATCATAAGATCCAGCAATAATACTCCTTGGTATTTACCCAAATGAGTTGAAAATTATGTCCACCCCAAAACCTGCACACAGATGTGTGCAACAGCTTTATTCATAAATGTCAAAACTTGGAAGCAACAAGTGAATGAATAAACTGGTACATCCAGACAATGCAAGATTGTTCAGCACTAAAGAGAATGATCTGTCAAGCCATGAAAAGACATGGAGGAATTTTACATGCTTATTGCTAAGCACAAGAAGCCAATCTGAAAAGGCTTACTATATGATTCCTACTATGTGACAGTCAAGAAAAAGCAAAACTATAGACACAGTAAAAACAAACAAAAGCAAACAAAAAATGTTCTTACCATGAATTAATGGGGAGGAATGGATGAATAGGACTTTTAGGTGAGTAAAACTACTCCCTATGATACTATAATGGAGGATACATGTTATTACCCATTTGTCAAAACCCACAGAATGTACAAACTAAGAGTGAACTGCAGTGTAAACTATGGACTTTGGGTGATAATGTTGTGTCCATGTAGGTTCATCAGTTGTAACCAATGTACGGCTCTGGTACAAGATGTTGATAGTGGGGCTATGCATATGTAGGGGCAGGAGCATATGGGAAGTCTCTGTACCACCCTCTCAATTTTGCTGTGAACCTAAAACTGCTCCGAAAATAGTCTATTAAAATGGTACTAATTCAGAGTAATCTTAAATTTTATTAGTTTCCTATAATCAAAGAGTACTTACTTCAAAACATTTGTTTTTGGATCTTAATAAACTATCACTGGAGTGTGTATGAATATTTCTATGTGTGTGTCAGAGTGTATGTGTCTTCGTGTGTGTTTAAGATAAGACAATAAGACAGTGTTATCTTTAATATTTTCTCACACTCAAATGATACTCAACATTAACATATCAAAAAATAAGATGTGTTCTTAGCACAATGCTTTATAAAGTTATCCTGTTAAAAATACTTTTTTTTCCCTTCAGAGTCAAACTGTAATTACCAGGAATCTTTGTAATTAAAAAAAAACACCTATCCTCCAAATGAATGTATTTTATCTTACTTTGTTGAAGCTTCATGTCAAACATCAAAAGAGTGAATGTTGAATAACCATGATTTAGTTATAAGAATGCAATTTAATTGTGTGAAGAATAACACAATCCAAGAAACTGTCTCGAGTTTAAACAAGGAAACAGTAGGTAAATCTTGGAAGGAAAGTATCACAATAACGAAACAAAATGAAAACACCTTAGCCCAGTCCCAATTACAGTATATGAAGCAAACTATTTTTAATTCTGGGTTTGGAAACTTTTTTTCTTTTAAAACTTCTATCCATTGTATTTAATTGGTCCCTTGAACTTGCCCTTCCCTCCTACGGCCACTAATTCTGCCCCACATTTTTATCATCTTGCGAGTATGTTAATCAAAAAAGTCTAATTGGTCTTCATACTCCTAGCACCTCTTCTTGCCAATTCAGAGTCTGGTGTTACAAGACTTACTCTCCTAAATTCACACATATAACTGGGCTTTAAAATAAAACTGATTCTTTTCCTAATCAAATCACAAGTTATTTTTCCAATCTTGTATTCCAATGCTTTACACTGGACTCCTCAAGTTTACCTTGTTCTTAATTACATCATTGTCTCGGTTCACTCTAATAATGCAATAACATTTCCTTCTGTTTGGTTTTCTCTGTCACCCTCTCTCTCTCTCTCTGTCTCTCTCCTGTTTCTCTCTTTCTCTTTTTATCCCTGATAAATAGCTATTCTGTTTTTTATGTCTGGTTGAAATGTTAGACTTTTAAGTGTTCTTTGCTAACATGAGAAACAAACTCTACACGCCTGACAATATACCCTCTTACCATTCGTTTATGTACTAGCCAGTTGTATATATACATCTGTTTCTGCTATAAAGCCTATGCATTCCTTTAAAGAAGTAATCAGACTTCTTCATTTTTCTATCTCCAATATCTGGCATTCAGTAGATATTCAATAAATACACATTACTGCTTATCTTTGTGTTATATATTTTACACATTTATATGTGTGCATGACTGAACTTGGCCTTTTGGCCACTTGCCACTTTTATATAAAGTCTATTTCTTGGTTTTACATCTGAGCTTGTATTAATAAAAGGGAAATGTTAACTTAATTCATAAAATTGGAATCTATGGCTTTTGGGGGGAAAGCATCAGGGCATGTTATCTCATCCAGCCTTCTCTATCTCTAGTAGACCTCTTAACTACAGAAGGGACTTAATTGCTCCTTAAATATATCTAACATTTATGCTTCCACAATATTGCCCAGTAGCCATTTAGCACTTCTGTTGGTAGTTTTATTACCCCAAATTCATCAACTTTACCATGAATTCTTATTACTCTTTAACATGGCAAAACATAAAAACCAGTAGTATGCTCATGACTAGACATAAATAGATGCTAAGTTCAAATATTTGCTTTTTTAAAGAAAGAGAATGAGCTTTAAGATAACATAGCACATAAACAAAATGCAAGTTGCTGAATAGCGTACCCATCATAAAAAAAGAGAAACGTGTATCCATTGGAAGCTTTTCCTGAAGCTCCTTCCTGTCTAGGGAAAATGTTTAGTTATGTGTTCCATTGTGCCAAGGACAGACTGGTCCTTTCCAGACACTTACCCTCTGACAGCATGAATAAGTCTCAATGATGGATAGGCAGTTCGCACTTTCAGTTTGTTCTTAAGGATTAATGCATTAACCCACTCCACGTGCTTCTCTCCTCCTTTGACCATGAAAGCAGGGATCCAAAGGACACTGTCATTCAGCATGGAAAGTCTATGCACAAATTTTTCTCTGTCACTCTCATTCCGAAAGCCTCCAAATGCTCTTTGTACAACTGATGGATTCATGGTAATAAAATCTGATTTAGTTCCCACATCTGCAGCAAACTCCACCACAGGGGCTAGATTACACCTGAAGAGGAAAAAAAAAAATAATGGACAAATGAAAAATTAATATGAAACATTAACTCCTAAAACTGTACATAAAAAGAAGAATGGGGAACAAGCATTTTTTTCCTACCATGTTAGAAAAATAAGATAATATGCCTGATAAAATTATATTTTCAATAAGTTATCACATATTGAGGAATATTATCTTCAATAAGGATGTGCTCTCCTAGTATAGGGGTCAAACTGTCATTGATATTAATTCGGCCTGTTGTCTAAGAATACTCTTTGTTGCTATCTTCATAAAACCACATGATATGAATTCCTAATAGTTGAATTTATGGTGGTAAATTCACAAAAGCTCAGCTGCCGTGCAGTAGGCAACCTAAAACCACATGCTGTTCTCTAAGTAAGTAAAACACACATTAGACTTGATATTCTAATTCCACACCACTTGTCAAACTTAGGTCATTTTAATAACTTTATAAACATAATTAAGTGAAGGTGGCTTTTCTGTATCCTGAGGTCCAGTAAAAGTGCAATTTGCTATAGCATTTTCCACAACCATATTCTTAATTGCCCTCTACAGCCCTAAATGGGAAAGAAGTGTAAGAAAAGTAGAATTATCACATTTAATATGCCTTTTTGAGATATTAAACAATTCAGAAAATCCCTTATTATCAAATATCTTTCTGTTCCTTTTGAGCACATCATCAAAATGCACATTTTTTTCCCTGCTATCAGGCCGCATATGCTTTGTGGAGGAGGGACAGAATTCCATGTCCTGTTCTCCCCACTGAAGCTCCAGGGTCTCACAAAGTGCCTGCACCTGATTTTATTCTTACATCGCAAGAAAGCTTTGAAAAGCACCTTGAATTTTGTCTTCAATCAAATTTTGATGCTTCTTTGATCCTATCACATAGGTGTTTGGATACTTGACTTAAAAATAGTTTTAAAATGTTTTTCATTTTCTAAAAAACGTTAATTTGTACATGAAAAGTTAGATATTTAACAAGTAATAGTTTGATAATTTATAGAAAAGTCATTTGAATCTATTCAATCTACCCCTTCAAGAAAACACACACACAGTACATACACGCAATTTCTTCTTTTATTTTTCTTCCCTAATATCAGCCTTTAAAGAAAAGGGGAAATAAACTGATTTCCTCTTTCTGTATTTTTGTGGGTTATACTGCATTATGAAAATTTCTCACATGTCCCTTCCTTGTGCTCTTTGCCACTTTAATTTAATTCTCAAACAAGTCACATTTAATTAAAGGGTGAAGTGTTTGCTCCACTATTAAAAATACTGGCTTGTATATCCTTCCTTTCCTTATCTCTCTTAATTAATATATCTTATTACTTGCTAGATCTCTGACAACATTTAGCTACCATAAGGAACAACTCACACAATTCAGCAAAGTCTGTATTATTTAGGATGAGCTCCTCAGAGAAAACAAATAAAAAATAACGCATCATACTGTTTAGAAAATATTTTTTTCAAGTTATATATATTTAATTATACCCACTACAGTGTGTCATATTTATTTGTCTTTAGCCATGATCCATGCACTATATGAGATTAGATATTATTCATTCCCATCACAGTAAGAATATTATGGATGCCATCATAATATTATGAAGAATATTATGAAAGGAATAGCTACATGTGAACAGAAGCCAAAATGGACATCTTACTGTGGAACTCACTGTAGGTTGAGGACATGATTATTTTTCAAGTCCTAAACTGTGTTTCATACCAACTTTAAAAATAGTTAAAATTCTAACCAAGTTGATTGCAAGATGAATTTGAATACTGCAGGGAACATGCATTCTGAACGTCAGTATTACAGATACTTCTCCTTCCTCAGGTAAAAATAGACAATGCTTGTTAATGTTACAGTTAACATAATATGTCTTCCCCATCAAATTCCTCAGCTATTCTTTTCAGAGGATTTCTACTGTAGAAAAACAACATCTCTACTTCATTTTTTCTATAATTGTTAAAATTAACAGAGCCAACCCAGTTAGAAAAAACAAAAATAACATTCTACTGCATTATCTTTTCAGGGGAAAAATGTCACTTAATTACTTTATGATTTACATTACTTTTTCTTATCACAGATTTAAAAACACCCATACTGGAGCATCTGGGTGGCTCAGGTGGTTAAGCGCCTGACTCTTGATTTCAGCTCAGGTCATGATCTCAGAGTTCATGGGATCGAGCCCCACATTGGGCTGTGCTGGCAGTGCAGAGCCTGCTCTGGAATCTCTCTCCCTCTCTGTCTGCCCCTCCCTTGCTTGTGCTCTTTCTCTCTCTCTCAAAATAAATACATAAATATAAAAAAATTAAATATTCCTAGTCCCATGTTGGCCAACATTTTTTTTTAGGATTTTAGAATTGACTTTCAGAATTGACTCAGCATGTTTCTTAAACATAACTGTATGGCCATGTGTCTTTTAAGAACTAATAGATTCATCAGTGATGTTGGGTGTTGAAAAACAGGTACTTTCCAGTAGGAAGCAAAAGTAAACTTAGAGAATAAGAATATTTTTTGAGAATAGGGTTGATCTAGGAGACCAGCCAATGTATATGATGCAAGGATACTAACTGATTGTACTGTTCACTAAAAAAGCAGGAGGAGATGAAAGAGTAATTCACATGAACTCTATTGTAAAGGTTTTATTACCTAAGCACAGTGTAACCAGGCTTGTGAGGGATGGAAATAGAAGCACTGAAAATAGCACAACAGAAGGACACATCATAAAATATAATCTCCATTAGCTCTAGGAGTCCAGTATATTCATTTTCCTTGGAGTGACTATGTCTGATTTTTCACTGGAAGGAAAGACTAACATCGTGTCCACATGTGGTCAGTAAATTAACTACTCTGTGGTTGAGTCAGATATTTAGTCATATAATTAGCTGAATGCCACATAATCGGGGCAAGCATTATAAAACCCAAAATAACCAACCAGCTGTGTTGCACTCCCGCAATTCAGTAGACTTGTTGTGAACTGCATAGTGTTACTAGTAGCAATACTGCTGACTGAGCAAGATTATGAATAGATCTGCAATCAAACATTCTTCATCTTTCTTTTTTCTAAAATCTTCTGAGGGATTATAATACTCAAAAGTATCCAGAATGTGTAGCAAGCATTTATGAATTAACACATTATTTTTCATTTAATTCTTAATCTCATAAAACTGATCAGTGGCCAATTTTTAAATGAAGGATTTCTGTGAGTCAAAACTACTGAGTACATAAGAATATTAATACACTCAAACTCTATTTCTTTAACCAGATTAAATTTTGTGTACTACCTGACTATTTTTGACATATCAAAAACATGAAAACAGGTATTCAGAATTAGGTATGTTGGCCAAACTCCCTGTATACTCTAAGCTACCCAATTTTAAATTTATTTGTGTTTATTTTCCATCATTAAAAACCTGCAGGAATGTGTACTCTAGACCTCTGAAATTTCTTCTTGACCTCACACCAGATGTGATTGCCTCTCAACATTCCTTTTATATAGAACTGACAATACTTTCATTTCTTTCAATGCTATAGAAAATGTTTTAAATTAATTTTAATTTTAACTCATTTAATTTTTTAAGGAAAAAACTCTTATTTCATGTGTAACACCTCAGGATCACAGAATTCCCTAGGAACATGTCTTTTAATTTGTCAATATTCTCTGCATGTCCTTTAAGTAATAGCTCAATAGTCTAAGCAACTAGAAGTTCCCCCTTTCAACAGCTCAGCAGATTTGTCTTGAGAGTTCATTTTTCAAATATTATACTATATTCAAATACTCAGAACTCTTTTCCCAGCTATTTTACTATTTGTGCTATTTTCAAATTATATAATCTGGCCAAAAAATAATCTTGACCATTATTGTTAGTAATACCCATAAGATAAGGTTCATTCACTTAGCTGTGCATTTATTCATCCCATGGGTTGTGTTATACACTTATGCTAGCTATAGAACTAGTCATCCACAATACTAAAGTAAAACAGTGTGTGCTGTGATACAGGAAGTTGCTAATCACTTCTTTAAATGAATAACATAGATTAATGAGCAGAAAACAACAATGAGTGGATTATAGACCAAATTGTATTCTTTTTTGCCATTTAATTTCAAACAAGTTCCGAACACATGATTAACATCTTTTTTGCTCTCTTGGCCAGTCCCATTGTGTGTGTTTCTAGGTATCAACACTGAAATATCTCAACCCAAACTATCATTACCAAGGGAACCATGTTTGTCAACAGACTATGAAATGTGAGATAACCTCTTCTCTTTTCTGCCCTCAAAGGAAGCTTATGGTTCATATCTGCTCCCATCCTGCTTTTGAGTTGAAGAGCCAAGAGAACAAAGAATCTCTGATACCTATTTCTTTCTTTCTTTTCTTTTTTCTTTTTTCTTTTTTTTTTTTTTTTTTAGGTTTTGTGGTTAACCTCTCCAAATGGCTAGAGGAAGCTAAAACATGCAACCTATCAGTCAGTCTTGCTGACTTTGTTGAGTGACTCTAGTAAGCCCTGAAAAGACCTAAAGCCAATAATTTTTGCAATATTTTATGGTAAGGAATAATATTAGCTCTACTTCAGAGATGAGAAACTAAGGACAAAATGGTTAAGAAACATGTCCAAGGACATAGTGCATATAAAAGAAAAGCACAACTGTCTTAGAATGATTCAGGATAGCGGTTTTAATTGACACTATTTATATATGTGATTTCTTTCAGAATCAGAGAAAATGTCAATATATTCATCCTTCATCCCAACCTTCCTATAGGAGAAAGTGCAGACTTCCAGGACTTAAACATATTATACAAGTCCATTCAGCCAAAACAAAACGCTTAAAAACAAAGCGTTTTAAGTATCTCAACCATAAGAATAATATTTATATTTCACATCTCTTGAAGGAGAGGATTTTCAGAATGTCAATAAAATTATTAAGTATTGAACTGATATGACATTTTGAAATTTTAATCATAGGATTAACAGTTAATTTATATGTTGCATACCATTATGTAGTAAACAAAGTGTAAGAAATAGAGATGAAACATCATGTTGAAGATTTGCATTTCAGTGTGATGGATGCACACAGAAATACACAATCACACATACACATATCACATTTTATGCTTGATCAGATAACAATTAATGGAATCCTCAGTTTGACAGAAATAAAAACAAATGACACTTATGCCGTGAAAATAACTAAGTGACAAACCAGAAGAGGAAACTTTTTCACAAACCCAGATTTGTTTACATTACTGGCAAGGGTGGGAAAAACAGTGCCATATTATTTCCAGGGAAATCACAGAATTAAAAAAAAAATCAAACTCATTCTAAAATACAAAAATGAGAGCACCTGGGTGGCTCGATTGTTCAATTGCCTGGCTTCAGCTCAGGTCATGATCTCACAGTTCGTGGGTTCAAGCCCCGCATCAGACTCTGTGCTGACAGCTTGGAGCCTGGAGCCTGCTTCAGATTCTGTGTCTCCCTCTCTCTGTGCCCCTCCCAGCTAGCACTTTGTCTCTTTCTCTCTCTCTCTCTCTCTCTCAAAAATAAATAACATTTCAAAAATATTGATACCGAGAATTACATTAGGCTATATTATTCCCACACTTCTGCCAAATCCAAAATGGAGTCATTAGGCAAAGTTGCTTCAACTGCATAGATACGATTTAATAACTTAGTTTTCTGGGGACTGAAGGGTATGGAAGGAATGTTAATGAATGGATATATTGTGCTTAAATCAAATAATATATTAAATATGCATCCAGTATGTATGCAATTTTGGCTTAAACTTTATGAATAAAAAGTATTTGGCTTAGTTTCTGCCCTCAATCATCTTTTTTTTTTAATGTTTATTTATTTCTGAGAGAGACACACAGAGAGAGACAGAGACAGAGAGAGAGAGGGGGAGAGAGAGAGAAGCTGGGGAGGGGCAGAGAGAGAGGGAGACACAGAATCCAAAGCAGGCTCCAGGCCCTGAGCTGTCAGCATAGAGCCCAACGAGGGGCTTCAACTCACAAGTCGTGAGATTATGACCTGAGCCAAAATTGGACACTTAACTGAATGAGCCACCCAGGCGACCCCCTCAGCCATCTTTTTAAGAGTAGTTATGTGGGCATTGGTGTTCACATCCCAACCTGCATGGCCTTGGGCAAGTTACTCAAACTCTCTGAGATCCAACTTTTCCTATAAATGATGCTATTAACACTGATTAAAATGCTATGAGAAAATTGAAACAAAATATCTGAATTTCGTCTTAGAATTGTTTGCTTAGAATTGGTAATAAATATTAGCTTATGGTAATCATTTTTTTATATGCCCTTTCCTTTTGCAACCTATTATGAGAGATAAAAGGAATGCATGCAGGCAAATTAAAGAGCATGTAGATAGAAAAAACTTACTGAACAACAGTGTGGGGAAAAAAGATTGACTGATAGCACATGTGATAAACCATTTTGGCTGGAGTCGAGCCACTCTTCCCCCTCCCCCCTCCAAAAAGAAACTAATTAGGATTTAAATGGTTGACTCAGTGGTTGATTAAAAATGACTTGAATATTAGACAAAACAAATCTAATTTCATAGGCAATATGAAAACTATTCAAGCTCATAAACATGGCTAAATGTACTTAAGAGAATAGGACACATATATGCAGGAAAAGCTGAATAAAGTTCTACAATTAGGACTTTGACACAATTCTTAAATAAAGTAGTGAAGGTCTTTTATTACTACAGCAAGAAGATTAATAGCTAAGTTTTATTTAGCATTGATTGTGTGCTAGAAATTGTTCTATTTGCCTTTTTTTGCTGTTTTCCTCATAATAATTTCATAAGACAGGCACTATCATTATGTTTCTCCATTGAGGAAGTAACTGAGTCGTTGTAAGTTGTATAAATTTACAAAGCTTGTAAAGAGTAAGGCAGGTTTTAAGCTCTGAAACATTGTGCATCAGTTAAGTCCTGTGTATGAAAAGGAAGAACTAGACAAACGAATTTAGATATCTTTGTCACAAGTTCAGTTGCACCTGAATGTGATAGAGCTGTATCTTTGATCATCCCAGTGACTTCACTGATTCACACATCTGATCTGAAGGTCTGGTTGGCTAAAGGAAGTGAGAAAGTTACATCCTTCCTCACTCTTCTGTAAACACTCCTCACCAAAGGTGGGGTCTTGGATGGGAGAAGATAACTACCCAGGCATGTGGAGATTACTCCTTGGCAGGGATATATAAACAGCTGTGTTCCTCTGAAAAACAATCAAAGCAAGTAAACATGAAAAGGAATGTGAAGGGAAAAAAATATGCAGATTATGGAAGAAAGGTGAGGCAATTAAAAGTAGAAGGGCATCCGGGTGGCTCAATGAGTTAGGCATCCAACTTTGGCCCAGATCATGATCTCACGATTCTTGGGTTCCAGCCCCTCATGGAGCTCTGCATTGACTGTGCAGAGCCTGCTCAGGATTCTCTCTCTCTACCCTTCGGTTGCTCTTGCTCTCTCTCTCTCACTCTCTCTTAAAAAAATAAGTAAGTAAGCTTTAAAAAAGTATACATATACAGAGACTAAGGAAGGAAAGGGAGGGAGGGAGGAAGGAAGGAATAAAAGGAAGGAAGAAAAGAAGGCATCAGGCTGGTGGTGACATTTATTTATTTATTTATTTATTTATTTATTTATTTATTTATTTTTAAAGTTTATTTATTTTGAGGGAGTAACAGAGAGAGAGAGTGAGAATGAGAATCCCAAGCAAACTCTGCACTCACAGCACGGGGCTCAAACCCATAAACCCATGAGATCATGACCTGACCCGAAATCCAGGGTCAGACATTCAACTGACTGAGCCACCCAGGCACCCCTGGTGGTGCCATTTAAAAGCACACGACTAAAATTCAAGTTGAGACTCTATGTTAACATTAGTGGATTACATTCTCTTCTGTAAAATAAGGAAATTGTCTCAGGAGAGAATGAGTTGTACAGTCTACTCAATGAGTTTAATTTTGAAAGAAATACACTGAACTGTTTAGATGTTCAGTTTCTCTTCTGGGGACTTCTTTCTCATAAAAAAGTGTTCTCATTATGAAAAACTAATATGAACAAGAGGTATTGTTGGAAGGAGAAATCTCCTGGATTTTAAAATAATGAAAGGATACTGAAAAGATCTCACAACAATATAGAGAATACTAGAAGGCTATTAGTAACGTTAACAAATTTAAATGTAATATAAAATACAAATATCTCCTCTTATATAAAGCATTGGTTTAAAAATAAGGCCTATTCCAGTGGGAAAAAAATAAAAATAAAAATAAAAATAAGGCCTAAAAAGTATAGACTCACTCGAAGACTTCAGCTTACACAGGTATTTTGACTCAATGGGCCTCTGCCTAGACTCTCACCATGAAATCTAGCATATGAATAGACAAGAGTCTGGGAAATCAGGAAGGGTGGGGACAGTCAAAGCTTTTCACTCTGATTCCACATTTTTAATCAATCTCTGACATTGATAATTCTTCTTGGAGCCTGCTTAACTTTGAGTAGTATGAATACTTACAAATCATCACCTATTTTTCAAGAAAAGAGGAAAAAACTGGAGGAGCAATAAAAGGAACTATAGGAGAATTAAAAGGGGAAAGTAAGGCATCAGAAGGGCAATGACTTACAAATATATTTTTCTCAATTAAAAAATGAACTCTCACAGCCTCTGGTTGTCAATGCACAGTAATGTGCAATAAGCAATTTAGAAGGAAAGAATTTTAACTGCTGTCCTCTATCTGGGGCCTGACAATGTATTTATAAAAGTTCATAAACCTCCTGAGCATTGTTAAAAACTTGTCATTATACGACACAGATTTTAAAGGAATTTAAAAATGATTTATTAATGTCAGCCTTTATCACAATTAAGAATTTGCATGTGATTGTTTTTTCACAAAAGTAAATATGTAATGTATATAGGGTAGCAAGATTAATATTTATTTGAATTACTGTAAATGTTACATCTTGGAATTGCATATAGAATGAATCCTAAGCATACCCTCAAAATGCTTCCTTTGTAATTAAAAAACATCATTTTTATTTTTCTGAAGACGGTGTAAAGAGAAAATGCTGGCCATTGTTGAGAAATTCCCTGTTCATTATCTTGGGTAAAAATTCACGACTGGGGAATGTTTAAGACATGGGAGTGGGAACCAAGCAAGAATACTCAGAATATATTTTCAGGTACTCTTGTCATAATCAGGGGACTGGACCACCCTATTGATCAATGGTTGCTAAGCAGTTACTACTGTTTTAAAGACGGAAGAACTGATTAAGCATGAAATGTATGTCCTTAAAAGTTACGTTGTGCATTAAAAAGAAGGAAACGGGATTCATGAAATATTATAGTTGATATTTTAATCACCCAAACCAGAAAACCAAGGCAGAAAAACTGTAACTTCTTCTCATTGTAATTCATGGTGTTAATAAACAATGTACACTATGGTCATTACAGAGGCTGTGGGAAACACATCTGAGTTTGCTAACTTTTAGTGATTATACTATCAAACTTGTCACAACAACATAGCTTAGACATTTAATTTTCTTGTTTAAGAAAAGAAAAAAAAATTGATTTGTCATTATAAGTTATGAATATATTTTTTCATTTTTTTGAAAGTACAACCAAGGGTTGAAAAATAATTTCTAACTTAGTATATATGATTTATTCCACACTAGGCCCTGGAAAGACAGTTGGTAGTATGCTCAGAGGATTTAGGCATTCTGGTACCAATCAAGTATTCAGAAAAATTGTCATATTATGAGTGAACAAAAATGAATGTTTTATTTTCTGATATAACAAAGTAGGCCAAGGCAACTTCACATTCATTAAATCATATTTATTCTAAGTAGAACTTCCTTATAGTCTGTTTTAGTAGAAAATCACATTTTGACTTGGCAGAAAGGCCTTGATCTCCATATTTCTTTCATCCTCCATATCTGATTCAGAAAGTTCCTCTCAGAAAATCTCCCCTGAATAGGGGTGCATGGGTGGCTCAGTCAGTTAAGTGTTTGACTTTGCCTCAGGTCATGATCTTGTGGTTTCGGAGTTTGAGCCCAAAGTCGGACTCTGTGCTGACAGCTCAGAGCCTGGTGTCTGCTTTGGATTCTGTGTCTCCTTCTTTCTCTGTTCCTCCCCCACTCGCATTCTCTCTCTCTCTCTCTCTCTCTCTCTCTCTCTCTCAAAAATAAACATAAAAAAAAAAAGAAAATCTCTCTTTAATATATTCTTTCTTCTCTATTCCTATTGATATTTTCTCAGCTTAGTCACCACCATGTTTCTTTGGACTTTTGTTGCAATAATTTGTTAATTAATTATTTTTTAAACTACTAGCTAGACCCAGTGGTGGATCATGAATTATATTTGGGGTCACTGATCATCATTTTTAAAGAATGTGAAAGAAGAGAATGAAAATATTAGAAAATGACAGTGTTTCTTGCACATAATTTTATGAAAATTTGTTGAAGGTTTGTGTGTGTGTGTGTGTGTGTGTGTGTGTGTGTGTGTGTGGCCTATGTAGTAACAACCATGGAAGCAGTAGTAGGAGTATATCATGATGTAAGTTGTATTTCTTACTTTGCATCTTTATTAAACAGAATTGAAAAACATTGCTCTCCAGTTTTTTAACACAAAGACTCCAACTTTATTATTCTGTTTCAAGGATGTTATCATCTTACTGAAATGCACCTTTGATCACATTTTTATCCTAACCAAAAATTCTTCGCTGATATCAGTCCAGGGCTTTCATACATTGTCCCTACCCTTACTTTTCAGAATTTTATTTCTATAAGCCCATTGCTTATCTTAAATCTGAGATAAGGCTTCAGACTACTCCATATGTATCTTTTCTGTCTATGTCCCTTTATTTATGATGAGGTCTCCTCCTGAAATGACCTCCCTCTCCAATACACTCTAGCCTCTAATCCAAAAAAGTTGTGTTTGTTCTTACAAGTCAAAGGTTAATATCCATTGCCATGCTTTACAGTATTTCTTTGGCAGAACAAATCACTGCCCCTCTACTGTTCTAAAATATTTACTAGTACCTTTATTCAACCACATTTGAAAAGTTATCATATTTACTTGCTTATATAGTGTTGATATCTTTAATGAAATTAGTAGAGCTAACCATAATAATAATGAGAGTTCCTCTGTGTATCTTGTATATGTGAACTGAGAACCTGTGTACAGCTATTTGATATCTCAGTCTTCTAATGGCACTGCTGACACTCTAAACCATGTCCTGAAAACATGCAGAACTGGGTCAGAGGTTAACGTAACTTTGGAAAATGGGCAGTTTTGCTTGAATATATTTCCTCATTTTGGGGCGCCTGGGTGGCGCAGTCGGTTGAGCGTCCGACTTCAGCCAGGTCACGATCTCGTGGTCCGTGAGTTCGAGCCCCACGTCAGGCTCTGTGCTGATGGCTCAGAGCCTGGAGCCTGCTTCCGATTCTGTGTCTCCCTCTCTCTCTGCCCCTCCCCCGTTCATGCTCTGTCTCTCTCTGTCCCAAAAATAAATAAACGTTGAAAAAAAAAAAAAATTTAAAGGGGACAGGCTCTTCTGGGCTTCTGATGGTACATGCCAAAGAAAACAAATCTACTACCTGGATTGGGCCCTCAGGGTGTCTTGTGAGCTCTGCACCAAATCTTCTGATACCTGTACAGTTGCTTCAATTTTTATTTTTAACATGTTAGTTCTATTAAACATGTTACAGATGCCCCATTAGACATTTGATAAAATGTGTTTAGAGAGGTGAGCTCAGGAAAACAAAGGGTGCGGTACCAATAAATATGTGTTAAGCTGGCAGCTTTGTTTTAACTGAAAGTGTTAAAATG